>NC_083115.1:23924115-24241135 GCF_949774975.1 Lagenorhynchus albirostris | reverse complement strand
CCCAGCCTCCAGACTGTGGGAAACAAACGGCTGCTGGGACAGGGCCCCCGTCTCCGGCCTCTTGTACGGCAGCCCCAGCTGATTAGGACAAAAGTCATTCGGATTGTTTTAAATTTTTACTCACACAAGAAAGTGGCTTCAGACCAATTCTTGACCTACTTCAGCAGCGCAGCCTAGCGGGAATTGTGGATGATAATAATTATGATATCATTTTGGTTTTATGCAGCACTTTTCTTCTGAGCAGTTCACAGCACTTTAGAAAAATAATTTAAAAATACGAGGTAGGGACGAGCATTATTAGTCATAATTTGCAATCAACCTCGGAAGACAGGCTTTTAAAGTGAATAATTTGAACTAATCAGTTAGTTATTGAGCCAAAGAATTAGTAAAATCTAGTTCTTTTTTAACAATTTATTTAATTAAAAAAATTTTAATACAGTTTTAAAGGTTACTTTCCATTTACCGTTATTACAGAATATTGTCTATATTCCCTGTGTTGTATGATACATCCTTGGGCCTGTCTTACATCCAGTAGTTTGTGCCTTTCATTCCTCCACCCCTCTACTGCCCCTCCCCCCGCTGGTAACCACTCATTTGTTCTCTACGTCTGTGAGTCTGCTTCTTTTTTGTTATATTCACTAGCTTGTTGTATTTTTTAGATTCCACGTATGAGTGATGTCATACAGGATTGGTCCTTCTCTACCTGACTTACTTCACTGAGCATAAGGCCCCCAAATCCAGCCATGTTGCTGCAGATGGCAAAATTCCATTCTTCTTCATGGCTGAGTAGTATTCCATTGTATGCATACACAACCTCTTCTTTCTCCATTCATCTGCAAAATCTAATTCTTAAAACAGCGTTTCTGTTACCATGGAATACTTTCTTCGTGTGCTTTTCTGTTAAACATGTGCAACTTTGAATTTCTAAGATTATGGCAGGGAAACATTAAACATCATTATAATTTTACAGTAAAACGCTAGATGAAATCCACGTGTGAAAAAGTCTGTGAATCCATTTCCAGATTTCATGCTTGTTTGTGCGTTTCTCAGGTGCATGGTGGGAAAGCCCCACTGATCAAAGGCTGGGCTGATGGCCCTCAGGCCCTGGTGCTACCCGGAACGTGGTCTCCACAGGGTCTCGGGGAGCACGGTTTGCCCCACAGCAGCCCGTTCAAGGCGCAGGGCTGTGCCGTCCCAGACAGCGCACTGGCCGCTCTGAGTGCTTGAAGCGCGACCGGTCCAAACTGACTTGATTCTGCTGTTCCTTTTAAATGTGGCGACTAGGAAATGTAAACCTCACAGGGCTCAATCCTCTCTTTATGCGCAGCTCTGGTCTAGACAGACGTTCCCAGGACTCCCACCAACCTCCTCTCTCCTGGGGCCCTTCAGGCTTTTAGGCCCGGACACAGCTAGACCACCAGCTCCGGGAAAGGGGCCCCTCCTCCTGTTCAGGTTTCTGGAAGGTTTGCTTATGCCCGCGGTCTCTGGTTGAGCCACCCCCCGCCTTTTGTGAGCTAGCCACAGTTAGGATCACATTGCCTCTCTAGATAATCTTTGCAAATGAAAGGTTTTATTTAAGAAGTTCCTATAGAGAAACCCTGCAGTTCCTTTAGTAATTCAGCGACTCCTCACTGACAGGAGAGGACCGTTGCCCCGGCACGTGGCGTGTCTATTGCAACTGTGAGAGTGACTCGCAGCCGGGTTTTCTCTAAGGATGTTCTCTCGGGTTTCTTCCTTGTGCTCACGTCAATGACACGCCGGAAGACGTTATGCCCGTTACTGGTCTTTGGGGCCACAGGTCAGCCTACGCTGAGTTTCCTCCTCTGTGTTCCCATCAAGCCTTATTCACACCTCACTTAGAGAGTTTACCACAATCTGAATTATGGCCTCCTGGGTGTCTCCACTGCTGGTTTCTGACGGTGCCTGGCACACAGCATTGCTCAACCCCTGCAGGACGGATGGGTGGGTGGATGGATGGGTAAATGGGTGGGTGGGTGGGTGGGTGGATGGATGAATGCATGGGGACATGAATGAGCTTGGTATACGGATTTAGAGAATTTAGATTCCATTCCTGCTACCAGATCATTTATAAAGATGTTGAAATAAAATTATGCCCAAGGACTTTCATTATCAATTATTTTCTATTTGTCCCTGGTTATCTGTTTGGTACCAAATCTGTCCTCAGTGAAATGTGCAATTTAACGTTTCCGACTGAAGCTCCAGTTCTTGGAGGACACAGTGGGCCACTTCTCAGATATCCTCATCCTAAACACAAGAGGAGACGTGTGCTTTTCTGACATGTGTTTATATACACGAACATTAAAGTTTATTTACAGAGATAAATACGTATCTTTCTCTAGATACGTATGCGTTCCTCATTATTTGAACTTCTCAGCCCTTATAACCGCATGGACTCTTTCATAGTGGATTGCCAGCGAGCATCTTTCTTCTCAACTTCGTGGAAACTGTGCAGCAAAGAGAGGAGAGGGACAAGATTTGCAGAGCACGTGCCCTGTGTCAGCACAATAAGAGGTTTCACACACTTCCCCTCATTTCATCCTCACCCCAACCATCCAGGTCACGTCGTCTCATTACACAGAGAACTAAACCCTGGCGTCGGGTGAAAGGGCCCCCAGTGCCCTAGAGGCAGCGGGAAGTCCAGGCTCTGAACCGAGCCTCCGGGAGCCCCGCCCCGCTGCGTACCCTGTGAGCTGTACTGTCCAGAGTGGAGCGCAGGGGCCGTCCCTCCTTGCCCTTTGCACCCACCACACTGTCCCACTGGAGCAGCGTAAGGTTCACTGAAACCACTGCACCAGATCCTTGGAATGAGTCCAAGGGTTTTAGACTCTTTAAGTGCTTACTTTTTTTTTTTTTTTTTTGCGGTACGCGGGCCTCTCGCTGTTGTGGCCTCTCCCGTTGCGGAGCACAGGCTCCGGACGCGCAGGCTCAGCGGCCATGGCTCACGGGCCCAGCCGCTCCGCGGCATGTGGGATCTTCCCGGACCGGGGCACGAACCCGCGTCCCCTGCATCGGCAGGCGGACTCTCAACCACTGCGCCACCAGGGAAGCCCTAAGTGCTTACTTTTTAAAGCGGAGAGTGAAAAGGCTGTGTTCTTTGTTCACAGGACTTGTCAAAATTCAAAATTCAGTAAGACTTCACATAGATTATGAAACCAGCTTTTATGCTGCTCCAGGCACTTGTTTATTCATGTAGAATCTCAAAAAGAGTTTAATAAAAGGCGTGCTGTGCCAGAGAGGCCGCGACGAACATTAGCCCACGTTCTGTTGCTCTCCTTCCTAAAGACGTACGTATACTCGGAGGGCCGAGCAGCCCCGAATGATAACACCTGCCTTTGATCTTGACAATCGCTAAGAACATTTTTTGGAAGTTAGGAAGCCAATGCAACCAGAATTCCATGTGAGATTAAAGGCACCCTGCACATCTCTTTCAAGCACACACTGGAATTTATTTATAAAGTTATAATTGAGACTTCCCTGGTGGTCCAGTGGTAAAGAATCCGCCTTGCAATGCAGGGGAGGCGGGTTCAATCCCTGGTCGGGGAACTAAGATCCCACATGCTGCGGGGCAACTAAGCCCTCGTGCCACAACTACTGAGCTCGCGTGCCGCAAACTACAGAGCCCACGCGTCCTGGAGCCTGTGCGCCACAACTAGAGAAGGGAAAACCCGCACGCCACAGCTAGAGAGAAGCCCGTGCACCACAAAGAAGATCCTGCCTGCCTCAACAAAGATCCCCCGTGCCGCAGCTAAGACCCGTCGCAGCCAAAAATAAATTAAAAAAAAAAAAGTTATACTTGAGGTTCTGGGAAAGAACTGAAGGTAGCCCAGGATAAGACATATTCAAGGAAGTGTCAGATTTCATGCAGGTTCATCCTTAAGCTCCCAGCTACGGAGGGTCCCAGCCCACCCAGCGGCAGGTGGAAGGCAAAGCCCAGAGGCCACATGGGCTCCAGGCCACAGAGAATCCCTGGAAAACCAGTGCCCAAGGGAAAGGGTGAAAACCACTGGGATGACAGGGGACACAGAGAGGGCTGTGGACAGACGTGTCCAGGATTCCATCAGCTCACCAGTGACCTTCAGAGGCGTGTCCCTGTCCACCAGCAACACTGCAGTGGGGTTTCTCCTCCAGACACAGGCATGCTGTGATGTGTGCTAATTACAGACCCTGAAATGATTCAAATCCCCAGGCACGTGTTGGGGAAGGTGCGCAAAGGATGAATTTTGCTTTAAGCAGCGCAGTACCTCTCTCTCCCTCTCCGCACGGATGTTCCAGGGCAGCTCCTCCGCCGAATCACCTGCTGTCAGATCGATGCCTGGGCCAGTGCGAGGTGGGGAGCTGCCAGGAGGGCTCTCCTTGACATTGTCAACGAATCGTGCCTCTTACAAAGACAGTCCACTCCTTAAGGACATATATATATATATATATATATACACACACACACACACACACACAGATGTGTACACTGTATATGTGTATGTGTGTTTTGTGTGTGTATTCTACATATGTAGGTGCATTCTGTATATCTACCTCTTGGTACTAACACATGCACATACACGTGTGCACAAAGGCCACTTTTTAAACACCTTTAAAGGTAAGATGGGCAAAGCACGCCATCCGTGGTCTGCACTGCACTCCTCAAGGGAGGGCAGAGCGTCATTCTGGGTGTAAACCAGAATACGCCCAGTAATAAACTCTTTATCTCATGTATTCAATTAAATGCAACATCTTCTTCCAGCATTTACAGTAACGGGGAAGAAAATAGGTATTCTACAGCTCACCAGTACAAAATATGGCAAGATTTTTCGCACTGAAATCTTTTCTGGAAAATCGATTGGTACAAATAAGGCGCCTCAGAGAGGCAGACCTTTGAAGACGTCCACATAGCCTGGAGTTGGACGTGCCCCTGGAGCTGGGTCCCTGAGCTGAGCCCCTGGGGGGTGTTCCAAGTGTTGGGAGAGGGGCAGACGGTGGCGCAGGCCCCAGGGATCTGCACCCATTACCCCTGTGCACGCAGTGCTGGCGAGACGCCCAGCAGGTTTCACCCCAGCATCTCTCCTCCCACCGGGGCCAAACCCCTGAGACCAGTGATGGACAGAGCGATATAGGCCACCTCCTGCCTGAAGTGGCCTTCGCTTCCCTCCCATCTGGAGGCCCGAGGAAGCTGCCCACGAAGCCCCGCGAGGCCGCGGAGGCCGGGAGACCCTCCCTGTGCCTGGGCTGGGGCTGTGCTCGTGGATAACTGGGAGCCTGGCTGGCCAGGCCCTGCTCCCTCCCCCTAGACTCCCAAGGTCACCTCGGTGCCGACATCAACACACACGCGGAGCTGCTTCGGTGGGGCGGCTTTTTGCTTTAAACATCCGGTGATGAATATAAGTGGCTGGCTGACTCTCTTAATTTAAAAAATGCAACTCAACATGGATCCGGTGGCTTCTCTGTTCCAGGACTCATTCTTGGCCTGGGACACTGAACGGACAACACAGTCCTTGCTGTAGGGACGCACAGAACACCGGGGAGACCATGCCTTCATCACCAACCACCCCGAAGGTTATGATGGATGTGTGAGAATTTCTTTAACACACGGTCTCAGTTACTCCTGAGAAAAATGGGAGAAGAGTTCCCACAAAGCAGACACGTGACGACATCACTAGTCTCTGTCACACAACATGGAGATCCATGATATCCTATTCTGACGGAAAAGTGATATTTTCTGCCATAAGAAGACAACATTCACTAAGCCGAGATCAGAAAACCCAGCTCTTGCGAAAGAGCTTTAAACCACACCAGCTACCCTGGAAGGCAGGAGGTGAGAGCCTTGAGCTGGGAGATGAGTGACGGCTCACCGTTGTTCTGTTTGGATGCAGGAAGCAACGATGAATGAGCAAATTACACCCCCCCCCCCCCGCCCCCCAAGCAGGGCAGCACTGGGATTAGCGGAGCTGCCCTCCCGGGTGGGATCCGAAGCCCTAGGAAAAGGGCACGACCTTTCCTTCCAATATGGTGCCACATGCCCTCAATCGTGGTATTTGTTTTGCATCAAAATCAACCTGATGTAGGTCCTCCGAGTACCTGCTTCTGAAGAAAATAAACTATTAAAATAGGCTGATTAACAGTAGCACCAAATAGAAACACTAGCAACATCTAATAAAAAGAAAGTTGCTAAGAACTGGAGAAAGAGACTCTGAGATGCAAATCTTCTCTGTTCCACAGTGTTCCTGATTGTTTGTAATAACGGGGGCGGGGGCAGGGAAGCGTCCTGGTCTCCGGCTCCCGAGAGACTCTAGAGGCAACAGGCACCAGGAAATGTTTCCGTTCAAATTGGAGATGAGCGGCTGAGGCTCTGACAAGTAAATTTCAGCCCAGAATGAAATGGAGAAATACACAGATTATTTCAGGAAAAATTCCAGACCCAAGGGAAGATAATGAGAAAATTTCCTGTGCCATTAAGCCCACGGAAATAAACTGCATGAGTGCAGAAGACAGGGGAGCCCGGGAGGAAAACGGAGGGCGGATGTGTCCTGAGACAGCGCTGTCCCTGTTACACATGGGGTGGGGGTGTGTGGTCCTTCCCTGTACCAGGAGGAGGGGCAGAGGGGGTGTGCATGTGTAACAGAGAGAAAGACAGAGAGAGAGAGACCAAGAGAGGCAGAGATGGAGAAAGATGTGGAGACACAGACACAGAGCCAAAGAAAGAGGGAGGGAGAGAGGTGGATTGAAAATGGGGATTCTGCCCACATGGGCCCCCTTCCCTCCCGCGACGTGGATAAAGCCGACTCCTCAGTTCAGCCCCGGCTCCAGCCTGTCTGGCACAAAATCACATACTGAGCACCCACGTCCACCAATTGCTGGAAAAGGGCACGAGAAACAAGCACGGTCCCTGCCTGGAGGGGAAGACGGAAAAGCCAGGATCACACCGTGCGGGACAAACGCTCTCATACGCGATACCCCAGGCGGGATGGGACATTGTTAATCGGGGGGGTGGGGGTGGGTGACAAGTGACCTGGAAACACGGGTGAGTAGGAGTGAAACAAAGGAGGCTGGGGGAGGCTTTGCAAGAAAAGGGATGACACAAAGAGAGTGAAAAACAGAAGCTTGGGACAGAAGCATGTATTTGACGAACTCCAAATAATTCACTCCTTTGGAGCAAAAGCTGGGCTCGTATTTATGTGATATCTCTCAGTCTATTAAGTGTCCGAACAACGGCTGCCCATATAGTGGATAACAGGTTACTTGTCATCTTTTCTGGTCGTCTACTTTCCAAAGTATTGTGGGGGATACTGAAAATAAAATTATACCACATACGTACAAAAGTTGTCAACATAAACATAGAAAAGGACAGAGACTACATAGAAAAAGGACAGAGCTATCACCTCCCTCAAGAACTCAAAGCGACGAGGCACGCTGCCTGCTGCCCAAGCAAAAGTGGGGGATGCACAGCTTCTGGCGAAGGGAAGCCCCCCCCCTCACCGGGTGAGACCCCTCTCTGGGTGGTTTACAGCTTGTTGACGTGTCCGCAGGATGTCAGGGGGCTTGCTACTGTCACCTGTTCCCGCTGTCCTTCCTGGTTACCTTTGTCAGAGGGGATGACGGTTCTGTCTGTGCTGATGGCTGGAAAACACTGTGAATTGTACACTAAAAAATGGTTCAACGGCAAATTTTATGTTTTGTACATTTTACCACGATAAAAAAGGAATGCCATTTCTTTGAAACCTCACCTCGCGCAATTTTGCCTGTGTGGACGACCCCAAGCCATCCAGCCTGAGCATCTCGGAGGGCTGGATGAGTCTTCACACAGTGCTATAATGTTCAAACCATGTATATCCTTGAATGTAAAATTTATACATATCTGCTCAAGCACAGAAAAGAACGTAGGAAAAGGACCATCCTACCCGAGAGGTGTCTGATTTCCTGTCTCTGAGCCTGTGTCTCTTCTTCTCCCACACAAGTGCCTGTTTCCAAATGCCAACTGCAGGGTGCCTCTCCTCTCCTAATAACTAAACTTTAACCAATTATAAATGGTGTGGAGCCTCGAATAGGAGTTGAAAACTTTTAAATGAGATGAAGATATGGGAAGCAGTTTTGTGGGATGGAGGGAGCAGAGATTTACTAGCCAGACGTTTCTAAGTTTCCATCCCGTTGTCACTAGTGACTAAATGCATAAACTGAGGCAGGATATTAAGTGCTTCTGAGTCTCACTTTCCACGTCTACGAAATGGGGATAATAATATTTAATTAGTGGGTGTGTTTTTAAGTGAGTTTTAAAGAAGACAAAAAGAGGAAAAAGAACAAGGGCAAAAAATAGAAAATGGTAACAAATATGGTAGATATTAATCCAACTATATCAGTAATCACTTTGAATGCCAATGGTCTAAATGCACCGATTAAAAGACAGAGATTGTCAGAGTGAATAAAAAAAAAATGTTGTCTACCAGAAACCTACTTTAAATATAATGACACATGTAGATTAAAAGCAAATGGATGGAGAAAAATATACCACGTTATCACTAATCTAAGCGAAGCAGGAGTAGCCCTGTTCACTTCAGGCAGAGCAGACTTCAAATCAAGGAAACGTATCAGGCATAAAGATGGTCATCGCATAGTCCTCCAAGAAGATGTGACAATTCTCAACACGTACGCACCTAACCACAGAGCTCTGCCAAACTACGCGAGGCAAAATGGATACAATGGCAGAGGAAAAAGATGCATCCACTATCATAGCTGGAGACGTCAACACCTCGATCAGTAATGGACAGAGAGAGCAGACAGAGAATCGACAGCAGACACGGCAGGACAGAGATGCGCTCAACACCACCACCAGCCAATGGGGTCTCACTGACATCTGTAGACGACCCCCCTATCAGAGCAGAACACACCTTCTTCTCAAGGCCATATGGGGCACTGACCACAACAGACCATGTTCTGGGCCGTGAGACGTGTCTTAAAGGATGAAATGATAACTAAGTGAAACTGGATGCGTGCTCAGAGCACACAGGGGCTCAGTGGACACCCTCCTCCCTACTTCCTCCAGGTTTCTTATCTTCAGGTCTGCATTTCACTCAACGTGGGCTAATTAATCCACTCCAGGAAGATGTGTGACTCCTCAAGTTCCATAACAAGCTCTGCGTCTCCCATGCATCCCCAACACCTGTATCCCCGGCAGGACTCAAGCCCTATCACTAACCATGTCGCTGAAATATTATGATCTGGACCCTAGAAACTGGCGAGTGGATGCTTGGCTTGTGGAGCTGTTTCCAACTGGCTACTCCCAACCCAGCCCATTCTGGCTCAGTTCCTTGTATGACATCACACCCTCTCTCCCCAGATCCACCTTGAGTATCATATATGGTAAAGAAATATTGAGTAAAACCACATAAGACGGTCTTACGCAACTCAGGAGAGAGTCTTTCACACTACATTTGCTACTTAATCTGAGGAGGTTCTCCCCGTTACCCTTTTGGCAGCGTGCAGCAGGGGTACTCCTGCAAGACGCCAGCGTGTCCTGCATTCATCAGCACGTCCACGCCATGTGGGGTTGCTTGATCTTGTGAAACGTTAGCTCAGGGGGTACTTTTGCCCAGATGCTGCCTGACAGAGATGGGGAAGTCTATCCTGAAGGCAGCGGGAGAAACTCTGCAAAGCCCAGTCTAGGCAAGCCCCACAGAAGCAAGTACCCCAGGAGCGCACCCGGAACTGGGTGACATGACACAGTTGATGCTGGGTGCACCCTGGTTTAGTCCACAGAATAAACTCTGACAGCTCCACAAAAAATTATATTCAAGACACCCAGTGTGCAGAAGGGCTTACAGGATCCAGAGGGTAACCTTGCCAACAGAACCACTAAGAGCCAATGGCAGAATTAAAATGGCAACTCTGAGTCCCAAAGCAAAACTCATCATTTGTTAAGTGTGACTTCTACATGTCATAATACACTGATTTTTACTTCCTCCAATTCATTTAAAAAAAAGTAGATGCTTCCATTTATTAGCAATTCTGTAACAAACTGACCGCTCTGCTTACCTGATCCAGGCTCTAAATGCTTCCCAACAAACTCAGGTCCTCACAGTAGTTCCTAAGTCATAAACACACTTAAACCCAGAAATGAGTTTCCTTCAGGCTGGGAGTGGTCCAGCATCTCGTTTCAGGCTCCCCCACCCTGCAAGTGCATTTGCATATCTTGTATCAGACAGAAGCCAGAGCAGCTCTGAATATCATAGTCAAGGAGAGAAAAGATCCAAAGGGATTTTGTTCTCAGATTTTCTTATATTCAGCAACTCCGATATCTAGATGGCTGCAATTTTCTAAGTCCCGAGCTTCAGGCTGGAAATCTTACACAATTTTCTGCAAAGGAAGCCAACAAGCAACCAGATTCACTTGCGAGCTAAGGCACAGTGAACACCTTTGCGGTATTTTCCTCTTCCTAAATTAACAGTCACAGGCACACACACACCTGTGCACACACTGAACCCAGACACAGCCCAAACACACCCAGGGATGGGAGATGCCTGCACATTACACACCTGGCTCTTTTCTTTCTACAAGTAGCTTACTGAGGCTGGTAACAGTCTAGCATAACTTGCTGTGGGTTAATTTATAGATAAGCCCCCAATCTAGAGTGTTTACCATTCTCATTACCCAGGAGACTGGCTTTCTTCTCGAATACATTTGTGCAAATCAAGGCACTTTCCCCACGTTGTCTAAAGCGCTCTAATTCCACCGCGAAGATGGGGTGAATTCACAGACACGTGGGGAGGGGTCCAGTACAGTGCACGGAGGACACACTCTGAAGATCGATATGCATTAAAATTCCAGTCTCTCCTGTTCACGCCCCTGGAACACGGCGAGATTCTCCTGGGACTGAAGGAGCTGCACATGGCCCGTTGTGACCAGGATAAGAGGCTGAAACACACGAGGACTTCATCCCCGGAAAGGCACAAGGGGGTGTGGCTGTGGAAGCCACAGAGCCGATGCTCATTCGAGGCCCTGCATTGTTCTAATCACAGCTCCAGGTTCTGAATATATGCTGTTTTCTTCACTCTCTACACCGAGAAAACTAAAGCTAAGAGCCCAGCTCTCAGCCGGCGGAGAACCGATGCGGCTCCTGTTGGCCCTGGAGACCCTTCCTGAAACCTCTTTTCATGTTGATTTCTGCATATCGTATTTGTTGATCTAAAAGAAAAATGTAAGTGGACAAGCCAGAAATGGAAATATTTAAGGCATATTTATGGTGCCTCACATGTCATAAACATTTCCCTGTTTACAAGCTATTTTTCTTGGCTTAAAAAAGCCATACTTTTTATATGAATCAGCGGAATTCTTTCCTCAAAAAGATGTATCTCATTGTCTGCGTAGCTGGACGGTAGCCTGTTATTATCCTACAATACCACGACACCAAATATTTATGCAACGCTGAAGCACATCTTATATCATCTCTTGGGCAACCTCTATTTATAAGCATCTTTTCAAAATATCTTCTAAAGCTAATCTAAATGCACAACGTTACGTTCACTTGTTAGTGTCTTTTTTGAAATGTGACTGAGCTTACCGAGAAATCACAAGGCATTTTTTAAAAAAGAAATGCATCAACCGTTTTTCCGACAATGAATACTGGGACCAACCATTCATATGGTAGATGTGAAGATGTTTTAACTAAAAATAGTTTTTTCATCTGCTTATATTCTTATTCCACCATGGAAACTGTGAAGAAGGTGATCAATGAAATCTGTGACGCAAATGTAAGTTCTCATCATCAAATTTTATGTGGAAACTGCCTTATCTAGTGGAGTTTGTACTCTACGTAACTCTGCTCAATTTCGGCAGAACACCAAAAGCAAAGTAAATAAGGCAACTTTCAGATCACTGAGCTCTGGGAATTTGGTGCAGAGAGAGGGGAAGGCAAGAAGAGATGAGTAGAAGCCTGGAAGGTCAAGAACACAGCGGGGTACGGAACAAGGTTTTGGGGCGAACAGAAGAGCAATTAAAGAAATCGAGAGAAACGGGCCGACCCTGAAGGGGGCAAGCTGGCAGGTCTCCCTTCGTATCCGGACCATCATTTTTTCCTGGAGCGCATCCTTATTTCTTTGACTTGATGTTGGAAACGGTACCGAGATGGGTAAGCCTGCATTCTCTTGCATCTTCTTCTCATGCGGGGCCTCAGTGATGTGATAGGATCATTTTAATGGGTCTCTTTGAAGCAATTTAGAAAATCTCTACTGAAAATACAAACCCCTGGAGAACTGCTTATGTGGCCACTAGCATTTGTTCTAGAAATCAGGGCACTTAGCTACTCGAATGAAAAAGTCCTATAGTTCAGAATGCGTGTAGTATGACTTCCCTGCTGGTCTAGGGACTGGGCGATAGTAATTTTTAAACAAGTTTTCCCACCGATAAGCCACAAACTGGGACTTCGCTGGCAGTCCAGTGGTTAAGACTTCTCCTCCCAATGCAGGGGTACCGGTTCGATCCCTGGTCATAAAGCTAAGATTCCACATGCCTTGCGGCCAAAAAAACAAAACATAAAACAGAAGCACTATTGTAACAGATTCAATAAAGACTTTAGAAATGGTCCACATCAGGGGCTTCCCTGGTGGCGCAGTGGTTGAGAGTCCGCCTGCCGATGCAGGGGACGCGGGCTCGTGCCCCTGGTCCGGGAAGATCCCACATGCCGCGGAGCGGCTGGGCCCGTGAGCCATGGCCGCTGAGCCTGCACGTCCGTAGCAAGGTCCACATCAAAATAATCTTTAAAAAAAATAACCCACAAACTTATTTTAGAAAATTTGGGATATATGAAAAAGAAGGAAGGAGAGAACACAAGAAGCTAGAGTTCCATGTTGAAATTTTTGATCACTTTTTACATCATTATACTTCATCTACGGATTATTTAGTGATGCTACTTTAAAAACGTACACTAAGGCATTTCCCATATTTTTATAAATGTTCTAAAGCATCACCTTGGAAGGATATATATGATTTCACTGCATAGATGCTACGTGGTGTAACAGCCACCCCCTTCCTATCCCACTTCAGTGGTTTCCAATTGTTTGCTTTTACTAAGATTGCAATACACATGCTAATATTAAAGCATTTTCTGAGTGTTTACTTATTTCCAGAGATAAGTCCCAGAATTAGAAGTCCACAGTGTATGAACCTTTTCAAGATGCCTGCTAGGTGGCAAAGAGAATTCTTACTAAAAGGAAATTGAATATTCCATAAAAGTCTTCCCAGTATCATCACTGTCATTTTCTGGAGTTTAAAAAAAATGACAAACAGAAACCTAGAAATTATAACAAAGCAGAACCAAGCATCAGGGCTGAAATAAACCGTCTTTTGCAGCTACTGAAGTAATTCATCTTTTCAGTGGAGCAAAGGGAGATATATCCATATTTTATTTATTTATTTTTTTAACATCTTTATTGGAGTATAATTGCTTTACAATGGTGTGTTAGTTTCTGCTTTAAAACAAAGTGAATCAGCTATACTATATTTGATTTTAAAATAACTTGCACGCAATAAATTAAAACAAATATGTTATACCCAAAGGCTGTTGCTTCTTCCTTAACAAAAGGAACAGGCTGGGACACTGGAGGGCAACACAAGGGTCACAAGCATGGGCCAGCAGGTTTGGAACAGGGTCACGCTCTCACGCTCCAAGCTCCCTGCGTCAACTAATTCACAGTGATGAGCTTCATCACAGACGCTCCTGCTGTCGAGCTGAAGTTCCTCCCAGGGCGGATCAAAGACAAGGTGATGGGCACCGACTCTCCCTTGCATCTGTGCTACCCTTTCCCTCAGCCAGACTCCTGGGGAAGCGGCCGCAGGAGGGGCTCCGCCTTAGCCAGTCAGATCGATGGACCCCGGGGGCTGGATCTCAGGATGAACACCTGCTGCTGTTCTCTGACCACGTGCTAATTTAAAGCTCCCGGTGAAAACAATGCCGGGCCCAGCACTGGTCAAGCCTAGAACGTGCTTCTGTTCTGGAGGCTGGCTCGGCCCTGCAGCGACCTTGGTCCCACGGGCGGCCTGGGGTCGGATGCGTGACAGCCTGCACCCGGGGGGAGGGGGAGGGGAGGCGCAGGAACTGGGAACAGGTACCGGGGCCTTGAGCCCCGAAGCCATTTGGGGTGTCTAAAGGGCAGGGAAGCCTCAAGGTCACGATGACAGGAAAAGCTAACCTGCAAGCTTCCCTGGCCCCCAGTTTGGGCACAGAGGCCCTTGGCTCAAAACACAAACCTAAGCCTTGGCAGGCCTGTGCCTTCTGAGGTTGCTACGTCAGCACTGCGTAGCCATTTATAGGATACAGACTGATTAAAAAACCCATGATATTTATGCTTTTTTTTTTTTTTTTTTTGCGGTACGCGGGCCTCTCACTGTTGTGGCCTCTCCCGTCGCGGAGCACAGGCTCCTGACGTGCAGGCTCAGCGGCCATGGCTCACGGGCCCAGCCGCTCCGCGGCATGTGGGATCTTCCCGGACCAGGGGCACGAGCCCGCGTCCCCTGCATCGGCAGGCGGACTCTCAACCACTGCGCCACCAGGGAAGCCCTATGCATATTTTTAAAATTAAATTATTACTACTTGGTGGGCATTATGATAAAAACTTGACACACATAATCTCATTTAAATCTGACAACATTCTCCGAGTTGTAAAGTGTTATGATCCTAATTTTATAGAGAAAACTTGCAAGGTCATTTCTTGGCCAAGGGCGCAGAGCTGTCGCTGAGATTCCCAGCCCACGCCCAGAGGCTCCAAACCCAAGTTCCCCTTACAGCTTCTGCTTTTAGCAGTGGACTTGTTCCCCAGAAGACGGCACACAAAACTTCTGACTGTCGTGTCAGGGGTGGGTGATGTCCTCACGGGCCCCAGTTAAGAACCTCTGCATGACAGGTGGCATCTGCAAACACGAGGGGGCACAGAGCTTGACGTGAGCTCCCTTCCAGCCTCGTGGCCAACCCACCCTGCCCCCTCCGCCCTCCACACCCACGACTCACAGCTTAGCCCACGTGGCCCCACCCCATCCCCACCAAACAAAAAATACCTATCACGTGTCACTGCTCCCATGAACCTTCTTTTCATCTTTTTCCATAATCCTGTCTCTTTTTTCTAACCCCACGCCATTACCTGTTCTTAATTCCTCCCATTAAATCCCTTTCTGTCTAAATACCTAGAGAGGGGCCTGTCTTTCTGACACAAGGAAAATCAATGCCTGTCTGTGAACTAAATGGATATAAACAAATACATATTGTGGCTCAGGCTGGCCTCTTTGTTTTCCTCAGTTAAATATTCATCTCAAGGCAAGAGATGGAAGGGATGGGGTGTAGACAGATTGTAAGTAGAGTACACGGCTGCTTGAAATCCTTAGCTACTGGCCTGAGATCTGATCAATAAACCTGGCCCCTGAAGAGGAAGCCCCAGGGATAGCTAAACCACCCGCTAGAAACAGCTGAATGAGAGGTAACCTCCGAAGCCAAGTATCCCAGGAAAGTCAGAGAGAAGACAGGTCACAGGGAGAGAACTCAAGGACCACCAGACCCCTAAGTGAGCAGCCTTCAAAGATACGCAATTCTGGGCTCTCAAGGAGGAGAAGTTTCTTCATGTTGCTTCTTCACCCTGGGGCAGTGGACAGACTCCACGTGGCCCCAGGGACCCTCACTTAGGGGTGTTCACGCCTCCCCTCGCTCGAGGGCAGGACTTGTGCCTTGGACCTCACCAACAGAGGGTGGCCAAGGCGAGGGACGCCACCCTTGGGGGTGAGTCCCACCAGGATGGAAGATTCCATCCTGGGTTCCCTGGCTTCATCGTGGCTTTGAAGCTGCCGTGAATCCTACAGCCTCAGGGGTGAATCCCACCAGCAAGCTCGGTAAGCCTAGGAGAAGGCACTGCTGGGACCCCCTGACAGGTGAGAAGTCAGCCCTAGACACACCCTGACCGAAGTCTTGCCAGAGACCCAGCTAAGCCAGGACCCCTGATGCACAGAAACTGTGACACAATAAACGTGGATTATTTTCGGCTGCCAAGTTTATGGTAATTGTTATGTGGCAATAAAAAAACTCATATGCTTAGAATTCCAATTTCCCTCCAAAGCACACTCTCTGTATGTTGATTAGGACTCTTATTTCTGTCTCGAAACATAGGTTTGGACATGTCTAACTTTCCTACTTGCTGATAAATTCAGTTAGGACAGGCATCATGTGTACATGTCTACACAGGGGCCAAAGCTCAAAGCAGCCCCATCCACAGGAGGTTTGTACAATTTTATTGAACTGGAGTTGAGTTGGAGAACATTCTGGAGAGTAAAATCAGTGAGTTGACAAACTCTGATATCAAAATAATCAAGACTCTAAAGTTGTTTTTACGAAGGACTTTTGAGACTGGGAAATTCTAGTTTAAAATTACCACAGTATGACTGTCAAACCACACAAGTGACACCTCTCACCTGCAATTTCACACGAGTATCAGTCAGAAAAATACTGTTTTTTGTTTTTCTCAGCTTTATTGAGATATAATTGACCTTTAACGTTGTGTAAGTTTAAGATGTATACGAGGACCATTTGATATACATATATACTGTGAGGTGATTACTACAGTAAGCTTAGGTAGCACCTCCATCCCCTCATATAATTAGCACTACTTTGTGTGTGTGCGCGTGTGCGCGTGTGTGTGTGTGCGCGCGCATCTCACGTTTTCTTTATTCATTCTTCCACCGATGGACATGGAGATTGTCTCCACATCTTGGCTATTGTGAATAATGCTGCATGAACATGGGGATGTAAGTATCTCTTTGAGATAGTGATTTAATTTTCCCTGGATAAATACCCAGGAGTGGAATTTCTGGATCATATGGTAGTACTACTTTTAATTTTTTTGAGGAATCTCCATGCTGTTTTCCATAGTAGCTGCACATTCCCACAAACAGTGAACAAGGGTTCCCTTTTCTCCACATCCTTCCCTGATGGTTAGTGATGTTGAGCATCTTTTCATGTACCCAATGGCCACCTATATGTTTTCTTTGGAAAAAAATGTCTATTCAGTTCCTATGCCCATTTTTATTCAGATTTTTTTTGCTATTGAGTTGTATGAGTTCCTTATAATTTGGATATTAACCTCTTATTGGCTACATGGCTTGCAAATATTTTCTCTCATTCAGTAGGCTGCCTTTTCATTTTGTTCATGGTTTCATCTGCTGTGCAGAAGCTTTTTAGTTTGATGTAGTCCCACTTGTCTATTGTTGCTTTCGTTGCTTGTTTTGTTCTTATTTTGCAAATTTATGCAGTTAAAATCTATTCCCTGGGGTGAATAAGGTTCATTTCCTCCCAATTACTGTTATTTTTCTACATATTCTTTCTCCCAGTCTGAAATGGAAGAAACCACTTCTGTATAACAGTCACGGGTTTATCAACGTGAAGGACACTTCTGCATAAATATCTTCTAATGTCTTCTTCTCTGAGAAGACTGAACAGGGCTCATGTTTTAATCAAATGAACAGTGAAGCACCTGTATGGCTTTAAGCTTCTCATTGTCAAAGGGATCTTCATCACGCAGTTCATTTATCAAAGGTTATAACCAAATATGCATAAAATATAAAGATAGGATGGTATCACCGCTGATTAGGTAGAGGGTACAGATACAGCATTTCTAACCTGAATACAATCAGATACACAGGGATCTCTTTAATACACCCGCGGCTTGACTAGAGAAATATATCTTTTTTATAATAAATTTACATTTTATTGTACAGCATACCTGAAATAATCGTTCGTTTAAAAATATTAAAATAAGTTTTTTTAAAGAGCTATATCATTTTTATTAAAACCTGAACTTTAAAAATCCATCAAGTTATTGACAGCACCAGTGAGCAAGTAAATTTTTTTTTTTTTTTTTTGTAGTACGCGGGCCTCTCACTGCTGTGGCTCTCCCGTTGCGGAGCGCAGGCTCCGGACGTGCAGGCTCAGCGGCCATGGCTCACGGGCCCAGCCGCTCCGCGGCATGTGGGATCTTCCCGGACCGGGACACGAACCCGCGTCCCCTGCATCGGCAGTCGGACTCTCAACCACTGCGCCACCAGGGAAGCCCAGTAAATTTTTTTTTAAGTTAGCATAAGGATTTAATTGTACTGGAATTCATTTATTCTTCCCGGCATTTATTCCCTCAGCCAACAATAAGAAAAATAATCGAGTGTTGACCACATTCAAGATTAAGCAAACGACACGGAGAGTGGAGTCTCAACTTAGGCTCCCTGGAGCCAAGGGCCACACCTCATCAGCATCAGATGTTGGAACTGCAAGAGATCTCACAAGGTACAGAGGTTTTCCTTTTCCTTTTCCGTGTAAATAAACTGAGGACCCCGGGGACTCGTGGCTTGTCTGGGGTTAGCCGGGTCTTCGGCGGCAGAGAGAGGACACAGCCTTTCTCCCTCCACACGTGCGCTGCCTGAGCGGGGCTCCTGTACTGATCTAACGTGGTGTTTGTCGGAGTCAATGGAAAACAGAAAGACCGTGTCTCCTGAACGCTGGAATTGGAAGAGACCGTTAAAAACTTATTGCTGACTCAGGCCAATTAAGCACAGTCACTGGTTTGTCCCGAAAGCAGTCTGACGATTCCTGTCTGTACAACCTCCCTCCCGACACCCAGTTCAGAACCGTGTTAGATTAACTGAGGTTCAAGAGACGTTTTCCATCACAAGTCTTCCTGTTCACGGACACGTCTATTTAACTTTCCTTGCACAGTATTTGACCCAGCAGACTGGGGAGACGGAGGACACTGCACGTGAATTCGAGGAGCATAAAGGTTGGGAGCAAACAGGCTGTAGCTGCTGATGTAATGTGACCTGGTGAGTGAGCCTGGCCGGACCCCATCCCTGAGCTCTGCCACAGCTGCGCCCCGCCTGGAGGTCCCCACCCCGCCTACCTGCCTGGCTCACACTTGGACACCTTTCTCCACCAAGTTCAAGACTCACCCCTATTATGATCATTTTTTATAATCCACTTTCCTCCTGGCAAAATGGGCCATTCCCTTTTGGACACTATACGTCTATCACAGCATATACTTCTTATTTTATATACCTCTTGATATATGTACGTCTCCCTGCATCTCCCTGCTCTGATTCTTTCTGCACCCCTCGTGCTTGCTACGGAGCCTGTTAAAAACAGGTTGCCTAGGTATCTGTGAATTAATAACAATAGTAAATAACAGAGCTTCTGAATGTTTGGTGGAATATCTGCACTTGCGCAGACGTGCCCTTGGCTTCAGGATGGGAAGGAAGCATATGTGACAGATCACTCCTGTGTTCCGAATCTTCACGAATAAGGTAACCACACTTGGAATTAACAATTGTATTTCTAGGATTTCTAGAATTTACCCTCAGGAAATAATCATGAATGAACATACAGATAAAGCTATGAATATATTCATGAAGGTATAATTTATATTAGTAGAAAGATTAGAAACAGCTTAAATTTCCATTAAAAGGGGATTAATCCAATAAATCACAGCGGACCAATACAATGCAATAATACGTAACCACTAAAAGTGATACTTAAAAGCACATCTAATGCTGCGGAATAGCATCACAGCAAGTGAAAATGCGGATCCTAAGGAACGACGTGTGGTCTAGAGTCAATAAACAAATATATCTATTCCGTGTTTAGGATGTCCTCAGAAATCCTGGCACGAAGTGAAAGGCCATAAGATGAACACTTAATCATATTCATTTTCATGAGAGAATTATAACGTCTCCTTTCTCCTTCCAAGACACACAAATAATTTTCACTGATAGAAAATACATCAATTAAGCAATGTAATCTAGTTTATGTTTGTCATCAACAGTACAGTTAAAGTAAACCAACAAAACTGGGCCATAAAATTAAGTACTAGTGGTTTGTTTTACTCCAGAACAGACTTGCTAAGAGGGAGGGGGGAGTGAGGGAGGGCTCCTTTGGAAGGTGATTTTTTTACGTGGGCTCCTTTGGGCTCCTAACTCACACCAGCGCTTACACTGCACCTAGCGTTCCAGCAAGGAACACACTTTCAGGGCAAAATACGGGATAAGCCATGTCAATAACACACAGCACAGCAAGGTGAAGGGTCACAGGACAGGAGCGGGGGACTCAGCACCCCTCCTCCCAGGACGCCCCCCGAAGCAACATGGGCTCAGACACGGCCTGGAAGGATGGATGACTTCTGTTTTCATTTTCCTTCCTTCTATTTTGTGTGGTTCTCTTTTGCAATAAGGACAACATAAAATGATTAGAAAAATAAAAAATAGCACTTACATACGGAAAACCTAAATTAATGAACACTTCGGAAAGGGTAACACTGATTTTTTTACGAAAAGCGTACTTTATTTTAGTCCTAATTATTATTGTCTCCCCAAATCATTATTTTACAATGGAATTGATTTTATATGTGTTTTCCTCTTTTTGGACTGGGGACAGAGTTCCAGAGGCCCTAGCATGACAGTTATTTACTTCGAGCCTTTCCTTATAAACTCATAAGCAGAGCTTTTGCATCACCTTTGTGTCTCTGTGTCTACGTAAAGATCTGAGAAGGGAACGTAACTGAGGTCACAGGAGGATGAAGCACAGAAGCAACACATGGAATTCAACTTCTGATGAGACAATGAAGCCACCGCCATCTTGCTTCCGCGCTGCGGTCCACCGCGCTTCAGGAAACGTGACTTATGGAACCTTCCCTTGGCACGCAGGACACAAATCTGTCACCGTGTTTTGCCTTTTTTATTCCAAATTCTCTGCCAGAAGCTAGACAGCATGTTCGGTTCTACTGCTCCATAAGCAAGTGTTAGCGCTCTGCCTTTCTGAGCCTGCGTTTACCTAACTGCAACCCAGGGATGGGGACCATACGACCTTCACGGACGTTTTTCCCCATCCTTAATATTATGATCAAATTATATGTATACAACAACGGAGATGCTTCTGTGTCATTCAGGAAGACGCCAGACCCCGGTGCTGTAGTCGGACGGCTCTAAATCCAGACCCAGGCTCTCACGGATCATATGCGACTGGGCTGGGAATCTCACTGCTCTATTTCTGATGGTGACTAAGGAATAAACAGAGAGAAGCAAGTCTGATCGATGTAAGTTGCTGAACACGAGGCAGCCTGTAGGGAGCGCGTAGTCATGGCTGCTACAGTTAGTACTGCTGTTTTGGGAAGGATCCCTGAAGAGTATTTAATAAAAGTTCCCTAATGAAGAAATTAAAGAAACATGGAGCATTGTTAAGTCAATAAATTAAGAGCAAAGGGAATTTCTTTTCTCCTCCTGTTATTAGCCTGAGCATTAGGTATGTGATTCTTAGGTCTAATTGAGCTGGACCACTACTAAAGCAACAAAAACAACAAAACTTTAAAAACTACCTCAGAAAATGAATCCAAAGACCCTCATTTTATGTTTTATGTTTCTATACATGTGACCTGTCCTTATGTTCACATTTGTGTGTGTGTGTGTGTGTGTGTGTGTGTGTGTGTGTGTTCATTCCAGCACACTGACATTTGGAGAGAGAACCGCTACTATTTTGAATAATCTTATCTCTTAGACACATTGAAGTATAATTTAAAAATGCATTTTCCACGTAAAAAGTCTGACAAATGCAAATTAAGACGTGATAAACATAGTGCTATTAGGCTGAGACATCACAGCTTTATAAATGATTTTATCACAAAGCTATTATTTAAATTGACAAGACTTTCATATATGAAAAATGGTTACTGAATGAGTCAGGTTTTGAACTGATTTCAAAATCAGAAGGAATATTAATACGTATATAGCCAGTTGCCCACAGTCTGAGCAATTCTCAGCTATATACAAAGGTACTAAACTCCGGAAAATTCATTTAAAGTTCCCCATTTGGAATTATACATCAATGTCATTCTAGCTTCACTCTTTGAACAGAATCCCATTTACCTCACTGGGAATTCTACAACGAGTTTATCTTAATTTAACATGCAGTATATATCCCAGTTCATTAAAAACAGGCTTCTGAGTTAAAGCATTCATACTGGCTTGAGAATTTGGATTAAATTCAAATTCAAACCAATGTTTTTATGCAGTAAACGCCAAGGATCTGTAGAAAGCTAGGAAGCCTTCTGGAAAAGATGGAGCCAGCTCTGCACATCACAGAGCTGCAGCAGGACACATAAACCAACACAATGACACGTTCCTGCCCCACTGTGCACACGTACGTCCAGGAACCAAGGGGCCTTACTGCCTGATCATCCCTCTGGAGTGTAAACTCAGTGAAGTGATACCAGCTGTGATTCAGCTACAAGGTCAGACGGGCAAGAGGACCACGGGTCAGCATCCGGGATCTCGCTCTTCGTTAGAAGCTCTGGGGGATGGAGGTGCCTATGTTCCCCAAGTGAGCACTCGGCAGCTGGGTGTCTCCTGCCCTGCTCAAGGCAGGAGCTCCCCAGGCCATCCCATGCCCAGCGACTCGGTACCCAGGGTGGGGGGTAAGTATCTGTGGTCCAGGTGAAGGCCTGTCTCCAACGTGACCCAACCACATCCATCCAGACAAAACTCACTCACAGCAGCTATTTGGACGTATTACTTACTCTCTCTTGTCATGAGGGTTGGCCCTGAGGAGGAATTCGGGAGCGAGCATGACCAAGGTCAGTTCCCAGGGGTCCGGTGGGTTTCGTCAGAGATCCAAGGTGGAGATGGACACACACAGCATTGAAATATGAACAGACCGGGAATCTTCCCTTCCAGGCTCCCCACACTCACAGCTCTTCTCACCTTTTCAAGGTCATAAACCTCTATGAGAAACTGATGAGAATTCTATGTCCTTTTGCCCCGAAGCATATATAGACACTCTGAAAAGTTCCGCACACAGTTTAGGGTATTCACAGACCTACGGCTCATGGGCCCCCTTGAAGAGCTATACAAAAAATCTGCAGCTTGATACGGAAAGCTGCCCGCGATCTGAGTCCTACAGCCTCTTCAAACCCAACACCATGGTTCCTAAGTCTTTGTCCTATTTTAGGGTCCAGCTCACCATTTGTTTCAGATGCCGTTCCCATGTCCAGCGTCGGACAATTGATTATCCCTCTCACAGTTTTGCTGTTTCTCTGGCACGATCATAACAGAAAGTTACAAATGTTACGGCATTTATGTGACGTATGTGCCTTTCTTTCCACTAGACGACATCTGTCCCCTGGCTTGACGCCCTCACATATCACAGACCATCTCCATATACTGACTCACATGAGTGGCTCTAAGCCCAAACCCAAAACGAGTGTTGATTGTAGAGATATCAATTCAAACTCGATTTATCTCATGTTTCACTTAAAAATGATGATATTCTAATTACTTCTTAAATCTGATTATGTAACTTTCTTATTTTTGCTTCACAATACCTAAGTACCTATTTCAGAATTTGAGAAAACGGAGAATATTGAAATCACTCTAATTTCATTATTCAAAACCAATAACAACGGGCTTCCCTGGTGTGGTGGCGCAGTGCTTGAGAGTCTGCCTGCCAATGCAGGCAACACAGGTTCGGGCCCTGGTCTGGGAAGATCCCACATGTTGCAGAGCAACTAGGCCCGTGAGCCACAACTACTGAGCCTGCGCGTCTGGAGCCTGTGCTCTGCAACGAGAGGCTGCGATAGTGAGAGGCCCGCGCACCGTGATGAAGAGTGGCCCGCGCACCGTGATGAAGAGTGGCCCCCGCTTGCCGCAACTGGAGAAAGCCCTCGCACAGAAACAAAGACCCAACACGGCCAAAAATAAAATAAATAAAGAATTATTTTTTAAAAAAACAACCAATAATAAGCAGGCCTGTTAAAAGAGTCATATCAGGTCAACGTATACATATAATCCAATCAAACTGTAATGTGGAGTCTGTATCAAAGCTGAGGTCCCCTCCTCAGTGTCGATCCAGTTTACGCCTCTACGGACTGCTCTCAGGTGTATTCCTAAGACTCCCAAACTAATCATTCCCAGAAAGACCCAAATGGAAATTTCACTTTACTCAGGGTCACTGAGCATTTCTGAGAAAGATCCAACCACATCCTACACCTCTCCCACCCGATGCCCCTCCCAGACCAAACGCCGAGGATGGTGAGGTCTGGAAGGACTGCTGGAAGGTCCACTTATACGTAGATTCTCTGCTTTTCTCTCTAGCCTTTAACAGTGTCAGGAGGACAAATGTGGGGAATTCTTCGGGCGCAGTTCCCTGTTGAATCTGTTGGTGCCTCAACAGTGAGTGACCCCAACTGAGTCAATAGCACCTACTGCCCTTCTGTTCTGTGCCAGGTGTTACCCCAGGCTGATACAGGTGCTAACACAGGCACCACCAGGGCAGCGATGCATCCATCTGATGGAGTCTCTCTTCTCTCGAGGAAGGGAAGTGGTTCTAGCAGATGGAGGTGAAGGGTTTCTATAGCTACCTCTTAGAAAAGCCCTAAAATGTAAATAAATAAATAAATAAAAAGATTCCCTCTCTGCAACTTCCATTCTCTGCTTACCCTGAACTACCTCTTCACCTTACGAGCCACATTTTACTATAAGTGGGAACAACTTTCTATGAAACAACGGATTCATCATCATCATCATCGTTACAACTACTGGTTTATTTGTAGCTATTTATTACAACTGTCACTTTCTCAGGTTTTCTTTAGATGCACAACTATCTCCTCATCCTGTATTTCCCCAACACCTAGAATCACACCTGACAAATATACACTGAATAAAAACACAGGATGATCGACAACTGAGCAAAGAAGTAAACAGCAAAACAAAACACACACGTCACTGAGTCCCTGCTAGGTACCAGGCACTATGCTAACAACTATAATCTTCAAAGTGCCTTGTAACGTGGATACCATGCTACCCATTTTGCAGCCTCGGTGAAGTTGCACGATTTGTTCAAGGTCTACTTAAAGGGAGAAAGCTGGATTTGTTCCAAAACCTGTTTAGTTCTAATCTTGTATTCCTAATTTATATTCTTTTTTCCCCTTTCCACACATTTTTATTCTGTACATTTATCATTAGTTTGTTTAATTAACAATTTATTAATTAGTCTGGTAATAGTTAATCTGCCAAAACTGCCACCAATTTCATGAAGAGGTGGAGGAATCATGAACTTGAATAGCAGGAAGTGGGTCAGCCCTCAGCACAGTTCTTAACGATTAGTTCCCATCTGCCTTCACCACCACACGTCTAATAGCAAGACACAGAGTTTCACTAAACCAAAGGCCAATGATGCGCAATGTCATGGAAACCGTTGATGCCCATGTAGAGCATCTAGAAAATAAAATGGAGACACCTGAAGCCAAGACTTTAGTCTGTAGACGTGCATGTGCGTGTAGACACACAACTTAGGAAATCTTAGGCCAAGAACATCAGGTCCACAGGGCAGCTTCTCACGAAAGCTCACGCTTCCATCAACGGAAAGAAGCTGGGACGCTGCCTCCTGATTCCTGGCCCAACTCTCCTTCCACTGGACACAGAGCCTGTATTTCTCCCCAGGAAAGTCGATAACCTTGGATACAAGGCAGGAGTCAAAAAAGGCATGTATTTCAAAAATGATATTTAAGGGCAAAGCCAGTGATTTTTTATCCTATTAGTTAATGAAGTTGTGATGATCGATAATCGCATCTGTCGAAGGGCTCTCCCTTGCCCACGTTGTATATCCTGCTTTTCTTTCCAGTTTTAGTCTCAGAGAAACATGTTCCAGCAAGTCTGAACTCTCCTGACTCCACTCACTCCGTATATATAGTTGAGTAGCTCCCGTGTCCCAGCAGGTCTGAACTCTCCTGACTCCACTCACTCCATATATATAGTTGAGTAGCTCCCATGTCCCTAATTCTACTCCTTTTAACACAGCCCCCCGCCCCTGCACCTGCATGTCATTTCCCATTTTGCTGAGATGAGGCCCACACAATCTTCAGGAAACAAAACCACCCATGGTGCATGGAGGGCGGAGGCGGAGAAGCTCTGTATTATAGTCAAGAGTGAGCTGAGCTGAAGGGAAGACGGTGTGTCTATGGTGATGTGAGGGGGCATTTCTAGTGGGAAACTATAGGAAAAATAAAGAGAAATGGAAAAAGCCCATCATCTGCGGCAGGTTTGCTGAGTAAGGCCTTTCCTGAGAACTCTTTCCAGCCGGGAAAACATGATCTCTAACGATCCCTTCCCTACATGTCATCTCACAAGAGCCCCTCGAAAATCCCATGAAGACAGAACCACGGCTAGCTCAACATTTTTAGAAAATGAGTCATACATCTAGTTCGCGTTTTTGGTTCCAAGATCACTGATCTGCCCATGACACCACAGCAAGTGCCGTATTTTTAAAACACGGTGTCCCTTGCAAGCATTTTGCCAACTTGTAGGTCCATACCCTGAGTTCTGGGTCATCTGACCACAAGATCGGTTGGGGGAGGACACAGTAATTCTATGTTGGGAAGTTTACCTCCAAGTTTATTCTACAGTGATAGATGCTGTAAAAATCTCAATAATTTGTTATTCATAACATTGGTAATGAGATGTAACAATCAGAAAGAAAAGCAAAATTATGAACCCATATCATCAATAACAACAAGGGGTTCAGCAAGAAGGCTTTCTTATCTCTGTCAGTCACTTAGAAGACAAGCAATACCTTAAACCCAGCCAAACCTGTAAACACAAACCCTGGGGCAAGTATTGGAGAAAGGTCAAACCAAAGGCTTCACGTCATCTCCTCTGTGAAACGCTGATGACAGACGCTCTGGCCCCATGATGGATGGTCTTTCCAGAACATTCTCAGAACTCAAAGAACTCTATCCGGGTTGGAACACCCTCCAGCTTTTCTTCCTGGCACCCAGTACAGAGTCTTGGGACTCACTGAATGCTCGTGAAATGCAGGCAGGAAAACGAAGAAAATCCAGGAGAAAGGCAGGAATGAAGTCGCAAACACAGTCAGCAGAGAAGGGCAGACAGAGGAGTGAGAGCACGGGCAGTTGCCCAGAAGCCCTTGATTACATCCAAATCAGGAGCCCTGCTGCTCAATCAGGCCTTTTCCTTGCCTCTGTCTACCTCCAAGACTTGTCTCACTGATTGTCAGGGCCTTGCTGCTGCCCTGTGGACCCACAGGAGAAAGTGGGTTTACAGGGCTGGTGGCACTGGGACGGCCATTGTGCCATGAAGCCAACTCTGCCCGAAGGTCCAAGGCACAGAAACGCTTCTTTGTCTTTGAAAGTGTCTTGGTACTCGTCACGTCAGAACGAGACTCCCAAAAGGATTCTCACAACGTTTGCCAGTGTACAGCATAAAACTCAGGGTTAGAAAATTACAGGAAAAGAGGTAGTAAGAGGAGCTCATTTAACCTCTGCATGGACATTTCATTCTCAGGAAACAGAAGCACTCCACTTCTTCGTGTTCCCAGAGCTTAAGATGATGGAAAGAATTCTCTCGAGGATACTGATTCAGATCAACCAAAAGGCAGCCTAAATGTTGGGTATTTTACGCACGGACCCTGAGGTGACATGCATGATATTCAAAATTTAAAACAAAGTTCTCGCTTTCAAGGTGGCCACATTCTAACATGGGAAACAAATGTCAGAGCCTGTCTTCATGTTAACTTTCTCTCTTTATCCATTTTTTCCAATATTATAAAGGCGTTTATTGTGAATTACTAGAAATAGTAATTTGGCGCTTCTCAACATTCCACTGCATATATTCTGTGTGTGCCTTCACCTCCCAAATAGGCTTCAGAATGCAACAAATAGGGGCTTCCCTGGTGGCTCAGTGGTTGAGAGTCCGCCTGCCGATGCAGGGGACACGGGTTCGTGCCCCAGTCCGGGAAGATCCCACATGCCGCGGAGCGGCTGGGCCCGTGAGCCATGGCCGCTGAGCCTGCGCGTCCGGAGCCTGTGCTCCGCAACGGGAGAGGCCACAACAGTGAGAGGCCCACGTACTGCAAAAAAAAAAAAAAAAAAAAGAATGCAACAAATAGGCATAAGTTTAGTGGCAAGAAAATAGACAGCACTTTACCTACATGTTGGAAACCTGAAACGATATTTAAATGATCTGGTGACCAGAAACATAGAATATTTATTTATTTCTTGAGCAAATTAATGAGGTAAAATTGTTTCAGTGCCAGCTGAATGCCTGAATCTCAGATGTTGGATAATCTAAAAAAATTAGAAATCTGCAAATTAGTGTCCTTTGTGCTTTTATGTCATTCGGCATAAATGCATAATTGTGACAGAGTCTCAGACACCAGATGGTATGTGCAATTCATCCCCACTTTCACTCTATTTTATCATATTTAATAGCTGTAGCTTCACCTCTGAGCGAAGCTTACGTAACTGCCTTTGTTGGCAATAAGACCAGATATACTAATGATTAGCTTTACGCATTTGGTTCAGAAATATGCAACTGGGCACTTTGGGATGTAAAGATGAAGTGACACAGCTCCTGTGCTCAGAGCGCCTACAAAGCAGCGCCCAGCTCCAAGCCTGGCACACATTGTGCTCCCACAGGTATCCCTGGAGAAAAAAGAATGGGAGGAAGGCTAACAGGAAGCACAACAGGCATGGAAGATCCCAGAGGGTGAGTGCCCATGGGTGATGGAGAGGACCCAGAACCCTGCATCAGGGAGATGGAGCTCGAGCTGGTCCTTGAAGGCTTTTCTAGACTTTTCTATGCTTAATACAAATATACTGCAAGTCTCCTCTCCCACTGTACATGCAAAACTAACCTCTGCTGAGATAACAAATGCCAACCACCACTTGTGTGTCCCTTGATCCCCCCCTCTCTGCTCATCTCTCACACACACACACACACACACACACACACACACACACACACACACACACACACACACACACACGGTCCCCACCAGCCCTCCTCCAACCTCCGTCCGTCACAAATCCTTCAGTGTCCAAGTGCACTCTTGGAGCCCTCTGTTAGGATGTGGCAACCAGAATCCAGAGGGTGCATGAGTTACTTGCGGCTACATGAGGTGAAAAAGGCAAGATGCGGCAAGTTTACGGCAGATTTTGAATGTGGAGTTCATCCTATAGGTGACAGGGAACCTTGACACCATTTGAGGAAGGAAATGATACCGTCTGACCTATAATTCAGGAATAGATATTTATCTGCCTCAGGCTATAAGGCTGGAAGGTGGGCTCGCTGAGCTTTGGGGGCCCCGGGAAGGGAAGGCAGAGATGCTCCACTGAAAGAATGTGGTCCAGAGGAATCTCTTTTCATCCTGAAGCCAAGTGGGTTCTGGATTTCTGCAAATATTTCCAATAAAAGCTCAGATTGTTTGGGCAAGCACTTGCTGTGGCCACAGGGCCACAGTATAAAAGGACTGAGGTGGAGCAGAGAACTAAACCTTGACCTTGCCAAGAACTCCCTTCAGCTGTCAGTAGACACGGTTCCCAGCAGGGATGCTGGGGGGAAAGGAAACACCTAGAAGCTCATCTCTCTCCCTGGGGAACCAGCTTCCTCCTGCAAGATTCTGGGTACATAATGAGATTAGGGAGTCTCCCTTCAGAATTTTGAATTTGTCAGTTTCTCATTGCAATCCTGTTTTTCTTTTGTCTTTTTTTTTGCATATTTTCAGTCTATTCTAAAGTAATGATTGTTTTAGCTTCTTAGAGCAGTATCCTTTTATCATTAAATAATGATTTTATTTATCTGAAAAAATACTTGAGTCACTTCTCTCGTATTTTGTGTTATCTGAGCCTTTCCCCCTCTCTCTCTCCCCCTTTCCTCTTCTAATGAGATTTCTGTTGCACATGTGGCATCTTCCTTGCTCCCTTCATTTTTCTCAGTAATCTTTAGACGTTGACTCTAACGCCAATGCCATCTAGCATCAATTTTGATGACAGTAAGCCTCTGCTGTCACTGTAGCCTGTATATTCCCTTTGGCTATATTTAAGATCATTTGTTTGTCTCTCATATTCTTTTTTTTAAATTTGTTTATCTTAATGTATTTATTTTTTTGGCTGCATTGGGTCCTCGTGGCTGTGTGTGGGCTTTCTCTAGTTGCGGCGATCAGGGGCTGCTCTTCATTGTGGTGAGAGCACTTCTCACTGTGGTGGCTTCTCTTGTTGCGGAGCATGGGCTCTAGGCATGCGGTCTTCAGTAGTTGCAGCTCGCAGGCTCAGTAGTTGTGGCTTGCGGGCTCTAGAGCGCAGGCTCAGTAGTTGTGGTGCACGGGCTTAGTTGCCCCGCGGCATGTCGGCATGTGGGATCTTCCTGGACCAGGGCTTGAACCCGTGTCCCCTGTGTTGGCAGGCGGATCCCCAACCACTGAGCCACCAGGGAAGCCCTGTTTCTCATACTCTGAAGTTTCACTTTGTAAGATATGAATGTGCTTTATTTATTGGCTTCAGTATTGGTGGTCTGTAGATCAAGAGGCACAGCCCGTTGCTTCAGTTCTGGAAAAATCTCAGCCTTTCCTCCTTTGAGCAATGTCTCCTTTCTCTCCATAGTATCTTTTATATGCTTATGCAAAACTCTAGATAATATCCTCATATTGTTTTTCTAGCTTGCTCATTCTCTTTTCAGCTCTGTCAAATCCACTTATAACATACGGACACAGGAGCGAATTTAAATGACATTTCTTGTTTCTAGGTACACGGTTTTTTAATCCGTCTTTGTTTTCATACCAGAGAGTTGTTTTATTATGATTTCTTTTCCTTTTAAAAATCTCTTTAGTAATTTTAAGCCTACCCAACATCTCTGCAAGTCTGTTGATTCTCATCCTTCTATCACGTTTTCTCACCCCCAAAGTTTCTTTACAGGGGTTATGTTTTATTGTATGTTTATCTAAAGTGGGGGTTATTCTTTAAGTGGAGGAGTAGCCCCTGGAGCCCTGTTTTGTCAAAGATCCCGTAGATAATTGGAGATTTCGGTTCTGCCGCAGCCGTCAGGTTTGGACAGAATCCCAAATGCTTCTGCTTCTGGAACAGCGTTCACATTAATTTCACCACATGGTCCTTCAGACACAGGTGGTAGAAATTCAGATTTCACGTCCGTGCCTGGAGTGTGTGTACCCTGTCGGTAACCATATTCTACCCATGACCCTGGTAATGTGATAAGCTTCCTTTATACTTTCACGGGTCAGTGTTTTCCAGTTCTTCTCTCACACATGGGGAAACTCACTGAGATTCTGGGTTTCATTCCCAGGGCTCAGTTCCAGCTTCTCCGCCAGCCCCACCCCACAGGTGCAGCCAGTGTCTCTCATCTGCCTGAGCGTCAGCGCTCTGCCCACCCCTGTGCCTTTCTGGGTTCACTTCTCAGGGGCCAATGTCCCTTGACTCACGCCTACCCTCGGGCTTAAAATCCTTTCCTAATTCTTGGCACCTAAGCGATTCCCTCTCTTTCTTTCATTCAAGTTCAGCTATGTGCTGAAAGCAAATGTTGATAAAAATCATGCAGCGATTTTATGTGTGTAGTAGGGACGGGACAGTCTTCCATGCTTTCTGATGTCCCCCATCGTAAACTTTTATGAGGAACAGTATTCTCTGTCTTACCCTAGGCAATATCTTCTGATTTCCGCTATAACACAAACCATTTTAAGGTCCTAGAAGACAGATTGGCTGGAGCAGAGTTCTGTTTTCTCTCAAAAATTAGTTGAATTCTTCAGTTCCTAAGCAACACTAATTTTTTTTTCTAGAGTGCCTGGCACACGTGGAGAACTTAATAAGTGGTGGTTATCTTCCACTAACCATCCAAGAAGAGCAATCAGAAAAGATGATGTTTATCCAAAGCATACAATTAAAAAGGTATGATCTTAAAACAAGAGAGGCACGAGTTGTATTTGAGAATTAACGCCCCCCCGTTTCCATGGACGGGGGTGAGAGCTGGGAGGAGGGATGGAAATGCTTCTCTGTAAACCCTTTGATGCCCAGTTTTCTAAAAGCCACCTTATCTTTTCCCTAATTGTTGAGGGGCCTTAAAATCTCAGGATGACACATTCTCAATTAAGGTACAAAAATAGTGTGGAAATTTCCACTGTTCAGAGTCACTTGCAGGGAAAATCTTGATTATTTGTATTAAAAAAAAATCAAGAACATAACACTATAAATACCGGGGGAAACTCTCCTTTTCTCAACTGATGGGTTATGAAGAAAGAAGAGGTATTTGGGAATCATTCTATCTGTAGTAAAATACAAGAGTCTGTATGTCTGTCCAAAATTCTAGGAGCAGTATGCAATTTAAAAACATGATCAAAGTAAAAAAAAAATTCAGATTTAGAAAGAAAATCCCTCACTTTAAACTTTTTGAGATTTTCTTTTCTTAACCTTACATTTGTTTTTGGACTGGTATTTCTACAAATAAGATTTTCCCAATGATCCAATGTATATTTATGCCACCACAAATGGTCCACTGCTTTGAAGTTATAATCTTAAGGCCTCTATCACTGAAAAATCCTTCATTCTAAAATCCATCCTAACATTTTTGTAGCACATTCCTTCATGCCAAATTTATATCATAATAGCCTATTGTATTTCTTAGTTTTAATTGGGTTAAATAACATAAATGTAAGACATTGTTATTACATTATAGTAGATTTCAAATAAGTTCTCCTCAATCCCCCCAGGCATCAGGATCTGTCTTCCCACATCAGAAAATCTATTAGGTAGGAGGGCAGGTCGAACCACAAAAGTGTAAACATATAGACAAATGCATGAACGGACATCTGTGCTCCCACCAAATGTCCATAATTTTCCTTGTGGTCTTGTTAAAAAGCAAGGGGTATCACGTGTCTGTCAGTAAAGTTTGGAAAGAATCATATACCCTTAAATTATCTTCCTATATTAAAGTAATGGATTATATCATACAAAACCTTCAGCTATACTTTCAATGTCAAGAAGATCTGAGAAGGTGACCTTCTTGCTAAATAACATCCAGTTACTTCCAAGGTCTAAACGATAATAGGAACCACTAGGGAAATGATACAAATGGAGACAGTCTTACTGTTAAATTATTATAGAAAATTATTTTAACAAATGAGATGGCGCTGAGTAAATTTTAAGCTTTTTTTGGTTTTGTTTTGGAATGGTCTCCATCCCAGGGAATTACTGTGGTCACTGTCCCCTTGCAAATGCCTAGATGAATCTCAGTCACTAAATGACCCCCCCACACACACTTTCACGCACCCTCTCTTGCAAGCATTCAGAGTTGAGTGGTCTGTATACTCCGAGTAGAAAGAAAGATACCAGTAAATAACAATAAATCCCATTAAACATTCTCATCTCATAAAAACATAGCCATCAAATTTCAGAAACCTTGAGACGACGTAGAAAGTGTAAGCAATACTGAAATTGTGATCTACATTTCATACACAATTAAACTTTTATGTTCTCTGGAAAACAGGCCACAGCAGTGCAGGGATCCACAATCTCAGAATTCTGAGGTCTCCAGCCTCCCATAAACTGGGTTCCTAGTCTCACTAGCTTCACAGATATTATCATCGGAGACAATGCTAATTATTCAATCTGGATCCAAAGAACCAGCTCTCTCCCAGAGAACCAATCATTAAAATGCAAATAGGTGTTTCCCACTTCACTGGTTTAGCAGTGAAACGCTGTTCACAGCCTTCTGACAAGAAAGAGGAGCTCAATCAGTTGACGCCTTAACCTTCTGGGTGTGAAGAGCCTGGGGCGCCCGGATCTAAGCTGTACATCCTGTTGCCAGCCTCCAGCTCTGATCCCCGCTGTGCACGGGGCTTACCAGTAAACTGATTGAAGCTGCCGGAGAAATTACTGAACAAAAAATCTGATTTTAGATTCCGCTCACTGCACCCAGCCAGCCCTCACTTAGACTAATTACTTAAATGATTTAAAAATGTATGAATATTCATATGATCGTGCTTTTCAGAAAATAAAGCACAGCTGAGGCCGTGCCAGCCAGTCTTTCCTGCTCTCTGATTTGGAGCCGCCCACTTGCATGTCTGAAACCCTGAAATGGCTGCAGAGAATCAGACTGCGCGGGGGGGGGGGGGGGGGGGGACCCGCAGGGGGTCCAGCCACCGCCCCACAGCTACCCAGCCCAGCGCAGCCGAGACCAGCCCCCTTCCCGACCTTCGGGGCTCCGGATGGACGGCTGGGGTCATTCTCACATGGAGTCAAGCTAGACTGTGACCAAACGTTCACAAGTCCTTCTGCCCCAGAACAAGAACAAACGTGTCCCCCGCTTCCCCGGACAGTTCCCCCTCTGCTGGGCTGACGGCCTTCGGGACGTGGACCTTAGACCAGAGCAGATGGAAGCAGCCCCGAGCTTGTCCGAGTCGGGCCGGCCCTGGTGTGAGCGCAGGGTTGGGGCCTCAGCCTGGACCTGGGTCCCGCCTGGCCGGGCTGCAGGCCCGCCGGGGGCTCGTCCACTCCGGAGCCAGCCCGCCGCCCTGGGCGTCCACGGACATGGACCGATGCCCCCGAGCCTGGATGCCCGGGGACGCACGTGCTTACCTCCGCCCCTCGCCCCTCGCGCGCCGGGCTCCGCCGACCCGGGGACCGCGCTCTGCCCGCCCGCCCGCCGCCGAACACATGCCCGCAGAACACGGCCGGCCGCTCGCGGAAACACTGAGACAGACATGCAGCACGGTTTGCAGTCGCCAACACGTACAAGAATTTCATGTTTCACGACTTTTGTAGGGTATGTAGCACGCTGACCACGTTCCACGAAAGGTGTGGGGAAGAGCAAGGAGATTAGATGGGAGGCCAGGGCGGGGGCGCAAACCTGCAACAACGAGACAGCGCACAGGACACGGTGGAGAACTCCATCAGTCCCCCCGCGACACCCACAGCTCCCCGCAAAACCCCGAGACACCCCACGACACCCACAGTCCCCACGACACCCACAGTCCCCACGACCCCCGGCATCTCCGCGGTTCCCACATCACCAGGCAGCGCAGCTCAGCTGAAACCGCTCTCGACCTTCATTCTGGAGCAGCCGCCCCGAGGACCAGAAAACCCCACGCGTCTTTCGACCCTGGAAACACCAGGGGCCCAAAGTTCATGTTTCCATGACAGTGAAGCTTAAGACTTTAAAATGTGAGCAATCATTGCCACAGCTATCGTTATATAGTCCTTAAACAACACGGGAAGAACTCCAAACTTAGTCCTAGCATCTCTGTTAACCCCAAACTGAGGAAATACAGTGTTTGATGGAATTTCCAAGTTAACACTAGGTTCACTTTGTTTTTCGACTTGCGGGCAGACACCTTCCTGGTGGCGTGATCGCGTGCATGTACGGAAGCCCGGGGGTTGAGGGGGGCACTCCACACCTGCTGCCGGGGGCTGGCTGCTCTGACCCCACCCCCTCGGCTTCCGCCCCGGACAACAAGGAGGAAGGGTTTCCAGAGGTCTCATCGCACGTGAGGCCCGTCAGCACCACCGGCTAATTTCTTTAAAGCCAATTCATATGTATTTGTAATACTGGCATTTATTACACGGAGAAAACGAACTGAAATTTCAAAAGCCAAACCGAAAGTGTTGCAATTTGGGTGTGCTGCCAATTTTCCTTTCGAGATGAGCACCTCCTGCCCAAAGCTCATCCCGCGCTCGGTTCTGATTCTTTTACTCACTTGTTCCATCAAACACCACACAGAACGTGCTTTGGATTTGTAACCCGCCTCTGACAGGCTCCGCAGCGTCTGTCACAGCACAGGCCATGCCCACCTGAGGCAGGTATGACGAGGGCCAGGCACTCACCTTCCGGCTCCCCGCAGAGGGTGCACTGGGACTCTGCAAACAGAACAGACAGAGAGATGGTTACTCCCGGGCTCTGCCACTGAGTTAGAGGCTCAGCTGCAGCCTGACAGGCAGACGGTGCGATCCGGCCGCCCCAGCAAGACAGCCGGCTCTGCCTTTGCACCTCAGCAGATTCCATTGTAAAGAAACTGCTCTCGCAAATGTTTTACATGATACATTCTTTTTCAAAAATGACAATAACTCTTTGTCATATGCATCTGCACACATTAAATACATGTTGACAGCTGTACGAGACTCAGATTACTTAGCTGAAATAATAACGATGTATTTTACCACTTAATTTTAATATTGAAAACGTTGATTACGACTGTTAGATCTCTCAAGCACCAATAATTATGAGCAAAAGTACAGTATTGTATTTCAGTAAAAACACTAAAACGGACAAATACTGAGTCCTCACAAAGCAGGCCCATGACTGGATAGCAGGCTCTGCATGAGGGACGCGCCCCGGGACCCACAGGGAATAAGGGGCCGCAGGCTGCACCTCTGTGGGAGCCCGGGCACCTGTGAGCATGGTGGACGCAGGGCCGCCAGGCTTTCCCACCAGAAACTGGAAAGAGGCGCTTCCTTTTCCCAGGAAGAGTCCGAAAGCCACAGAGTCGGGAAAGCCAAGACAGCCGTACACAAGAACTCCTAGCCCTGAGCCCTGCCCTGCCCTCCAGAACCAAGGCCCGGGGTAGCCCTGCAGTGCAAAGGTACCACCCCCCCTTCCCAAGCAGAGGCCCAGGAGGCACCGTGAAGGAGCCCACCCCAGTCTGCTTCACCACGAGCTCCCAAACTCAACTCTGGGTGCTGCACACACACTCCAGCGGCCCTATGTGGGCAGGGCCCCCGACGGTGCCCATGTTTAGGGGTGCATCTGAGGCCCGATGGGCTCTTGTCACCGTGATGAACTCCTCCTGGGGCCTGGGGAGACAGGTCCGCCTGCAGGGAGAGGTCACCGCTAGGGCCTTGGCCTTCATGGAGCAGATCCCAGAATGTGACGATGGGGTGGGGGAGGGGCGGCCACAGGCCAGAGTGTGGCCCTGAGCTCAGAGTGGGCACTTGCGGGACCGGACTTCACACCCAGCCCCACCCTTGGCCTTGACCACCCTCTGCCCTCACTGCCCTGTATGGCAGCAAAACTCAACACCAGGCTGTTTACCCGGGATGAGAATGATAACCTAATTTGCATCAAAACTGACACCGAAATTCAAGACCTTCTCAGAAGATTTCATCTCCATCACGGGCTATATATGTTATATACGTTCAAAACTACACAGCAAGTTCAAAACACAGTAGTGGCACAATGATGATGATGATGACTCAGTAACTGACACCTTCAAAGAATTCAAATTCTGTGAATCAAAGATCATTCAAAAGCCTTGGGAAAAAGGTATTAGTTGAGCCGGTGGCATATGAACTTCTCTAGAACGCAAGTCTTAAGCAAATGTCATTCCAAATTCAATTATTAATGCATCTAGGCCTTAGCCTTAAAAAAATCATTTCCAGCAAGATCATAAGGGAGAATCTGTCATCTGTGTGTTATAAGCCCAGGACACAAAGCAACTGGCCTGTCACTGCACGTCTGACAGCGTTCTTCTCCGAAAGGTCTGTCCCGGCCTTCTGCCATGAACTACGGGAATTAGTAATGAGATGCGGTGAGGGTCCCCAGCTCTTTCCAGCAAACGCATCCTGGAGGCAGTCACCTCTGAGTCGGAGTAAACAGCTCCAGAGCACCCGACGCCCCATAAGCTGGAAGGAACAAGCGGATGCTGGGAGCTCCCAGCCGGCGTGAGGGCAGGGGCGCTGGGTCAGGGCCGACCCCTCATCACACAGGTCGTGATCTCCAGACGTTATGATCTCACAATCAGAAACACACACCAGAATAACAACTGACACCCAGACAGTGACCCAGGCAGACGGCGGGCCGCGGACCTCACTGCGATGACACTCTGAATTCCAACACTCCCTCTCCAAGTGCCTCAGGGGCACGGCCCTGGGCCTCCCCCGGGTGCACCCTCTACCTGGTGTCCACAACGCAGAGACAGCAGGCCCACCGCTGCTGGGGATTCACCGGCAACCAGACACACGGAGCAGAAATGCACACAACCCAGCGTGAGCACACGCTAAGACCCGCGCTGTCCGAGATATCCTGCCCGAGGTTTGCTGAGAAGTAGCTGTTTGATGTGCACAGATATTTCCCAAGCGGCAGCAAGAGAGGCTTCGGAAGCAGGGAGAGGTCCAGACACAGGGGCGTCTCCTCTCCTAAGGGCGGCAGGTCCGAGGATCTGACCAAATCCTGGCGCACGGCCATCGGCATGCACAACTCCAGCGTGAGAAACGCTGACGCTCCCAGAAATAGGAAAGCCCACTGGGTTAACACGTCCCTTAAATTCCCTTTCATCCATAAGGACGTTCTGAGCCCCAGTTACATCCCCGCCTGTCCTGGGTCCTGTGGTATAGACAGTGGGAGGTACGTTCCTCGTCGAGAAGTTTTGCAGTTACAGGAAAAGGAGGCCTTTCACAGGCTGGTTGTAGTTAAATGTCACAGTGCTGGAAGGGCCCTATGGGTAAGAAAGCAGCAGCAGAGAGGAGGGGAAACCGCGGGCTGAGCTGCAGGAAGCTTCCCAGGAAGTGCTGGAGGGGGTGGAGTCACAGAATTGGGGGTTTCGCCGGGCGGGGGGGACACAGAGGTATGAGGCCCAGGCCACCGGGCCCGCACGTGGGGAGTCCCAGGGGAGGCTGGTGCATTAGACGGAGCGGTACGCTCAGGGTTCACGTGATGGCGAAGCGTGGGCTCAGGGTGAGGGGGGCGTGAGGGCTTTTGGGGGCCATCAGCACCCGTCTGCAATGTGGGGATATTCCCCTCCTTCCTGGAGCTCAGTTTGCAGCAGGAGGAACCGTGGCAGAGATAAACAGGACTCACTGGTCCCAAACCACAAAGCATCTTAACCAGAGGTGACCATGGGGAGGGGAGGGCAGGGGAGGGAGGGCGTGGGGGGAGGGGCGGGGAGGGGAGGGCGTGGGGGGAGGGGCGGGCAGGGGAGGGGAGGGCGTGGGGGGAGGGGAGGGCGTGGGGGGAGGGGAGGGCAGGGGAGGGGAGGGGAGGGCAGGGGAGGGCAGGGCGTGGGGGGAGGGGGAGGATGGTCCTGGGACGAAGGAAGGATGGAGGTGTGGCCAGTAACTCAGCGCCAGGCGACGTGGCTGAGGGGACACAGCCTGGAGCCCTGACCCACTTGCTTACGCAACCGAAGACCCTAGGGGTCCCTAGGCAGTGGACGGGGCTTCGCTTCCCTCGCGATTCACTGTAAAAGTAACTGTTTCCCAGGCTCATGAGGAGGGAGGAGCAGCCACTCAGACCAGGGCTGCCCCCGCCCCGTCGGGGCCGGTGGCCTGTGAAGGCGCTAAGCCCTCCAGCCTTGGTTTCCACATCTGGTTCTCATCTAAACGGTGGCTCTCGCTGCTGCTGCCAAGTGTACTGAGCACATGCGGAGCCCCGCGCTGAGCAGGGCTCGGTCAGTGACGGCCCTGGTCCCTCTGCTTCCAGGACGGGAAACCGCTCCTGCCTTGCCGTCCTCGGACACTTCCCCAAGCCCTGCACCAGCCTGAACACACCCCTGGAGCCCCACAGCATGAAAGGCGCGCCCCCCGTGGAGTTGGCAGGATGTGATTCACGTTATCACCTTCTTCCCCGAGAGGCACCCACGAAGAGATAGTCTCCGTGTAGGAGGGAATTAAACGTGATGTATTGTGCACTCATCATCGTTACTGCAGAGTCTCATTTAAATTAAGAGAAGACTACACTAATTTATGCTAACTGACACAAGATGGAGAAATCTGCCTGGTGATTTTGTGTGCCCACAATCTGTACCTGCTCCGGGTGCAGACCTGCTTATCCCCCCACCCGCGAACCTAATGTCGGGAAGCCGGCCTGCCCTCCTGGGCGTGAGGTGGGCACCGTATTCTAATCTTCCAGCGGCTCCAGTGCGAACCCAGAAGGCATTTGACGGCGGAGGCTGCGCTAATTTAGGCACCTGTGTTTAGAGAGGCAGCTCTCAGGCCGGTGAGTGCACAGCTCCCTACCCCCGTTCTCTCTCCTGTCTGAGGATGGGGACGGCCACGGCCGTAGCCCCCACCTACTTCCCCTCGTGACCCACTGGGCTCGGTGACAGCAGCTGCAGGAGACACAGGTGGCCGTGGCAGCCCCCGGGAGCCCCCGGGGGAAACGGCTGACGCACAGAGGCCCAGTAGGCACCACTGCCAAGCTCACTGGCACAGACCTGTGAGCGCGGCCAGGACTCCTGGCAAGGCCAACTTCAAGGTCACTGACACAGTGACCCCTCTCCTGGGGCTCCTTCGTATCCAGCCACGAAGGAAAGGCATCGGCGCTCTATCTGCAGGAAGCCGGCCAGCCAGGCGCGGGCGTAGAGCACCTGCTGTGAGCTGGGCTGTGGCAGAGGAGGGCCGGGCGCGCCGGGCTGAGAGGGCGCGGCTGTGCCCCTTGTACTCATGTGCTCTCCCTGCGCCCCCTCCACCTCCCCCCGGAGGCCCTGAGTGATGGCAAAAACAGCCCTTCCTCTCTCGAGCCTCCAGGCGGTGCAGGATGCAGGACGCTCTGTGCCCTCACCACCAGGAAGTGGTCCAGAGCGACAGCCCCTGCAGGCAAAACTCACCCCTCGAAGGGGGGGGTGGAGACACCCGGAACCAGGAGCCACCTTCCAGACAAGCAGAGAGCACGACGGTGCGACCCTCGGGGGAGATCACGTGACCCGGCGCTCACTCACCCGAGCGCTCGATGTGATACTGCGTGGCGGGACGACTCGTGGCAACGCATGACACAGGACAACATGCTGAATATTCGGCAAAACGTGACACACAAAACATGGCTATATGACAACACGACTGTATGACATCACTACATGGCAATATACATAACAACACAACTGTAGACAATACACGATCTGTGACAGCATGACTATCTGACAACACAGGACACGCCACAGCCTGACTGTACGACGATATCTCAGGTACATCATAATATGACTATAAAACAACAGGACTATTTGAGAATATCACTTGACCTAATGGCTCAAGAAACCTGACTCTTCATCAACAAGGAACACAAATAAATCATAATTTGTCGATTCTATGAAATCTTATGCGCTAAAATGGAAAAAATCTGAAACATTCAAAAATAGAGAGAAAGAACCAAGAGTAGAACACTGTGTCTCATTTCCATTTTCGAAAGCACATTCTTTAATATCATTCAATACCTATGTATAGAGAGCCGGGTGCCAGGCTTGATGCTGGGGGATATGCATTGATAATATTACATTGTGACACATGGTGCTGTGTATTTATAAATGCATAGGAAAGCCCAGAATGGTAAACAGCAGATTTCATCAGGAGGTATTTCTAAGGAAGGAAGTGTGATAGCAGGGGGGCTGGGGCTAGGGCTTAGGTAGGAGACAGAAGGGGATGAAGTGAACTCTCTCAGAGAATGTACACGAATTTGTAATGTGAAAGGCACTCTTCAAAATTCAAACAGGTTAAGTATAAAGGAAAACAATATTTCTGGCATAAAGTCAGTCCGTAAACACTAGCTGTTAATATTACCATCATCTGACTTGTTCCAATTTCAAATACACAGGATACAATTGACTGTCAAAGGGGAAGCAATGGGTTCTCCCCCCAGGGCCGGTCCAGCAGTGAATGAAGTCATCACATAAATCCTTTCCAAAACCTCGAGCATATGGATCGATCACCAAATGTTAGCACTCTACAAAGAATTTTCATTGACTGTTAATGAATAAAGATAAGGGTCACCTCACAGGGGGAGACACTGAGGAGGAGAACCGATTACAAGACCAAGAGACCAATGTGTTCTAGAAGCTGCAGCCCCGAGGCAGCAAGAGTGACCGGGCTGTGACAGGAGAAGCAGGACTTGTCTAGAGGGTGGGACCCTTTCGGGAAAGGAATTAGCATACGTGTCTGGGGAAGAAATCAGGCAAGTTTGTTTCTAATCATTTTCAAAATATTTTGTCAAGAGGAAGATTGCTATGTGCAATCTCTCTCTTACCTTTCATTGGTCACGTCAGGATCAAAATAGCAGAAAACTGTATTTAGGCTTCTTCAGTACTTGGGAAACACTTGAAGAAAACCCATCAGAAACTGAGTGGGTGGGAAACATGCTGTTGTGAGTGTGCCCACAGTGGACTGACAGGTCGGGGGGAGGACAGTTCATTCAATCAGGTAATTGCAAGGAAGCAAAATGCTAATGGGTTTTTTAAAATTAAATTTTAAAATGTGAAGGCAAACCCAGGAGTCAGTAGCTTTAATAAAGCAAAGAGCCATAGGGGACCAAGTACAAAACCCATAGACAAATAGTTGAGAGGATGTTGTCTTCTCTCGTCTGGAAGCCACTGTCGGCTTGTCATGGCACAGTGTAGGACGAAGCGCTCACCTACCCCAGAGCCACATCACTTGTGAATGAGTTCACACCTCAGCTCACCCCCTTTCCAGCAGTCAAACCCCCAAATGTCATATCTGACTTTGGAATGTTTCTGGGGAGCTGATCTACCCTCCCAGTAAGCTTGACTTAAGGAAGTTAAGTGATTTATTAGAACCTCTGAGCAAAAACAGGGTCCCGAGATTATTCAACTCCAACGCCACGTCACCAGGCAGAAGTGAGCCCGGGATGCAAAGTCGGCCAAGAGTAAATGTCTCACGGTGAGAAGCGACAGGTCGCTCTATTTCACACCATTGTTATCTATGAATTCAATGCTTCTCTCGACTCCAACCTTAACTCCCAGGACGACTGTATGTAAATAACCAGCATTACTATTTCTTTCATTCAGTCAGGAAGAGAGATGCCCAAAGAAATGAAGTCATTTGCCTGTGGCTGGTCACGCAGGCAAGTCGCCAGTCAGGACCAGCCATCTATTCCTGGGTGACAGGTGCTCCCGAGATGCGGCCATGACACCAAGAATTCTGGGCTCAGTAGGCTCCGGCCGTTTCCTTTCTCCGCACCGACCACATAGTCAAGGGCGTGAGCGGTCCTTCCCCATCAATTCCAGCATTCTCACAGAAAGGGCGGGAGGAAGCTGTGTTAAACTCAATTTCTCATTTTCCAAGGAGCTGCCCCAGTTCAGTCTCTTCAATATCACAAGCCAGCATAACGACCTCTCTCCTAAAAACGTGAAGTCCCCCAGGCCCTATTCTTGACCCACTGCTTGTCTCACTTTTCAAGGCTTCTTTGGGTGAGTTCATTCAATTTCATGGCTTGAACGACGCGTCGTGTATGTGGATGACATGCCCGAAGCGCAGATGCACAGACCCAGAGCCGCTGGTGCTGAACGTCCCCTGGTCCCCGAGGTCCTTCCTTCCTGCAGAGACACTATTCCCCCAGTCTGGACCTCAGGAGCCTCCTGCATTTGCATTCTCCCCGTGTCCCCTTCTCCCCGTGCCCCCTTCTCCCCGTGTCCCCCCTTCTCCCCGTGCCCCCCTTCTCCCCGTGTCCCCCTCTTCTCCCCGTGTCTCCCCTTCTCCCCGTGTCCCCCCTTCTCCCCGTGTCCCCCACATCCCCCGTGTCCCCCACTTCCCCCCGTGTCCCCCCTTCTCCCCGTGTCCCCTTCTCCCCGTGTCCCCCCTTCTCACCGTGTCCCCCTCTTCTCCCCGTGTCCCCCCTTCTCCCCGTGTCCCCTTCTCCCCGTGTCCCCCTCTTCTCCCCGTGTCCCTTCCTTCTCCCCGTGTCCCCCCTTCTCCCCGTGTCCCCTTCTCCCCGTGCCCCCTTCTCCCCGTGTCCCCCCTTCTCCCCGTGCCCCCCTTCTCCCCGTGTCCCCCCTTCTCCCCGTCTCCCCTTCTCCCCGTGTCCCCCCTTCTCCCCGTCTCCCCTTCTCCCCGTGTCCCCCGCTTCTCCCCGTGTCCCCCTTCTCCCCGTGTCCCCCGCTTCTCCCCGTGTCCCCCTTCTCCCCGTGTCCCCCGCTTCTCCCCGTGTCCCCCTTCTCCCCGTGTCCCCACTTCTCCCCGTGTCCCCCTTTTCCCCGTGTCCCCCCTTCTCCCCGTGTCCCCCTTCTCCCCGTGTCCCCCTTCTCCCCGTGCCCCCCTTCTCCCCGTGTCCCCCTCTTCTCCCCGTGTCTCCCCTTCTCCCCGTGTCCCCCTTCTCCCGTGTCCCCCTTCTCCCCGTGCCTCCCTTCTCCCCGTGTCCCCCTTCTCCCCGTGTCCCCCTCTTCTCCCCGTGTCCCCCCTTCTCCCCGTGTCCCCTTCTCCCCGTGTCCCCCTCTTCTCCCCGTGTCCCTTCCTTCTCCCCGTGTCCCCCCTTCTCCCCGTGTCCCCTTCTCCCCGTGCCCCCTTCTCCCCGTGTCCCCCCTTCTCCCCGTGCCCCCCTTCTCCCCGTGTCCCCCCTTCTCCCCGTCTCCCCTTCTCCCCGTGTCCCCCCTTCTCCCCGTCTCCCCTTCTCCCCGTGTCCCCCGCTTCTCCCCGTGTCCCCCTTCTCCCCGTGTCCCCCGCTTCTCCCCGTGTCCCCCTTCTCCCTGTGTCCCCCGCTTCTCCCCGTGTCCCCCTTCTCCCCGTGTCCCCACTTCTCCCCGTGTCCCCCTTTTCCCCGTGTCCCCCCTTCTCCCCGTGTCCCCCTTCTCCCCGTGTCCCCCTTCTCCCCGTGCCCCCCTTCTCCCCGTGTCCCCCTCTTCTCCCCGTGTCTCCCCTTCTCCCCGTGTCCCCCTTCTCCCGTGTCCCCCTTCTCCCCGTGCCTCCCTTCTCCCCGTGTCCCCCTTCTCCCCGTGTCCCCCTCTTCTCCCCGTGTCCCCCCTTCTCCCCGTGTCCCCCCTTCTCCCCGTGTCCCCTTCTCCCCGTGTCCCCCTCTTCTCCCCGTGTCCCCCGCTTCTCCCCGTGGCCCCCCTTTCTCCCCGTGGCCCCCCTTCTCCCCGTGTCCCCCGCTTCTCCCCGTGGCCCCCCTTCTCCGTGTCCCCTTCTCCCCGTGTCCCCCGCTTCTCCCCGTGTCCCCCTCTTCTCCCCGTGTCTCCCCTTCTCCCCCCTTCTCCCCGTGTCCCCCTCTTCTCCCCGTGTCCCCCTTCTCCCCGTGTCCCCCGCTTCTCCCCGTGTCCCCCTTCTCCCCGTGTCCCCCTTCTCCCCGTGTCCCCACTTCTCCCCGTGTCCCCCTTTTCCCCGTGTCCCCCCTTCTCCCCGTGTCCCCCTTCTCCCCGTGTCCCCCTTCTCCCCGTGCCCCCTTCTCCCCGTGCCCCCCTTCTCCCCGTGTCCCCCTCTTCTCCCCGTGTCTCCCCTTCTCCCCGTGTCCCCCCTTCTCCCCGTGTCCCCCCTTCTCCCGTGTCCCCCTTCTCCCCGTGCCTCCCTTCTCCCCGTGTCCCCCTTCTCCCCGTGTCCCCCTCTTCTCCCCGTGTCCCCCCTTCTCCCCGTGTCCCCCCTTCTCCCCGTGTCCCCTTCTCCCCGTGTCCCCCTCTTCTCCCCGTGTCCCCCCTTCTCCCCGTGTCCCCCCTTCTCCCCGTGTCCCCTTCTCCCCGTGTCCCCCTCTTCTCCCCGTGTCCCCCGCTTCTCCCCGTGGCCCCCCTTTCTCCCCGTGGCCCCCGCTTCTCCCCGTGTCCCCCTCTTCTCCCCGTGTCTCCCCTTCTCCCCCCTTCTCCCCGTGTCCCCCCTTCTCCCCGTGTCCCCTTCTCCCCGTGTCCCCCTCTTCTCCCCGTGTCCCCCCTTCTCCCCGTGTCCCCCCTTCTCCCCGTGTCCCCTTCTCCCCTTGTCCCCACTTCTCCCCGTGTCCCCCACTTCTCCCCGTGTCCCCCTCTTCTCCCCGTCCCCCTTCTCCCCGTGTCCCCCCCTTCTCCCCGTGTCCCCCGCTTCTCCCCGTGTCCCCCCTTCTCCCCGTGTCCCCCCTTCTCCCCGTGTCCCTCTCCCCCCCAGCCGCTGCGTGTTCACAGCTCCCTTGTCCTGTGCGCCCAGCACCCCTCCCCTTGCTTTAGGGTTCTGGCTCTTGCCCAGGATGGCGTGGCCTCCGACGTGCCTTCCCTGGAGGTCTTCCAATACATAGGTCCCTGCGACATACCGGATGCTCGTCCCCCCGCCCCAAACGCACATGCTGAAGTCCCAATCCCCAAGGTTACTTCACTCGGCATCATGTCCTCCAGGCTCATCCGTGTTGCAGCTATGTTAGCACTTCCTTCCTTTTAAGGCCAAATCATATTCTCTTGTATGTACACACTGCATCCCTGGACACCTGGGTCGCTTCCACCTTTGGCTGCTGTGAGCTACGCTGCTGCGAACACGGGTATGCCAGGATCTGTCTGAGTTCCTGCCCTCCCCTCTCTTGGGTGCATACTCAAGGGTGAGATTGCCGGGTCACAGGGACTGAATGTTTGTGTCCCCTCCAAATTCTTATGTTGAAATCTTAACCCACAGTGCTAGAAGGTGGGGCCTTTGGGAGGTGATTAGGTCATGCTGGGATCAATGCTGCTATAACAGAGACTAAGGGGGCTCGCTTCCTGCTTTTTGCCCCGTGAGGATAATTAGAAGGTGGTGTCTGCGGCCTGGAGACGACCATGCTGGTACCCTGGTCTCAGACTGTACGTTTCTGCTGTTCCTAAGCCACCTGGCCTCTGGCACCCTGTTACAGGACCTGATCTGACGAAGGCAGCCCTCCACACTGCCACCAAAGTGAGCCACCAGAGTGAGCCACCAGAGTGAGCCACCAGAGCCACCAGAGTGAGCCACCAGAGTGAGCCACCAGAGTGAGCCACCAGAGCCACCAGAGTGAGCCACCAGAGTGAGCCACCAGAGTGAGCCACCAAAGTGAGCCACCAGAGTGAGCCACCAGAGTGAGCCACCAGAGCCACCAGAGCCACCAGAGTGAGCCACCAGAGTGAGCCACCAGAGTGAGCCACCAGAGTGAGCCACCAGAGCCACCAGAGTGAGCCACCAGAGTGAGCCACCAGAGCCACCAGAGTGAGCCACCAAAGTGAGCCACCAGAGTGAGCCACCAGAGCCACCAGAGTGAGCCACCAGAGTGAGCCACCAGAGCCACCAGAGTGAGCCACCAGAGTGAGCCACCAGAGCCACCAGAGTGAGCCACCAGAGTGAGCCACCAGAGCCACCAGAGCCACCAGAGTGAGCCACCAGAGTGAGCCACCAAAGTGAGCCACCAGAGTGAGCCACCAGAGCCACCAGAGTGAGCCACCAGAGTGAGCCACCAGAGTGAGCCACCAGAGTGAGCCACCAGAGCGAGCCACCAGAGCCACCAGAGTGAGCCACCAGAGTGAGCCACCAGAGCCACCAGAGTGAGCCACCAGAGTGAGCCACCAGAGTGAGCCACCAGAGTGAGCCACCAGAGCCACCAGAGTGAGCCACCAGAGTGAGCCACCAGAGTGAGCCACCAGAGCCACCAGAGTGAGCCACCAGAGTGAGCCACCAGAGCCACCAGAGTGAGCCACCAGAGTGAGCCACCAGAGCCACCAGAGCCACCAGAGTGAGCCACCAGAGTGAGCCACCAAAGTGAGCCACCAGAGTGAGCCACCAGAGCCACCAGAGTGAGCCACCAGAGTGAGCCACCAGAGTGAGCCACCAGAGTGAGCCACCAGAGCGAGCCACCAGAGCCACCAGAGTGAGCCACCAGAGTGAGCCACCAGAGCCACCAGAGTGAGCCACCAGAGTGAGCCACCAGAGTGAGCCACCAGAGTGAGCCACCAGAGCCACCAGAGTGAGCCACCAGAGTGAGCCACCAGAGTGAGCCACCAGAGCCACCAGAGTGAGCCACCAGAGTGAGCCACCAGAGTGAGCCACCAGAGCCACCAGAGTGAGCCACCAGAGTGAGCCACCAGAGTGAGCCACCAGAGTGAGCCACCAGAGCCACCAGAGTGAGCCACACGATTCTGGCACAGGGATCGTCACACGCTAGTGACTTCCCCTGCTGATGCCACCCTAACCCGCCCAGTGGCTCAGGCCTCAAGTCTGAGTCAGCGAAATCATACCAATTCAATCTTCAACATGTGAAGGCAGATGGACTGGGTTTTTGGTTTGGTTTGGTTTTATTGTGTACAGACTTTATTTCTTATTTTATTTATTTATTTATTTTGCGGTACGCGGGCCTCTCACTGCTGTGGCCTCTCCCGCTGCGGAGCACAGGCTCCGGACGCGCAGGCTCAGCGGCCGTGGCTCACGGGCCCAGCCGCTCCGCGGCACGTGGGATCCTCCCGGACCGGGGCACGAACCCGCGTCCCCTGCATCGGCAGGCGGACTCTCAACCACTGCACCACCAGGGAAGCCCTAGACTTTATTTTTTAGAGCAGTTTTAAGTTCACAGCCAAACTGAGAGGAAGGCACAGAGGTTTCCCGTGTGTCCCCTGCTCCCCGACCCCAAGCACAGCCTCCCCCATTATCAACAGCCCCCCCAGATGGGACATTCGTTACAAGTGGTGAACCTACACTGACACAGCACCATCACCCCGAGTCCACGGTTTACAGCAGGGGTCACTCTCGGTGTGAGACATTCTCTGGGTTTGGACAAATGTATAATGACGTGTGTCCATCATTACAGTGTTATCCAGAGTAGTTTCACTGCCCTAAACGTCTTCCAGATGCACTGGTTTTCACTCCGTTGGGATGGTATATTTGGGGTCTCTGGTAGTCAGTGTCTTAAGCCTTGATGATCTCCTCTTGATTCACACAGTTAAGGCTAAAATATAGGAATAGTTTTCCCACACCTGCTGCGTCCTCATCTGTGAGTCCTTTTACAGGGCAACCACAGAAGGTATCACGAGTTCACGCCCTCCACCTGCACTGCCAGGCCTCAAACGAGACCCACGAGACACCAAATCCACTGCAGTCAGAGCCTCCTGGCTGTTCCCAGCTTGCACTCTGGCGTCCGATGTGGCAGCTTTAAAGCATAACTCAGAAGATGCCACTCGCTTTTTAAGCTCCCTTGTGGTTTCCCATCACAGCTAAGAGAAGCAGCAGGAGTCTGAGGGACACCCACAAGGCTCCATGCCCTCAGACCCCACCCCCCCATCTCAGCCCTTATCACAGGCTCTATCCCCTGGACTCACACAGGGGAGGGGACTTGCATCTGCTCTCCTCTCTCCCCAGAACGTTCCTCCTCCAAATCTTCACATGGGGTGTCTTCTCTGCTGTGAGAAGTCCGCCCTAAACAAACCTCTCACCCGCCTGCCTCTATCCCATGAGCCCATTTCATGTTCAGGTTAAACTCAGTACTGACTCGTTTGTGCATGTGGTCAGATGTCTGTCATTCACCCTTAACCACCCAATAGGATACAAACACAATAAGAGCCTAGATCTCGTTTACTGTGTTCTCCCTTCTACCAACAGGTTTAAAACAGTTCCTGGCACACGAAGAGACAATGAATATGTGTTCAATAAATCCAGAACACTCAAGATTCTTACCACCATAAGGAGTTTCACCACCGAAATGCACACAACGCACGTGATTATAAACACCAGGGCCCATCAGCCAGCAGCAAAAGGGCTGCGTTTCGGCACCTCGGCCAGGCAGGACACAAGCACCTGCCCATGTGGCTTATTAGAGCAATGCTTCGGACGCTGGCAGGAGGTGAAGTAAGAGAGCAGGGAAACGTCAGGAAACAGCTGCCGTGAGAAACAGGATGGGTGGAGCGGCGCTCACGTCTGAAAGCCTGGAACCCAACCTTGCCACGCCGATCACGCTGTCACCTCTGCCCCCCGTCATCTTGTCTCGCACCCCCTTCTTGAGGGCCAGCTTCACATGACACATCCCTGACTGACCACTTCCTACCAGTGCCCTCAGGCTACCAGCTACCTTCTTCCTTCTGGCTCGTAAGGTTCTTTACACTTTAGTCAGTGGTTTAGGTGGTCTTCTCCCCTCTAGACTGGGGTGTGCTGAGGCCATGGCTGGGCACTCCCTGCATTTGTGCCCAGGTGTTTCTCAGAATTGGAACAGTCTTTGAAAATGGAGATTCCATTCCCCCTTTGAAGAGGAAATTTCCCCAAAACTTACATTGTACTATAATTAATTCCTATTCATTAATCTAACATTATAAGCTGATATTCCTTATGTATTTTATGCCATACCAACTACATTCATATAAATATTGAGTCATTCATCTAACAGTTCCACAGGGATCTAATTACGTATATGTACATACATGTATACACACATGCATATATATATATAATTACATGTATTAATATAGATACTATGTATAAGTACATAGTATAGAAATACAAACATAAGTACATACAAACATGTACACATATAATTATATAAATGCTTTTACTATCTGCCTTACATGCTCTGATTGGCACAGATACAAAGATGGACACGTGCATGCAGACATATGGATGTTTGCGCACGGAGGATCCTAGTAATGTAGAATGGCACATTCATAGGTGCTCATAAACATTTATTAATGCCTTTAAAAATCTGTGTTCAGTCATCCTCCTTATCTATTTCTGATAATCTCACACACAGAAAATAAACATTAGCCTCAGGGGACTTGACCTAGTTTATCATTGTCAAACTAAAGGAAATTCACGTGAAATACCAAAGGTACCCAACAGTCTGCAATACCATAATGACACAGGAGACCCAGGACAGGCGCCTTGAACAGGAGCCCCTTATGTAACGAGGAGTCCAAGATCGCCACAGGGTGCCTTTCACTTCCCTGAACCGTAAATATTTCCACTAGAACCTTCTGTATCAAACATACTTTCCCTGACAGCAGTGTGTCCCTAGTTTGTTCCAAAGTGTCAGCAAAATATCACTTATTGTGAAGCCTCTTCCTTTGTTTGTGGCAAGGTATTCATCTATCACAGTAGGGCTCACAAGCGCTGATGAGCGCGGCGTTATTCAGCACCACGGACAGAGGCTGTTGCTTACTTGTCAAGTCTGGGCTCCTTACTCACGCTGCTGCACAGAAAGAACTCCACTGCGAAAGTAGGAACAATGTTCACCAGGTGATGGCCGTCACACTTCAATTCCACTTGAATTTGTATCTTCTATGTTTTGACTTATCATAACCTATTTTTCCCCCATTTCTGGCACTTGTCGGCAATGCGTGAAGTTGAAAGGGAGTTTAAATATACCTTAAAAAGTATAAGGTCTTTTACAAATGTTTTTGCATTTAGCTTGAATTTATTTTTCAAAGAGAACAAATCTTTGTGATAGTTTAGACTGTATAAAATCTCTCTCTAAACTGGAGCCAAACACAGCTACACTGGAAGCCTTGTCTCCAATTCTGAGAACCTGAAAGTGACTTAAAATAGGGGCTCCCCAAACTGTACTTAATTCTGCACCCTGATGTAGAAGAGCATACGTGACCCCCAAAATCCAAAGCATCTGCACAGTTCGCCTCAGTGAGGGGGACTGAGGAGGAACATGGGTAAGAAGTTCACCGAGCCTCTGGCAGCTACGGACAAGTAACATTGGTGGAAAGGAACAGAGGAAAGAATGAGGGATGAAAATCTGAAGAGCAGTTAATGTATCCAAAAGCATCATCACTTCAACTTTTAATTTTCACAAATATAACTGCGATTAGTAGGAAAACCATTTCTCTATTTCCAGGTTTTACTGAGAGTTTCTAGAACTCTTCCATTTTTAGGTTAGGTTCTCTCCTTCATTTACCAGTTTTATGTGGACCGATTACCTACGTCCTGAACACTGAACTGACCAAATGTTATGAGGTGATTATGAAGTGTTTAGAGGATATATAGGAATCCTAGACATAACACACTTAAAATATTTAGGAGGTCAAGGTGTGTTCATTTGAACTGAAAGGTAGTCATTTGACAATACATAAGGAACAGGAGCAAATTTCAACGTGGAGATTAAAAGTGCTCTGTTTCTGTTAATAGGTCCATTTCCTAAATGACAGAGCCCTCACCTCTTAGCAAGGAATAGACACACCTCTTCCTACATCCCCTGGTTACATGAGAACCACATCAGACCACTCAGTGCTCAGACCAAGCCAGGCTCCTACACCCCTGGGCCTTTGCACATGCTATGGTGGTGAAGTGTGTCCTTCTGCCCTTCTTTGCCTGGCAAATGACTACTCATTCTTCTTCGTTAGTGATTTTTTACAATAACAGTTCTATGCAGATATCATTCATGTAGCAAACAATTTTCCCATTTAAAGTGTATAATTCGATGGTTTTTAGCGTATTTACAGAGTTGCACAACCATCACCACAATCAATTTTAGAATATTTTCATCCTCTGCCATTTAGCAGTCAACCTCCAGTACCTCATCAACCCAGCCCCTGGCAGCCACTAATCTAATTTCTGTATAGATTTGCCAATTCCGGACATTTCATGTAAATCAATTCTATAATAGTGTGGTTGTAATAGGTGACTGGCTTCACTTAGAAAAATGTTTTCAAGGTTCATCCATGGTGTAGCCTGTGTCAGTACTTCCTTCTGTTTGACCGTTAAATAATATTACATTGTACGGTTATACCACAATTTATTTACCCATTCCACGGTTTTGGGGCACTTGGGTTATTTGTACTTCTCGGCTATTATGAATATTGCCTCTGTAACATTCATGTACTGGTTTCTGAGTGGACATATGTTTCATTTCTCTTGGATATATACCGAGGAATGGAATTTCTGGTCATATGGTAACTCTACGTTTAACACTGAGGAAATACCAAACTGTTTTCCGAAGTGGCTGCACCATTTTACATTCCCAACAGTAGTACATGAGGGCTTCAATTTCTCCACAATCTCACCAATACTTGCTATTGTCTGTGTCTTTGATTATAGTCATCCTAATGGGTGTGAAATGGTATCCCATGGTGGTTGCGATTTGCATTTCACTGATGGCTAATGATGGTGAGCATCGTTTCATGTGCTTATTGGTTATGTGCATGTCTCCTTTGGAGAAATATCTATTCAAGTCCTTTGCTCATTCTTTTATTGGCTTACTGTCTTTTTATTATTGAGTTGTAGGAGTTTTTTGTAATTTCTACACATAAGCCTTTATTATATATATGATTTGCAAAATATTTCCCCATGTTGTGGGCTTTCTTTTCCCTTTCTTGATGGTGACCCCTCAAACATAAACTTTTTTTTTTTTTTTTTTTTTTTGCAGTACGCGGGCCTCTCACTGTCGTGGCCTCTCCCGTTGCGGAGCACAGGCCCCGGACGCGCAGGCTCAGCGGCCACGGCTCACGGGCCCAGCCGCTCCGTGGCATGTGGGATCCTCCCAGACCGGGGCACGAACCCGCGTCCCCTGCATTGGCAGGCGGACTCTCAACCACTGCGCCACCAGGGAAGCCCAAACATTTTTAATTTCAATGAAGTTGAATCAGTCTTTTTTCCCTTCATTGCTTGTGCTTTTGGAATCATATCTAAGAAACCACTGCTTAATCTAAGATCACAAAGATTTACGCTTACGTTGTTTTATAATTTTAGCTCTTACATTTAGGTCTTTGATGCACTTTGAGTCAGTTTTTGTATATGGTGTGAGGTAGGGGCACACCTTTGGCATGTTAATATTTAGGTATTCCACCACCAGCTGGTGAAGACCTAGTCATTCTTTAGGATTTATTTTAAATTTCAGTCCTTTTGGAAGTCAGCTCTAACTGCTCCATAATGAATTCATTGGCCCCTCCTCTGTGTTTCCATAGCATCTTTTTCACGCGGGGCTTCAGAGGTGATGAGCTGCTCCCTCACCCCTTATTCTCTTTCTCATTTAACTTACTTCACAAATGTTTTGAGCACTCACTGTGTTGCAGGCCCCACACAATGTGCTGGGAGTATCTCTTCAGGGAGAGACAAACGTGCAAGCAAAACAAAATATGGTAATAAAAGAAAGTGAAAAACGGGGGAGTAACAGCTGAGTTTGCTGGGGGTTCAGGAATGGCTCTGCAGAGATGAGAAAGATTGAGATGATATTTGAAGCAGTGAGGGAACATTTTCATTCATCCATTTCTTCATTGTGGCCCTGCCCTCTGGGCTCACCTTCAAGTGAGAGAGGTATCTGTCACAAGTATAAATAGAACATGTGAAATGTGGACAGTGCTCCCAAGGGCAGGTGCACAGGGCCCAGACAACAGAAGATGCCCTAACTCTGTAAGCAGGGATGTTTCCTTGCTTACATCCCTGCTTGAGGAAGGAGCTTGAGCGACATTTAAGAGAAAACAGGATAAGGTCCGGGGAGAGGGAACATTATATAAGAAGCAAGTGATGCCAGCCACACAGGTATCTCCCCATTCTACGGATGGGAGAATCTCAGAGAAATTACATAGGTAACCAAGGCCTCAGGGCTAGTACGACAGTCAAGGCCATGGTCATGGGTCCAGGAATTTTCTTTTCTGCTCCAATTCCTGTCCAGGTCTGAGCAGGCAGTGTGATGTTACGGTTCTCCTAGAACCTCCCCTTCTCCTGCCTGCATCATCTCTATTCTCTAGCATCCCTGAAACTAGCTCCTCCCCCACTCCACCCACCCCACACAAATGTGTCAGAGCACATCTCTGTCCCTCAGTACCCAGAGCTCTGCCAGCAAATTGGATAAACTAATTAGTACTTCCATGTTAATTAATTTTCCATTGTTTATATAAGCTATGAGAGTTCTGTTCTTGTGATGGTCCCTCTAGGTAAGTTTATCTACAAACAAATTAAATCCCATTATACCAAATTATACCAGAATGTCAATCATCAAAGCAAATCTTAAATGAGTGTCTTCCCCTGCAGTACCTGCAGAGATAATCTCATACCATAAAGAAACATTTAAAACAGAGGTAATGCTCGTAATTGATGTACGTTGTCATATTAAAACTTCAAAAAGATTTATTAGAAAAGTCATTTGAACAGTGTGACAGCTACATTTTTCTCTATATTTCTAAATTGTGAAAATTAAATCATCAGAATTAAGAGTATAAGTAACACTGAACTTTAAAACTGAACAAGGCCAATCTGAATGTTTCCAGAATTGATTTGTTTTCCAAGACCTACAAGATTTTTGCCAGTTTAAATCTAAATCACACTCTTGCTCTGAGAAATTAAAATTACACAGTTAATGCAAGTCCTTTCTATTAGTTAAAATGGAGTACCTTACAAATGACTAAGTCCAATGTGCAGCGAAACAATTTGGAAGCTGACTGGTTCCCACCTGGGAGCGAATTATATCAGGGGTCTCCCCAAAATGAACCACATTCCACCTCCTCCAGCATTTCTATAGGTAGGCGTCCTCAGGGACAAAACGCAATAACTCCAAGGAAGAAGTAAGCAACACTTTGAGACCTGAGAGAATTCCTAAACCCAGTGCCATGATAATTCAGCATTAAAAAGCGTATGTACCACACTGGCTATAAACACTGTGTACTAACTCACTCAAGAGCATATACGAAGCTCCAACCAAATGACCTGTTAATTCTAAGTTAATTCTCACCATCTAAGATTTTCCATCAATGGTATCTAACAAGACCAAATTCATTAGGAATCCGTCAAATCCAGATCACTGAATATAATTTTAAGCCTTGTTTTCAAACTGTTCCCTGTCACGGGATCATTTTAGAACTGAAGCAACCTGTTATGGGCTGCACTGTGCCCCCTATATTTATAGGTGGGAGTTCTAACCTCCAGGACCGCAGAATGTGACCTTATTTGGAAAAAGGGTCTTTGCAGATGTAGTTAGTTAAGATAAGGTCAACTCTCCTTAGTAGGATGAACCCTAATCTAATATGACTGGTGTCCTTATAAAAAGGGGACATTTGGACACAGAGACATGCACACAGCGGGACACCAGGGGAAGATGGGACTTGTGGTGCCACAAGCCAGGGACCTGCCAGCAGTGAGGTGAGAAGCCCGAGCAGAGCCTCCCTCACAGGCTGAGATGGAGCCCACCCTGCAGACACCTTGATCTCACACTTCTGGCCTCCAGAGCTGAGACAGTCAGCTTCTGTTCTTTGGGCCACCAGGTCTGTGGAACTCTGTTATGGCAGCCCCAGCAAACGAACACACCACCTGTGACAATAACCAAGAGTACCTTCCCCTTAGGAAGGCGTACAGGAAGAGCCTTTAACTCAGCTTACTCTATATTAATAGGCTTTAGAAATGAAGAACGGCTCGTTAAAAGAAGACCATAGGAGACAAATGAGATGAGTTAATACCTCTGTAGATATTCACTTGGGACTTGCAACAGGGCCAGCACCGCCCACCAACAGAATAACCATGGAAGCTTTCCACGGGAGCCCCTACTGATCATCTAGCCAGACCCCTCCTATTATACCTGAAGCCCTTTGTATCATTAATATTATTTTAATTACCACAGTTCATATACATCTACATGACACTATCATGTACAGAACTCAGTGCATTCAGCCTATGTCACAGACCTATGGGTTAATACAGCACTTTTCAAGTCTTCTGTATCTGGGCATGTTTTGCCTTTTCAAGTACAGAGTGAGCGCCTTGAGGGACACTTACATTCAACATATTTATATTTCCTTGTGTTGCTTCGGAGGTCAATTGACAGGTACTCCCTGAGTTCTTATTGACCAAGATCATCTATCCATAACTATAAATGATGTGAAAACTAGGGAGCAGGACCAATAGGGCTTGGAGCTCAGAAGTTCTGAGATTGGGCCCAACCCTGACCGTCTACTAGCGTCAGGCTCTCTTCTACGTCGTCCAGAAGTCTTGATGATCCATCACTCCGCGTCCTGCCCTTTCCTACACTGTGTTCAGCCACACGGGCCACCGTTCTGGATCTGCCATACATCAGGCATTCACGAGAGTTACTGAGACCGGCAGTCTCTGTTCTCACGGGGCCACACTTTAGTCTTCTGCTGTTAAATTAAGGGCTCCTCGGAGCAGAGGCAAGACCAGATTCACCTCTGTAAATATACCACATGGCAGAGGGTCGAGCCAACATCCAGTAAAATTAGTGGAATATGCACAAAAAAGGCATATCAATGTTCGTAGCAGCATTACTCATCATACCAAAAGGTAGAAACAGCTCAAATGCCCTTCAATTGATAAGTGGATAAATAAAATAGAGTATATCCGTACAACGGAATATTATCCAGCCATAAAAAGGAATGAAGTTCTGGTACACGCTACAACACGGCTGAACGACGCTAGGAAGGGGACCCGTCGCAAAAAACCACCGATGCTGTAGGATTCCATTTATATGAAATGTGCAGAGTAGACAAATCTATTGAGACAGAAAGTAGGTGGGTGGCTGTCCAGGGCTGCGGGAGGGGTGGGCGTGGAATTGGGGTGACTGTTAATGGACACAGGGCTTCTTCCCTGGGGAACAAAAATGCTCTAAAAGTAGATTGTGGTGACGGTGCTACCACCCTGTAAATACACTAAAAATCACTGAAGTCTACACTTTAAAAGGGTAAATCATATGGTTTGTTAACTGCATCTCAATAAAGCTAAAAAAGGTTGGCAGAAAAGTGAATGAGGACGTGGCATCAGGTAAGTTACTGAACACACGCCTCACTTTTCTGAGTGATAACATCTACTTCACAGAGATTTTTGTGAGGATAAATGGAATACTGTACATGAATGCACCTTGAACATCAAACACTCAACAAAGACAAACACCTATAAGCAATTTTAAGGGATTCAATTATCCTTCTATATTTGCAGCCCCTCCTTGTTGAGCTCATGCTGACCCACTGACAATCCAGCTCTTAGATGCCACTCAAGACCTCAGACGAGTTCGTGCAAAGCCAGCTGACCTGGAAGAGGCAGGTTGAAAGACAACGCTTCCCGGTCGCCACCACCCACAGGCCAGTGTGATGGTAACCGTGGTGAGGGAGCTGCACAGAGAGGGACAAGGGAGTGGGGACCCGGCCCCGCACACCTGGCTCCTCAAAGCCCGTAAGCCAGAGGACAGACAACCCAGCTCGGTGTCCAACTGCCCAGCTCCAACCAGGGCTCGCTCCTCACTTTGTGGCGAGCTGGCTCTAGCAAGCCTGACCGTCCTCCTGGCTGACGCTCGGATGTGATGCCTTGTTGTTTATGGAGCGAACTGACCAGCCACCGTCCAATTAGAAAAGTGACAAGGTTGAATCATGAACTCCCTCAATAGACACCTCAGAGTCTTCTTCAAATTAAAGTAGAAAAAGAAATGCAAAATTTGGAGTGACTGCTTGTATAGATACTTCTTAAGTCCTAAAGCGATTCTTTTATACATAATAAAATGCAAAATAGAAATAAAATTAGGCTTCAGATCAAAGACTGGACTCATGTCCCACCTTAGCTGCTCCAACAGCTATGTGATCATGACTGAGTCATTACAATACACTGGATCTCAGAACCCTTATCTTTATTTATTTGTTTATTTATTTATTTTTGTGGGGTGGGTGGGGAGTAAAGTAGAAAAGAATAGCCTTATTGATTTACCAGGCAAGGGGGGCCACAGCGGGCTAAAACCCTTATCTTTAAAATAAAGGTACTAGTTATATGTCTCACAAAGCTCAAAGCAGGGCTTTTTTCTTGGCATGGGGAGGGGAATGGCTTTGCCATGATATAATTCACATACCAAGTTACCCATTTAACGTATACAATTCAGTAGTTCCTCGTATATTCACAGATACGTTCGACCATCACTACAATCTATTTTAGAACATTTTCATCACACCCAAAGCAAACCCCGTACACTCTAGCAGTCACCCCTCTCCACTGTCTTATCCCCTCAACCCTAGGAAACCACTACTCTACCTCTGTGTAGATGTGCCTATTCAGGTCCTTTCATGGAAGCGGAATCCTATAGTACATGGCTTCTGTGTCTGCCTTCTCTCACTGAGCACGATGGTCCAAGGTTCATCCGTGCAGTGTGCATTAGTATCTCATTCTTTTCATTGGTACCTAAGATTCTATTGCATCCTGTACCACAGTTCATTAATCCATTCATCAGTCGATGGACATTTGGGATGTTTCATTTTTTGCCTATGATTAGTAATGCTGTGAGGAACATTCGTGTAAAGGTTTTTTGTGGACATATGTTTTCCTTTATCTTAGGTACAGACCTACGAGGGGAATTGGTGGCCCTATAATAACGCTCTGTTTAATCATTTGAGGAACTGTCAGCTGTTTCCATAGTGGCTGCACAATTTTACATTCCCACCAGCAGTTTATGGGGGTTCTGACTTCTCCACATTCTTTACCAACACTTGCTATTATCTGCCTCCTTTATTATAGACATCCTAATGGGTGTGAAGTGGTATCTCATTGTGGTTTCACTCTGTGTTCTCCTGATGAGTAACGATGTTGAGCATCTTTTCATGTGCTTATTGGCTATTTGTATACCTCCTTTAGAGAAACGTCTATTTAGATCGCTTGTCCATTTTTATATTGGCTTATTTGTATTTTTTTTCCCATTTTAAAAATTATTTATTTACTTATTTTTGGCAGCGTTGGGTCTTCGCTGCTGCACGCGGGCTTTTTCTAGTTGCGGCGAGCAGGGGTTACTCTTCCTTGCGGCGCCCAGGCTTCTCATTGTGGTGGCTTCTCTTGTTGCAGAGCACGGGCTCTAGGCATGCGGGCTTCAGTAGTTGTGGCACGCGGGCTCGGTAGTTGTGGCTCACGGGCTGTAAAGTGCAGGCTCGGTAGTTGTGGTGCACGGGCTTAATTGCTCCACGGCATGTGGGATCTTCCCGGACCAGGGCTCAAACCCGTGTCCCCTGCATTGGCAGGCGGATTCCCAACCACTGCACCACCATGGAAGCCCACAAGTTCTTCTTTTTCAAGACTATTTTGGCTGTTCTGAGTCCCGTGAATATCCATATCAATTGTAGGATCAGTATGTCAATGTCTGAAAAAAAAACAGCTGGGATCTTGCTACAAATCTGTAGATCAATTTGGGGAGTATTGCCAGCTTAACAATGTTAAGTATTCTGATCTGGCCCATGAATATGGGATGTCTTTCCATTGATTTAATCTTCTTTAATTTCCTTCAACAATATTTTAATAGTTTACAGAATATAAATTATGTACTGCTTTGTTACATTTTGTTCATTGGAAGTGTACATAAATGCAATTAATTTTTGTAAGTTGATTTTGTACCCTGTAACCCTGTTGAACTCAGTCATTATTTACACTCATTTTTTAGTGGATTCCTTAAGATTTTCCATACAATTTCATGTTGTCTGGAAATATAGTTTTACTTCTTACTTTCCAGTCTGACTTTTTTTTTTTTCCCATAGCCTGACTGCCCTGGCTAGAATGTGCAGGTCAGTGTTTAGCAGAAGTTATGGAAGCAGACATCTTTGTCTTGCTCTTGATCTCTGAGGCAAAGCTTTCAGTCTCTCACCATTAAGTATGATGTTAACTCTAGGTTCTTCATAGATGCCCTTATTGTGGTTGAACATTTCCCTTCTAATCCTAATTTGTTGAGCGTTTCTATTATTAAGCGGTGTTGGATTTTGTCAAATACTTTTTCTGCATCTATTGAGTTGATTATGTCATTTCTGTCCTTTTAATCTATTAAAATGGTACACTACATTACTTGATTTTCAGATGTCAAATCCACCTTGCATTCCTGGGGCAATTCCAAGTGAATATGGTGTATAAACTTTTATATGTTGTTGGATTCAGTTTGCTGGTATTTTGCAGAGAATTTTATGTCTATATTCATAAGAGATATTGTCTGTAGTTTCTTTTTTTGTGATATCGTTGTATGGTTTTGTATGAGAGTCATACTGGCCTCACAGAATGAGTTGGGGGTTTGCTCCTCTTCTAATTTTGAAAAAAATATGTGAAGGATTGGAATTAGTTCTTCTTTAAATGTTTGGTAGAAATTCCCAGTCAAGCAATCTGGACCCAAGCTTTCCTTTGCAGGTAGTTGTTTTATTATTATTATCACTACTACTACGACTACTAATGCAACCTCTTTCTTCTTATAGGTCTCTTCAGGTTTTCTATTTCCTCTTGAGTCAATTTTGGCAGGTTGTGTCTATCTAGGAATTTGTCCATTCCAATTAAGTTACCTAATTTATTTATTGCCTTACAATTGTTCATAGAACTCTCTTACAATTTTTTAAAACTTTTTAAAATGGAGGTGAAATTCACATAACATAAAGTTAGCCACTTTAAAGTGAATAATCCAGTGGCTTTTAGTACCTTCACAATGTTGTGCAACCACCACTGTTATCTAATTCCACAACACGTTTATCACCCCAAAAGGAAACCTTATACCTGTCGGGGAGCTCCTCCCCACATCCCTCTCCCCTGTGTCACTGATAACAACCTATCTGTGTTCTATCTGTATGGACTTAACAATTCTGGATATTTCATGTAAGTGAAATCATACAATACGTGACCCTTTATAACTGGCTTCTTTCACTTAACATAATGCTTTGGTGGTTCCCTGTTGTAGCATGTATCAATACTGTGCTCCTTTTCATGACTGAATAATATTCCATTGCATGTGTACAAGAAAATTGTTTGTCTATTCCTCAGTTCATGGACATTTGGGCTGTTTATACCTATTGGCTACTATATCAGTGCAACTACGAACAAGCTTGTACTTGTTTGAGTATCTGTTTTCAATACTTTTGGGTATATACTTCAGAGTGGAATTTGCTGGGTCATACGGTAGTTTTCTTTTGTTTTTTGTGGACAGCTAAAGCATTTTCCATGGCAACTAAACCATCTTACATTCCCATCAGCAACACAGAAGAGTTTCAATTTCTCCATATCCTCAGCAACACTTGCTTTTTTCTGGGCTTTTAGTGCTGCTATTCTTTTTAATTAGAGTCATCCTAGTGGTATGCAGGGATATCTCATCATGGTTTTGATTGCATTTCCCTAACGAGTAACAAAGTTGGACATCTTACCATGTGCTTATCGGACATTTGTGTTATCTTCTTTGGAGAAATGTCTATTCAAGTCCTTTTCCCACTTTTAAATAGGCTGTAATTTTTGTTCCTGAATCTTAAGAGTTCTTCATATATTCTGGATGCTACCTTGTAATTTTTTCTGTGAGGTTGGTAGTAATGTCTCTCTGTTCATTCTGTATTTTAGTAATTTGAGTTGTCTCTTTTTTTCTTCATCAGTTAGCTAAAGGCTTGACAATTTTGTTGATCTTTTCAAAGAGCCAAGTTTGGGCTTCAAAGATTTTATGTTTTTCTATTCTGTATTTCATTAATTTCTGCTCTATTCTGACACAGAGTAGTTGTGAGAGAAATAAAATCCTGAATGTGAAAGGGCCTTTAAAAATGAACTTGTGTATAAATATTTATTTATACTATTTATTATAACTACTGATTGGATACTTTCTCTCTGCCACGCAGGCTCTGTTTTATTTTATTATTTTTTTTTTGCGGTACGCAGGCCTCTCACTGCTGTGGCCTCTCCCGTTGCGGAGCACAGCCTCCAGATGCACAGGCTCAGCGGCCATGGCTCACGGGCCCAGCCGCTCCGCAGCATGTGGGATCTTCCCGGACCGGGGCACGAACCCGCGTGCCCTGCATCGGCAGGCAGACTCTCAACTACTGCGCCACAGGGAAGCCCCAGGCTCTGTTTTAGATGCTTGGTATATGGCAGTGAAACTTTGTTCTAGGCTGTGGTACCTGCAAAGGTGCATACTCGATTGTATTTCTTATTTGGAAGAGCAGTGCCATACCCATCCTTATATCCCACCTTCCTGGCCCATAGGAAATGCTCCACGGATGTCACGTGGATGCTTAAGGACGAGTAAGATATTTCTATTATCTGTCATTTTCCTTGCAATTCTCTTAGACCGTAAGCTCTTTGTGAGTAGTAACCCTCTCTTAATCATTCTTGTAGTTTAAATTCTGCCACTGTGATGCCTGAAACATACTGTATACCCCCAAACTACCATTTAGATTAACTGATCAGCTTGAATCTGCCTTCATACCAATTAATATTAGGAGAACATACAGAAAGGAGAAATCAAGGCTGATAAAGTAACACGACTGAGGTTAAGAAAATATCCTGAGTGTCTTTAATGCCAAGGGCCTTATCTCCCGCTTCTTTTCCATCTCACACATTGCTTGCTAGAGAACAGAGCACACAGGTGGTGATCAATAAACCTCTGCCTATTGTTCAGCTGATTTTATTCTTAAAATTCCAACAAGTAATTGTCCTGCCTCGCTTAGGGAAAACTGAACCGTCATCACAGAACCGTCTCGAATGATCACAGAGAATAACTTAACCACAGGGCTCACTGTGCCAAACACTTCCTTTTAAGAAACCTTACCCTGGGAACTCAAATAAATCAGGGCCCTTTTATGTGGATGTCTCTGGTGTTTGAGCCACACATGACTTTTAATAAATTATATTTTTAAATGATATCAGCCTGTCAAGAAGACAGCTGATAAAATTGGATTTCTCTTCTCCTACTCACAGAAAAAGAGGAATAAGAGCTCAACAGTTCTGGCCAAACACTTTTTTCCAAGCAGCCCTTATTATGCAATGATTTTTTTTCTTTAGTATTTTAAACTTTTAGTCGTCTTGTAGAGGAAAAAGAAATGTCATCCACCCACTAATTGGTTCAAAGTCACTCTTTTCCTTCCCATCCTGTACAGTAGTCGCTGGATAAAAAAATGCACAGCTACCATCTTGTTATGTCTCACTGCAAAATGAAAAACAGCGTCTCTATGTCGAATAAATGTCTCCTCTTTACCTTGATTTCTCATTACCTTCCATCAACTAAGACTGAATAGAGTTTATCCCCTAATTATGTTACTACTGTGTACTTCATTCTGTTTACTTTATATCCAATTCAAGGGAAATATGACCTTTTTGGTGAGAGAGAGAGGATGATATATGTACAATTACGAGAGAGAATGTGGTAGCTGGTAGTGTGGGATTAGACAGTGAAGTTCAAGGAGAGAATTAAATTTAAAAATGTATCAGTGGTTGCAAAACAATTAGGAAGGGAGCCTAATTTACTCAGGTAATGGTGGATCATTCTGGAACGCCAAAGCTTCCATTTTGAAGCAGAGACATGACTGCTTGTGATTATGACTCAGCATTTAGGGTAATTAACTTTTTTCACGTAATCGCTGAGAACCCCCATCTGACGGGGCTAAGCGTACCCTGTCAAGCCCCCATGGACAGAAGCGCACTCTGCAAATGCAGACCCCTCTGCCCACACATGCTCTTTGGAAACAGAGGAAACGGTGAAGAAACTCCTGCCATAAATTAGTAGGAAACCAACGTCTGGAGCTAAGCGACAGCCCGAATGCACAACCGGCCCCCTCCCCAGCACTGTCAGAAGCACATCTCCAAGGCGCTGCACACAAACCTACTTGTTAATGTACAAACACGAATCTCCCATAAGCCCATTCAGGGGCAGTAGCTGTCAAGAGGACCGCTGCTACACATTAATTTGAACTCACAGAGTCTTTGCGTTAATTCCCAATTAGACGTTCTGATCTTGTTCTTCTTTCTGAAGCTGAGATGCTCCACGTATGACCCCCTCCCACTCCATCCCCTTCGTACCCCATTTTTTATTAATGCCCCAAAGTTCTTCCCTTGATGATGGTATTTACTGTTTCCTACATGGATATAGGTTATTTTCCCTTTTGACTTTCAACAACTCCCAGGAGGTTCTGAGAGAGAAGTGAGCAGCAGACTATGTGAGCACAGATCACAGTCTCGAAACGGAATTGACTGCATTTCTAAACGCTCGTTCTAGTGAGTATGAGTCAGGGGAGGTGTGCATGTGCCCTAATTAAGTTCAGATTAGGACATGGAAGCACCCTAAGTGTCCATCGACAGACGAATGGATAAAGAAGATGTGGCACATATATACAATGGAATATCACTCAGCCATAAAAAGAAACGAAACTGAGTTATTCGTGGTGAGGTGGATGGACCTAGAGTCTGTCATACAGAGTGAAGTAAGTCAGAAAGAGAAAAACAAATACTGTATGCTAACACATATATATGGAATCTAAGAAAAAAAAAAGGTCATGAAGAACCTAGGGGTAAGACAGTAATAAAGACGCAAATGTAGAGAATGGACTTGAGGACATGCGGAAGGGGAAGGTGGGATGAAGTGAGAGAGTGGCATGGACATATATACACTACCAAATGTAAAATAGATAGCTAGTGGGAAGCAGCCGCATAGCACAGGGAGATCAGCTTGGTGCTTTGTGACCACCTAAAGGGGTGGGATAGGGATGGTGGGAGGGAGACGCAAGAGGGAGGAGATACGGGGATATATGTATATATATAGCTGATTCACTTTGTTATAAAGCAGAAACTAATACACCATTGTAAAGCAATTATACTCCAATAAAGATGTTAAAAAAAAAAGTTCAGATTACAGCCACGGACATCGAAAGAACAACAAGAGCAGATGGTTTTTAATTCATTAGAGAATATTGTGTATAATTCAAGGCTGATTAGAAAATCTTGATAGTAGCAAGAACAGCAAAGATTTATGTATTCATTCACCCTGCACAGATTCACTGAAGGCCCGCCACGCAGGTGCCAAGAACCGGGTCCAGAGTGTTGAGTGGAAAGACCATTGTTCTGGTTACTGGGAGCCCAGGGCCTGGCCGAGGGTGCAGACAGCCAGGAGGACACTAGCACACTGATGACTGACTGAAGCTCAAAGGCTTCAAAACCAGGAAGAGGAAACCATGCAGGAGGATAACCAAGCTGGGAGAATCAGCCTCCCAGGTGGGACTCCTGCACCACTGCTCTCCGCCTCATTTTTTTTTTTTTTTTTTTTTTTTTTTGTGGTACGCGGGCCTCTCACTGTTGTGGCCTCTCCTGTTGCGGAGCACAGGTTCCAGACGCACAGGCTCAGCGGCCATGGCTCACGGGCCCAGCCGCTCCGCAGCATGTGGGATCTTCCCGGACCGGGGCACGAACCCACGTCCCCTGCATCGGCAGGCGGATTCTCAACCACTGCGCCACCAGGGAAGCCCTCAGCCTCATTCTTTCCGTAAAGCATTCTTTTAAGAAGACTGTAACGTCCCATCACCTGCATCAACAGCCCCAATGTACGAGTGGCCTTTGGTGTGATTATTAATACCACCTGTTCCCTCTGGCAAGCATCCTGGTCTGGGTGATAGGAAAGGTGACCACCCGCCGTACCGATGAGGCTGCACCTGCTACCCGCTTGGTAACCCTGAGGGTTTGTTGTGGTGGCCCTTGCGGTCGTGACCACTGTCACCACTGCTGCTTCTATTCAGGTCGGTCAGGAGAGGCCTTTCTAAGACAGAGATGCTTATCTTGAAGGATGAAAAGCAGCCAGCTGGGTGGAGCAGAGTGTCGGGGGAGCGATGGTGAGAGAGGAACCGAGGGCGGGGAGCGGGGGACAAGGGCTGTTCATTCGAAAGCACCTCGGAAAACCACAGGAAATGCTTTAAGTGACGTTGGAAAGCCTCCAACTACCCTCCTCCCCACGTGCTCCCAGCTGGCTGCGGGCAGGAGGCCCGGCTCCGAGGCCCTGGGGCTGCACATCCTCGAGGGGCAGCGCTGAGCCGCCCCGGGGCCCCGACACTGCCCCGGGCAGCCCGCAAGCCGGGGCTGGAGAGCAGTTACACGGCAGTTCGTCCGCGTCTGGGGCCCGCTGGGCGGACAGCAGGGCAGGCAGACCCCAGCAGCTGCCGGACACTCAAGGGTGGGGGACGGCAGGCTCCAGTCAACCTCACGAGGACGCAGTCTCCCCAGGGGCCAAGCCGTCCAAGCTCAGTTAGCGTCCAGCCCACGGGAAGCAGGCCCGGCTATGGGGGAAGGCACAGGGCTGACGTGGGCAGAACCACGTTCGGGGGCTATTGGCGGGGACTGGGCCACCTCCGTCCTGCGTCCACAGGAGGCTCCACACTCTCCCCTCATCGCAGGAGGTTACAGAGGACCTGACTCAGTGCCACACAGACAGGTGCCAGCGCCCCAGGCTCACAGGCGACAGGCTTATGCGTCAGCCCTGACTGCCCCGCGGGGTCAGCCCAGCCCTGCAGCTGTCCCCGGTGTCCCCTGGACGGACGGCATGGATGTTCTCTGCCGTGACCCACTGGCCCTGCTTCCTTCCGTCCTCCCCGTGCTGCCGGATACCCAGTGGGTGTGCAGCTGCTCTGTCCGCACTGGACACACATGCTTCAGGCGGAAGCTGGCTCCCTGGCTTCTGGGGGAACGGGAACGGCGCCCCCAGACCAGGCCTGCACTGCTGCGGGGCCCCAGAGCCCATCCTGGATCCAAAGGAGGTCACGTGGGGCCCCGGCCACACACAGGCTATGCACCTAAAACCCACAGCAAGACCAGCACCTGCCTTTCTTAGAATTAAGACCTCATCAGCTGCTGTAACAGGGCACGGCAAGATATTGGGCCAAATGGACTATTTGGTGCCACTGAAGACACTGAGATTGGGGACAAGTGACTTCACCTTTCAGTCGTCCAGAGGGCGGACATTTCTCCACGAGGAGATGCTCAAATGCAGTGATGTCCCCATCGGTGGGAGGGGCGTGGGTTGCAAGGGGGTTGTGTCCCACCCAGGAGGGCTTCTGGGCACCTGCATGAGAAATAAATTCACTTCTTCTATCAAGAGTCCTAATATTATCTCAGTGAAATGTGAAAACTCAGGATGGACACAAGAAAGAAAGAGATCATAAAAGTATAAAATAAACTCACTGAAGAACTAATTCCTGGACAGATACTGTTCGACCTGACCCTTAATTATAAAAGCAGTTTATATCAAACGGCGGTGACAAACGGCGGTGTCCGAGTTGGCCGCTCAGCTGTCCCCGCGGCTGGACACAGCCAGACGGAGCAAGTAGACCCCCATTTGGGGCCGTGGCATCGCGACCGGGGTGATAAAGTCCTTTAGTTCTCCATCGCCCCAGGACCATCATCTTTTCTTTCTATTATTTCCCCGCAAGAATGTGACACTATGTTCAGTTCACTGTGACCGGAGAGAAGGTGTCTCCAGGAACGTGTCCCCTCGGGAAGGGTCAGCGTCGGGAAGCGGGCTCCCCTCATCAGTAAGCACACGCTTCGGCCCCGAGGGTGAGCCTGGCCCCCGGCCTTCAAGGGTCTTGGACGGTGGTGAAGCAGCCACCGTGCATGGACACCCCGACAGTGCAGCGAGCGCTGTGGGCATGCTGCACAGACGATGCTGTGAGTCCCCCTTGAATTTCCCGAGACTGTGCCTTACACTAAACCTTGAAGGAGGACGAGCTACCAAAGGACACGAGGAGCTTCCAGGCGTGAAGAGTAAACTGGGCTAGAGCACGGAGGCTGAACGTAACGCGCAGCTGGGGGCGACGGGGGTTATGTGTCGGATCGTGAGACAGGGGTTGGGAAGACGGACCCAGAGAAGAGTCGCAGGAGGCCCTGGGCTTCCTGCCTACTGGCACCCACGCTCCGGCCCCCCTCAGGGGCAGGATGGCCCCCCCCACCCCGGGGAGCCCCGGGCCTGGTCTCTCTGGAGCACGGGGGCGGGGAGGGCAGGGCGTCGTCATCAGGGCGTCGTCTCCCCAGCTGCGGGGCTGTCACAGAGGGTACGCGCAGGGATCGGGGTGCACACGGCTCACCCCTCACCAGGAAATCCTGAAACCCTAAACCCAGGATCCGCAGAAACTGGGGTGAAGGCACAGAGCTCCTTGTTCATTTTTACACGTACACTTGATCTTAGCTTGGTCTCCATGTGGACCCGCCAGCTCTCCCTGCAGGGCTGCTTTCAGAGGCGTTTATACCCCCCCTTGAAAAAACTCCGTGAGGGAGTCTAGCCATCCTCTCCTCCGCCGCCACCGAAGGTTAATTAGACCATCTTCCTCAATACAGAATGCCTTGGTTCCATTCTCTCTTAGTATTTAATTTGTCATCATTGTGAGGCGTTGTGTCTACTCTTCCCTCCTTGCGTTTGTGTGGCATGGACGCTTTCTGATGCTCTCGTGAGCAGCTGGCTGGCCACCCCACTGTTTATCAGGCCGCAGCAGCATTACCACTGCCTCCTGGCTCTGCATCATCTATGAATTCAATTAACATATGTCTCCAGACTGTTTCCAAGTCCTCAGTGAAGTCCCTGCATTACACTGGATCTGATTCTGGTCCCAAGGGGACCCTAAGAGACATCTCCCCACAGTGCACGGCTGTCCTTCAAGAAACAAAGATACTGAATTACATTAACCGTGGGCCAGAAAAGAAAATAAGTATTGGAAGAGTCTGCCAGACATTAACGTGAATCACGCAGAGCGAGGGCTGTCTCCGGAGTTGGCAACCCACAGGACGCGAGCCGAGGGACACTGGGACGCCCCGCCTGGTGCTGGGATGAGGAGGGACGTGCTTCTGCGAAGCCACGCTGGGCCGCTGCTCCGTGAGCCACCGAGGCTCTGGTCAGCGTCCCCTCTGTGTGCCACCTGCCTGCCTCTTCCTGGCCTCACCTGCGCTCAGCCTGTAGACACTCCACCTCCCCTGGTGCCCGTCCAGTCCCTAGATGGCAAGATCGTCGCCAGCTCCTCCCGGGGTGGGGGGGCAGACAGGCTCCCCCGCCCCAGGATGAGAGACGTCAGAACATGAGGAAAGGAACCAGAAGGAGGTCCCGACATTTCCCTCCAGAGTCAGGAATTCGGGGGCAGTGAGAGGAGCTGGCGGGAAAGGAGGCGGAGAAAGAGTGATGGAGGGGCCGGGGCAGGCGGGCACAGGGGCAGTTAATCTGGGTGATGGATGGTATCTGTTGTGTAATGAAGAACTTGGCTGGCTTTGCCCTGGGCTCCCGGCGTAGAGGTTCTAAAAGTGTTGGTGTTACGGCCTGAACTATGTGCCCCCAGAGCCACTCGCTGACAGCCTCACCCACAGTGTGACGGGGCCTTCAAGGAGGGATTAGGGTTAAATGGGGTCATAGGGCGGAGCCCTGACCCAGTGGGACTGATGTCCTCGCAAAAGGAGGGGACACCAGGGATGCACTGCACAGACGGACGACCCTGCGGGACAAGGAGGGAGGCCTCAGGGGAGCCAGGCCTGCGACAGCCTGATCTTGGGGAACGAATGCTGCCCTTTAACCCTCCCCTCCCCGTCTCTGATGCTTTGTGACAGCAGCCTGAGCTGACTAAGGCATCTGGAATTTCCTGAGTGGTGAGTGGTTTCTAATGCTAATGAGGTGACTCAGGCTGGGCTGGTAGAGAGCTTGGACGGGGGCTGGTCCCCAAGAGGACCAAGGGTGTGACTGGGGGGGGTGGGCTTGAGCCAGCCTGACCTTCGGAGGAGGGGCCGGAGGTCCATCACAGGCATCCTCCAGGCCACTCTGGCAGCCGAGGCCCAGTGGTGAGTGGGGGCTCCAGGTGGGCAACGCGAATCCCCCGTGAGAAACCGGACCGCGCGTGCGGACGCCTTCCACGGCTCCCTGCGCTGTTTCAGGGAATTATCCAACCCGACGTGTCGTGGGAACCTGCACGTTTTTCTCCGGTTGGTCAGAGTGTGGGTGGCCTGGCGACCCCTGGAGGGTAGCGGTCTTGCTGGGGGCCGTGCCCTTTAACTCAGGGGACCCCTCAACTCGGTTAGTGCCGGAACTGGATTGGGGACCACCAATCCAGTTGGGTTGAAATGGGGACATTATGACAGCTTTGCGGACCGACGCTGAGTGACCCGAGTTGGCCACGTGGCTTCCTTGAGCCCCAAGGGCCCGCGCCGGACTCGGGCCTGCCGGCCTGAGGCCCCCCCAACCCAGAACCTAAAGGGCCTCCCCCAGCGCTGTGGCTGGCGGGCCTGGGACCCGGCGGTGCCTGAGCTCCCTCCCGGCTAAGCGTTCTGAAGTGTCACCCCACCTTTTCCTGCCCTTTAATACTTTGTAAGCGCTCCTGCGTCGGACATAATAAAACCGCCACTTATAACACACCAGCACACCCCGTGGGCTACGTGAGGGGCTCCGACAGGCACCCATCTTCACATCCGCTGTACCGCTTCTACGGGGGGGTGGGCTGGGCGCGTCAGCAGCTGGCCCATGGTCACAGGGCCGTTGTGTCTGGGCCAGGCGGCAGGGCTGTTTTCTCAACATCACGCCCACTCACCTTCCCACCTCTGGAAACAAAACCCTCAAGACAGTTCCTCGAAGAGCTCTTTTAACCAGAAGCAACAGTAACCGACGTCCCAGGGTGAGAACGGATGACAGGGGGCAGCTTCCCGGAACCTGTCGTTACTGTGACGAGCATCCCGCACGCACAACCCGGGACCGGGGCCGGCAAGGGCGGCGGGAACAGACCTCGCCTGTGCCAGTCACCTCTCACCAGATGCTCCCCACGTGTTTATTACCTAAAACGCTGAGGGTCAGGAAGCACCATGTGCCTGATGATAAAATAGCGTCAAGGCTTAGGGCTCCGTTACCAGGAGACCAGAAGCCGGAGCCTCGGCGGCCTGCAGCGATGGGGGAGGGGCATCCTGACTGCACTGGACGTGAGGCCCGAGGACCGGTGCGCACGCCGGGCTGCGGTCACCATGGCGCGGGACGTACGGGGGAACCAGGGAGGCACCCAGGCCAGCCCCTACCCCCGAGGAAGGCTGCATGGGCTGGAGGGGACTAGTTTCCTCTCTTTCACTTAGGATTGTGGGTTATTGCTATTATGCTGTCCCTGTAATTTCTGAAGTGGAATATACATATTAACCAGGTTTCTACATGGCTTTTGGCAAACTCAGATAAAAATAAATGCCACTGTTCCAGGGGTTTCTGCTTAATAGTAGAAATGACAGCAGAGAAATGGAGACTCTCATCTCATCCACCCAAATTATCTCCAAAGCCTTTCCTTTAAAACACAACTGGGGCCAGCGAGTGCCCAGAGAGCAGCTAAGCTTTCAGAAGTTTCAGCCCCTGATGAGTTCCAGCAGGTGGACTTCGGTCGTCCCTGCCTGTTTCATAGGAAACACCTGGTTTGTAGGTTTGAATGCTCCAGCGACGCTGGGTTCCTCGGTGGCCAACGTGGAGAGAAGGAGCTGAGGTGACACAGGAAGCAACTGTCGGGTCCCGTCTGCCAAGTGGACGCACCTGAGTGCCCCCCGCCCCAGAGCACGCCCCACCTCCAAGAGGGGACGGCTGGCCTGAGCTGCCATCTGCAGCCCCGCCTCTTCCCAGAAGTTCCCATCATGAAAGGAATCACATCCGAGACCTGGAAATAAAACCTCGTCCTCCTCTAGTGAGAAATCGGAAGGATGGGACCCGAGCCCACGGCCATCCCTCAGCAGGGCTGCGTCAGAGCAGAGAGGAACGGACACGGGTTTGGGTCCCAACCTGCCATGTAGGGCACCTGGCTGCCTCCGAGCCCAAGGGGGCTTTACCTGCCCCAGGCCCTGGAGGACCCGGTGAGGTCGCGAGTGACACAGAGCCCACTCCTCTCTGAAGGCCGGTCCCCTCCTGGCCCACAGCTCAGGATGCGAAGCCCTGGGGTCACAGTGACCTCTGAGTGTCACAGAGAAACAGCCCCAATCTAGTTCTCAAGGAACACTTTCATTATAGGGAAAAGAAACTCTGTTGTGTCATGTTTGTGGAATTACAGCCAGAGTGACTCCTGGAAACTAAAAAGTAAACTTTCAGACTCAGCATCACGGGAGACTTCTCATTTATTTTGCAGTAATTGTTGGCAAATCAACCATTTCTTTGCATCTACTACTTTCTGTGAGAGCGGAGCCAAAGGGTAGCAACAAAGCGATGAAAGGAAGAAGGTACAACGGGGAAAATTCCGCTCACTCACCCAAGTTTCCCTAAGACTCGGGGCGAGATAACGTTCCCACTCCACCTGGAGCGTGTCGGGCCGGCCCCGCTGCCTCGGACACAAGGCCTCACTCTGGAGGCCACCCGGCCTCCCCAGAACCAGAAGCAGCCCCTGTCAGCTGAACTACGACACTTCCGCAGCCGTGGGACAACCAGGCCCGGAAGACACATCCCCATAAGGCTGGAACGTAGGAGCTCCACTGACCTGACATCAGATAAAACAGTACGTGGCATCTTATGGTTTATGAAGGCCTTTAACTAACAAGGCACACTCAGCACAGCAGCAGGTAAGGAAAAGGTTTAATTTTCAAAACTTAATATGATGTTCAGTAGCATGATTAACTAACTGAATTTACTAAAAACGAAACAAAACTCACCCAAGAAACAGTAAATGAACACCTAACGTAGCACCTGTGCCAACCAGGGAGCTGGGGCAGGACATACGTGATGAATCACAGACCTGCTCCCTGTCTCTCTGGAGCTTAAAATTCAGGAAACGAAACAATCAACGGTAAGCAAGCCCATGGGGGAGGGGAGTCTCGGGACCGCCCTCTCGAAGGGGCTGGGGAGGGGCGATGGTGACCCTGAGGGTGCGGGTGGCGTGGTAGGGGCGGGGGCTCCTCTGAGAGGTGCCGGCGGGGCCTGGCTGACTCGGGGACCGGGCACCGAGATGGACAGAAGGCAGCAGGTGTGCGGATGGGAGGCGCAGGCTCTTGGGGTGGGGTGGGGGGAGCAGGTGTGAGAGGCCCGGGAGGGGGGCAGAGCCCACTGAGCTCTCGGGCAGAGGAGGTGGACAGAGTGGGACCAGGGACACCAGCAGGCCGACGGGGAGGGGATGGTCACCCCGGTGGGGACCTCACAACACCCAGGATGTGCCCTAGGGACCGGCCGGTGATGCTGAGCCATGACTGCGGTCCTCAGACACCTGCCCATCTGCAGGACACAGGCCACCCTCCTGTGCCTTCTCTTCACACCGTCCTGTGTCAACAGGACGCTTGGATTCACGTCCCTTTGCTTTCCAGGAGTGTAAGGCTCTCAGACGCACCCTGGCTGCGATGCGGATGAACCTCTTGTTTACTTTGCTCATGAGTGCCCAGGGTCACCCCGGGTCTCTGAGATTTTGTCAACCTGCCCCGGGCTGGGTGGAGCCCCCCTGGGAATTCCGGGAACTTCACACACAGCCGTGTCCCCGCCCCACTGAAGGAAAACGGAGACACTGGAAACCTGTTCAAAAGCCAAGGCTGCCCCAGCCACGTCGCATCCCCTCCCCTACCGAGGGGCTCGGCCGGAGGCTCCGGGACCCTCCCAAGGGTGGGTCCTGCTGGCAGCAGCGGGCAGTCCACCCACGCGCTCTGTGGGCCCAGGACCGCGCGTCCTCGGAGCCTCCTAAGGCAGACCCCGCACTGTGGGTCCGTCCTCCTCCAAACGGTAAGAACGCCGCCACCGTCACAGAGGTCGCCGGCCCCGATCCGATCCGGGTGCTCCGGGCTGCGGCGCCGTCGGGAGATGCTCTGCTGCGGCTTCTCACCTCCAGCTGAGCCAACGCTGCACTTCCCGCGGGGTAGAGAAGGAGGCGTGTTGCCAGGACACCGGCCCGGCCCCGCCCCGCCCCATCACTGGGCGGACAAGGAACTCACGGATCCCAAGTCCGGAGGCGACTACTACGGTTTCATTTCACAAACAGACGAGGAGATGTCACAGCGGCGCCCCCCGCCCCCTGGGTCTATCCGGCTGGATGTCCGTTCCCACCGTGGCCCCCTGCTCTGGGCAAACGGCTCTCGCCGGCTCTGGGACCGAGCCCACACTCTGCTCAAGGCCTTTATGATTCGGCTCAGCCCCGAGTGTGTCTGCCCGCAGGAGCTCCTGTTCTCACCTCTCCTCCCACCAAGGCGGTCCCCTCTCCCCTCTCCCCTCCTCTCGTCCCTCCGTCCCTCCGTAGTCCCAAGTAGACACCGAGGTTCCCACCCAACGACAGGAAATGAAGCTCTTACATCGTCAGCCACATGCCGTGTGCCGGGCGCGTCCCCTTCAGGACGAAAAACTGTACATACGGACGGATGTACTGTGTACGATACAACATAATATAAATGTACATACCTGCGCATACACAGTGTATACACACACAGGATACATATGTGGGCACTAGGTACCACACATACAGAACGCATGTAGTGTACAGGTGCATACACACACACACGTGCACTTGTGCATTCTCGTCCTGTCTTCCCAGAGGCAGAAACTAAGATCCTAGAAAAGAAGTCACTTGCTCTGTGAGAGGTTCGACCCAGATTCGAGCCCAGTTCTACCTCATACTACGACCCACGAGCGTTAAGTTGACCCCAAACTCCACCAACATTGATGTTCCCTCTTTAACTTCCGATCACCCCGTCGCTTTCACACGACGGTTCTGTAAGGGCCTCTCCCGTGCCGTTCTGGTCTCAGAAGACAGTTAGACTCTGTTATTACTTACTTTTACTCCTCACTGTACGTAACACAGAGCAGGGCACACAGGAGAAGCTACTCAAAATACGTCAAGATGTCCTACAATAAACGTCAAACTGTGGTCCCTGGACCAGCAGGACTGCCATCACTGAAGGGCTTTTCAGAAGAGCAGAGTCTGCCTTGCCTCAGACCTCCTAAATCAGAATCTGCATTTTAATGAGCTCCCCAGGGGACTGGTAAGCATGGGAAGAACTGATCAGCCTGTATTTTCACCTAAAACAAAAGCCTTTTTAGAGCGGACAGACTTTTTGGCACTTGAAATGCACATACTTACTGGCAGGCTTATGGGGTGAGCACAAACACAGCGACTCCTTACATAACTGAGTGACACGTAAATATCTCAGCCAACTCACTAAACAGCACACAGGTGAGAAACAGGAACAGAGAGGATAACTTGTGGGTGATGTTGACTATGTGAGAATAACGATGACATTCATCACTGTGAGGTGAGAACAACAGGAATAATTTGTGCATACGGTAGGAAATGGGGCTGGAATAAGGGGATTTATGTAATCTTAGCTCTGGGCTCTGTTCTCCATTCCTTCCTAAGGAAGGAGGGATGTTGCCATGAGGCAACGAAGGCTAAAGGGAAGATAGGAAGATACTCAACACAAGACAGCTTTCGTCTCTGCAAGGCCTGCTCGGAGGTAAGAAAAGGTTCTTTGGAAAGGTAAGCTCTCAAAATCTCATGGATTTTAAAACTAAGCTGTGGACAGCTGCACCATTAAAGGACACATATACACACAGACACATCATTTCAAAGCGGAAGCTAAACACACGGGGTTCCCAAGGGGTCTGTGATCACCCGCCACTGTCATCGCGGTCCTCCCGGTCACATGACTAATGCCGGGTCAGTGAGCCTCACGGGCACAAGGCTCCAGGACCCTCGAGAGTCATCCCACGCTGCAGTCCCCACACCCCAGTGTCAGCAAAACACGTCACCATCCCCCAGAGTCCACGGCTGACATCAGGGTTCCCTCTTGGTGTGGGCGCTCTGTGGGTTTGGACAAATGTATAATGACAGGTGTCCACCATGAGAGTGTCACAAAGAGTAGACTCACTGCCCTGAAAATCCTCTGGGCTCTGCCTGTTCCTCCCTCTGACCCGAAACCCCTGAGGATGTGTCAACGTAGGTTCATCAGTTGTAACAAAGGGACCATCTAATGTGCATGGGTGGGGTCAGGGGTACCTGGGAAATCTCTGAACCTTCCCCTCAATTTTGCTGTGAACCTAACACTGCTCTTAAAAATGAACTCTTTAGACAACGCATCAACTTCTCTGGCTGCAAACACCATCAGGGGCACCTTGTGAGCCCCCTCCTCTTGTACGGATGAGTCACTGAAGCCGAGTGGCAAGGGAGTGACTTGCCCTCGGGCCCCGGGGGTGGAGCAGGGGCCCCACCCAGGATCCCTCCCAGCTGTGAGGAGCCTGCACTCCAGGACTTGAGACAGCTCCCTGGGGGGCACCTGGCCCTGGGGTCTCCCGTGGGTCAATCTGTGAGGAGGTTTGTGCAGTGACACTGGGACCACCTGCCTTCTTGATGGAGGACTGGCCTCCGCAAAGTGCCGGGGGGTGAAGAGAGCGGACGGTGACCCCTCCCGGGGGTCAGAAGCAAGTGCGTAGAAACCAATCTCCCTGACAGGGGTCCCGGCAATGATTTTTTTGCCAGCGACAAAATAAAAGATAAATAAGTGAGACCACATCAAACTAAAAAGCTTCTGCACAGCAAAAGGAAGCAGCAACAAAGTGAAAAGACGATCAACTGAACTAGAGAAAATAGCTGCAAATCATACATCCGATACAATAAAGTTAATAACCAAAACATATAAAGAACTCATATAAAGAACTCTTTATACATATAAAGAACTCATACAACTCAATGGCAAAAAACCCCAAATAATCCAATTTAAAAATACACAAAGAGTCTGAATAGTCACTTCTCCAAAGAAGATAGAGGAAAGGCCAACACGTACATGAAAAGATGCTCTATATTATTAATCATCAGGGAAATGCAAATCAAAACCACAATGAAATACCACCTCACACCCATCAGAATGGCCATCATCAAAAAGACAAGAAATGAAAAGTGTTGGTGAGGGTGTGGAGAAAAGGGAGCCCTCTCGCACTGTTGGTGGGGATGTAAGTCGCTACAACCACTATGGAGAACAGTATGGAGATTCCTCCAAAAATTAAAACTAGAGCTACCATACAATCCAGCTATTCCGCTTTTGGGTATTATTCGAAGAAAACAACAACGTTAACTTGAAAACATATCTGTGCCCCCATGTTCCCAGCAGCATTGGTTACAATACCCAAGACATGGCAACAACCTAAGTGTCCATCCGCAAATGAATGGATAAAGAAGATGTGGTATATATTACATGTACACGTACACACACACACACACACACACACACACACACATACATATACACAATGGACTATTACTCAGTAATAAAAGAGAGGAAATCCTACCATTTGGAATAACACTGAAGGCATTATGTTAAGTGAAATAAGTCAGACAGAGAAAGACAAATATCGTATGATCTCACTTATACGTGGAATACAAAACATACATACACAAACACACACACACTCACAGAAGAAGAGACCAGACTTGTTACCAGAAGCGGGGACGGGGGTGGGGGTATTGGAGGAAGATGGTCAAAAGGGAGAAACTTCCAGTTCCAAGATGAATAAGCACCAGGGATGTAGGTACAGCATGGTGACTGGAGCTAACACTGCTGCACGATGTACAGGAAAGGGGATAAGAGTGAATCCTAAGTGTCCTCAACACAAGGAGAAAAAATGTTTCCTGTGTTCTTCTTTCTTTCCTTGTATCCATGTGAGACAATGGATGTTAGCCGAACCTGTTGTGATCATTTCACAACGTATGTAAATCCAACCGCCATGCTGTACGCCTTAAACTTATGCAGTGATTTCTATCAATTACTTCTCAGTGAAACTGGAAAATCAATAAAAGCACTGTAAACCCGAGTCTGGACTCCCTGATGTCAGTGTGTCTTTGAACAGCATCCCAGTTTGGAAGGTCAAGGCTGTGCACCTCCCTGGGGCTACTGCACCCCATGCCCGCACCCACACCTCCCTGAAGACAAAAGCTTTGGTGCCTTTGGGGAATCACACGGCGGGCGGCTCCAGCAGGGGTCTGGGAGGGCCGGTGGCTTGCAGAAGCCGGCAAGTTAGCCCCGAGAACGATGCACTGTTCCAGCAACACCGTCCCCTGAGGACCGAGAAGCCAGACGGGTAGTTTAATGATGAATGGGCACCAGGACGAGTGGAAAACACCAGGCGTCCCCCTAACAACTGCTGGTGACTGTCCTTGAGGAAACAAAGTGAGAAGCAGCATCTCAACAAGCACTGAAGATAAATTAAGAGGGGACGTGAGGGGCTGTGCTCAATGATGAAGGGACAAACACAACCCTGGAGCAAGAGCCCAGGAACGTGCGGAAAAATTCCCCGCTGGAACTTGGGGCACACGAAGGAAGGACACGGAGAAACACAAAGAGGAAAGAGACGCGGAGCCCCGTGGGGACCCCCTGCTCAGGGCCGTCTGCCCCCTGCCCCCAGCCCCTTGGTCAGCTGTCCTCCAGGGGCCCATCTTCCTCAGTTTTACTCCCCGGTCCCTCGTCTCTGATCGACTCCAAATTCCCTGTGCTTTTTCCACACAGTGACAGCGCGAGGACTGATACTAATAAAACAGGAAGGGTCTCCTGGGGTCTCTGTCCTTACGGATCAGGCTCCACAAAGGAAAGGCGCTGAGGTCTGCTAGCCAGTGGGCTGTCGGACTTGGGGCAGGTCAGGGGGATTTGCCAGCTCTTTCGGTCTTCTCTTCACCAGCCTGAATCTAACAATACTTGAAATTCACACACGCTTTCATCCTCTGGGGAGTTTGGTCCTCACGCGTCCTGGACACAAACATTTAGCAAGAGTGAGAGCTGGCAAACACACACCTGGGAAAGACCCTCCACCAGAAAGCTTTACTTTTCACTGCAAAGGATGGAATCCACTTCCTGGCACTAATGTGATCGAGGTGAGTTTGGGTCATTAAGATGGTTTTCCCAAGATCGCATTACTTGTATGAAGCCACCCTTTGAGTCTTCTGACCAAGAGGCCTGAGAAACAGCGTCGACCTGAAGACTTCCCCGGTCTCTCTTCACCTCAACTCTGCCACGTGTGTATCTTTACTGCATTCTCATATTTCATGTTTCATCCAAAATATTAATACAGTGTCTACTGTAATATGTACTCACTTTCACAGTCTTGAAATCTATTTTTCTACTAAGTAGGTAAAAAGGAAACTGCTATGCAGATTAATAGCCACAACCTATTAAGAAGGAAAAACTTAACCTGCTCAAATACTGCAATGTATTTACTTACTCATTAAAGCTGGCTCCTGAATGATATATATTCAGCCATGCTTTTAATTATTCCCACTTGGAGTGAAGACATTAAAATTTCATTTCTATAAAATCACTCAGTAGTCCAGAACGCTTTTCAGTAATTCAGACTATTGTTTCTGTGTGCGCATCTGTAATTATTTCAGAGTAGAGTCTTACCATCTCCATAACTTACAATCCTTCTAAAGTGAACAATCTGAAACGTCACCTTCACTCTGTCATCTAATCTGTTCACAAAAGTCTAAGGAGCAAATCTGAAACTCAGCTCCGATGATGCGCTTACATTTGGCACAAAATCTACATGAAGAGCTTCTGGGTTCAGGCATTTTTTTCTCTGTTCAAAGAAGCTGAGTCATCAATATACTTGCCTCTTTTCCTGAACATCAACTTCCAGAGAAAGGAAGGGATGAACCGAATATTCACTCAGTGCCAGTTACACATTTAACAACCAGGGCAACTTGTGTCACAACATGATCACAGTCACTTGTGATGTCAGAGCAAAAGCTTGACTAACTCCCCAAGGTCACAAAGTTGAACACAAGTCTGTTTTGTTCTGGGTTAAAGCACGGACCCAAATCCACACATGCCGTTGACAATTCGGCGTCTCAAGTAAGCTAATTACGTGCTCTGAGCCTCTCAGTTCTCAGCAGAAACCAGGGATCGTGGACCCTGCAGGTGTGAGTGAGGATTAAAGGACACCACACGAGGGACCCAGCTCGATGTCTGAGCCCGAGGCCCCCGTGCCAGTGGTAACAAACACACCGAGAGGAGAAGTATGACTTGCGGCAGGATTTTTAAGTGACAAACAGCAAAATAAAAATAAAACAACAGCAAACCCATCTGAACCACGGTCTGTGTCCCTGAACGACAGACGTAAAGTCTGCACCTACTTCCTCCATACTCCTTGGTACATGCGGGCGCGTGGTGAGAACTCTGAGGCCTTGACAGACCTTCACGTTCTAAGTTCAGAGTTCCTGCCACTTCCTTAACGAGACTCATGGCGCCCCTCCGTCAATAACTCCCCAAAGCGCTCAGTGAGCCCCAGCGTCCAGCACAGTGATTTTCAGGGAAGCTTTAATCCGTTTGTTGATGAATTGATTGGTTTTACCACATGGGAAGGCAGACCTCTAACTGAAATTATTTTGCAAAATTCACCAGTAAACAGGCTGTTTCTTTACCCAAGTGAACACGTTTCTAGGAAGCATGGCCTGAAAAGACTCTGCTTGGACAATGGTGATCAGTGTGAGGGTCACTGGGGTCTTCGGGGGAACTACAGGGTTTCCTGGAAAGTGGGGTGACCCGAAGCCAGGAGCACCCAGGTTCAGGGTGGGGGGAGGGTGCAAAATGCCGTGACCCCTCAAGCCACAACGTCAGACATGCTCTGTCCAATAACCTTTGTTCCATTCCTTAGACAATAACTCTGGTCACTTTCAGGTTTAGGAAGCCCAGTTTTAGAGGGTCCACCTTGAACCCGAATGCCCCGTCCTCTCCCACCCAGCGCTGGCCTCATGGTTCTGAGAGAAGAGCACAGCTTGCCCTCCTACTGAAACCTGCCCTCCTTCCATGCATCTCTGCTGCAGTCTGAATGCCTGTGCCCCCAAATCCATAGGTTAAATCCTAACGCCCAAGGTGATGGTGTCATGAAGGGGGACAGGTTCACGAGGGTGGGGCCCCCGTGAATGGAGTTACTGACCTTATAACAGAGGCCCTCCTCTCCGCTCACCTCTGACCTTGGGCACAACCAGGATAAACCTCTAGAGACCTGTGGGCAGCAAGGGGCCTGACTTAACTCTCCCTGTGAGCCCTGGGTGGGGCTTGGGGGTGAGAGCTGCTCCTCTAATGGGTGGGAGGGCTTAAAAAATGGTTTTCCATCCTCGTTTTTTTTTTTATTGTTTTGCTTAATCTACCTCCATATGTTCAGCTGTTCTAGAAATCTGGAAATTCCAAATTAACGTTGCCATGATTAGCACATCTCAAACTTTAGGATGGCATCCCCTGGAGATGATTCAGCATGGACTCCTGCGACCACCCTGCAGGGTCCGAGGCTTTGGGGCAGAACTTGTGAATTTCTCCTTGAAACAGGCTCTCAGGTGACACCAAGACCCCCTTGGGGTTCAAGCACCTGGATCCAGAGGCTGCGTTGCACATTATGAGGTATTTTAGAATAAATTCCCACGAGCTACAAAAGGTGAGTCAAGATATACCCAGAAGAAGGTCCCTCCTTGTCTGGGGTTAGAGGAACTGTAATCAGATCAGCAGAGCAGCACATACAAGCCCAGATTCCCGGTGGTCTGTTCACTGACCGGCACTGGGAAAGCCCAGGAAGGCAAACCATGAGAGCAAGTTTGGAAATGCCCAGCATCGTGATTTCTCTTCAAATTATCGGAACCTCAGAGACAAGATGTGCCTGATGGCTTCTGCTGCTCTCCCCGGGCAGGCAGCCTCCTTTCCATTCCCCCCCACCCCCCCCACCCCCCCCACCCCCCACCCCCCCCACCCCCGTGTAGTAGGAGTCGGGCCGGGACGCCCTGGGGTGGGTTCCAGAAGGTGCAGCCGCTCCCGCTGGGCTCATCGAGGGAGGCATCTTCATCAAAGCAAATCAACTCTGCACACTTGTCTTTCTAATGGTTTAAAAATCAGCCCTGAAGTTAAGTCACGTGCTTCGGAGCTCTGCACCGCAATTAGGCATCGCCCAGAGGCCTTGCAATTATTCTAAAGCTGACAGGCTCACCAAAGAAAACCTCAAAGGGCCTTTCTTCCCAACTTCTCCACAACTCAGGGCAGAGCGTCAAGCCATGTCACACACCCAGTGCCACCTTCAGCAGAGGATGCTGGACGTGAAATCGGCTCTGTCCCCGCCCCGTCCCTGATCTGCGTTGCCAGCACGGTCGGCCCTGGAGGGGAGACTCTGCTCTCTGAAGGCCCAAAGCGGACCCACCTGCTCCTGGGGGCCGACCCGAGGCCAACCGCGAGGACCCTGGAGGAAAGGTTTCCTACCTACAACTAGGAATCTTCCAGGAAGGGAGCAGGTGATGCTAATAACAGAGACGCATGGGTGCTCAGTCCCCAGAGTCACCCGGCTCCTTCCCCTAGAAACAAAACCTCAGGGAGCAGAGATGCTAAGAGCGGGAGAGCGGCCTTCCACATGGAAAGAGCTCGAGTAAAGCCCAGTGAGGAAGGAAACGGTGAGGCCCCGCCGGGCATGGGCTCACCCTCTGGGCACTCTTAAGTCTTCCTACGTGTGAGGTCAGCACAGGGGCTCCTGTGGACAGCGTGTGCCCCTGCCCCATCACCTGGGACACATCCACTGCCCGGCGACCAAGAGTCAGCCCCACTGTGTTCTCCATCAGCTCCTATTCACCCAAATCTGTTGGAACTGCACGGGTTTAAAACACTTTTCATAAACCGTCCAGCACGACGTGCAAATTCACTCGTCTTGGACAGGAACTTCCTCGCCAGTTCATAGACGTGGGGACTCCGAGTGTCTTCGTTTCCTTCATCCTCAAAGTGTGCTTGTCCGCCGAGCATCCTGGGTCCACGTCTGCCGAGTGGGTCGGTCGCAGGGACACCAGGCAGGGGAGGGGAGGCAGCACGTCCAGGACCTGGCTCGTCACACAGGAGATGCAAGGAGGTGGCCTTGACTAGGGCCGTCACACGGCCTCCCGGGGTTCTTAAAGGTTGGTGAGATCCTTTGAGGACAGACACAGGGGCTGCATTACGGGCTCAAGAGTCAGTGGCAAGGAAGACACGGGAGGGGGGTGCCCGTCGGGAGGGAGAGAGGGAATCGTTATGATAAATAACGAAAGGGTCATCAGGATACCACGCGATGCACGTCCGGTCCAGGGGTGCCTCGGGCTGAGGGAACCAGGAGGACGGGGCACCTCTGCAGGGTCTGGAGGCTGAGCTGTGTCCCCAACACTCAGGTCCTGCAGCCCTAACCGCAGGACCTCAGAATGGAAGTGGATCTGGGATGGAGCCTTAAGAAGTGATTAAGGTGAAATGAAGCCATTAGGGTGGGTCCTGACCCCATAGCCCTGGTGTCCTTACAAGAAGAGACGAGGACCCAGACATGCACAGAGGGGTGACCACGTGGGGACACAGGGAGGAGACAGCCTTCCACACGCCCAGGAAAGAGGCCTCAGGGACCAGCTGAGGCCACCCACCAGCGAGGCTCACGGCGGTGACCTCAGAGGCCTCCCGGCTACAGGGGCTGCAGTCCCGCTGTGAAAGCCCGGCCTGCTGTTCCAGGGACAGTCTGCACCGACAGACGTGCCTCCAGTCACCCGATCCGGGCCCCAGGGGGCGGCAGTGGGGTCAGTTCCAGGTAAACAAGCAGCTGTGCTCACGTGGTGAGGAAAACACATTCAGAGACTCTCCGGAGGAGAGTTTCATGATGTCCAGGAAACAGCTCTCACTACAGGGTGTGTGTGTGTGTCTGTATGTGTGTGTACGTGTGGCATGCATATACTTTTTTCTGTGCGGATGTATTTACACGCACATACAACAAACTATTATCTATTTACAAAAGAATTCGAGATAATTTTAAAAAACACCAAAAATAGAACACACTGACACACTGTATAAAGGTGACCACCCATCGACAGTACAGAAAGTCACGTGGAGCGAGAAAAGCCAAGCATCGGACCCTGGCCGGTGGTGACGTCTGACTCCTGACACCTGCTTTCAGGGTGTGGCCTCACCTGGAAAGTTTCTTCTGTTCTGAGAACTATTCAAAGAGAAACTGAGCTCTCTACTCAGTGTTGCTTCTTTACACCAGGCTTGTTACCACTGCGGTAGAGGCCCAATGGAAAAATCCAGAAAGGAAAGTAAATACTAATTAAACTGGAAGGAAATATTCTTGACTTATGGGAGAATCAGAAATGCCAAAAGCGGGCTTCCCTGGTGGCGCAGTGGTTAAGAATCCGCCTGCCAATGCAGGGGACACGGGTTCAAGCCCTGGTCCGGGAAGATCCCACACGCCGCAGAGCAACTAAGCCCGTGCGCCACAACTACTGAGCCTGAGCTCCGCAACAAGAGAAGCCACCGCAATGAGAAGCCGTGCACCGCAACAAAGAGTAGACCCCGCTCACCGCAACTAGAGGAAGCCCACGCGCAGCAACGAAGACCCAACGCAGCCAAAAATAAAATAAATAAATAAATTTTAAAAAAAAGAAGAAATTCCAAAAACCTCAGCTGAGAAAATGTGCCTCGTTTGGAAGCATTTTCACCAAATGAAACACCCAAGTGTCCATGGGGCCCCCACGTGATTCAGGGACCCTCACCCGTCCAGTTCGCCTGTGACCACCTGAGGAGACGCAGAGACCCCAGGCTCCGTGGACCATGGCTGCACCCCCTCCGCACGGTCCACGCGGGATTCTTCCCGCACTTTCTCTCTGAGCCTAAAAACACAGCGAAGCAGGCGGCACCAGTGCATGACGACTTGAACATATTCATCTCCTGGGGAAGAGGAGAGGCCAGGTTAGGAATCCGAGGACTTGCTGAGCAACGCGGTCCGGCCCAGGCTGCACAGCTGCAACCACGGTACCAGCCCCTCTTAGCTCCGTGCTGGCCAAAGCCGGACCGGCGTTCACCACGGGGTTACTTCTCAGAGTGAAGCAACAGAGAAATAGGCTTGAAGACGCTTCACGGAGAAACACATAAATATAACTGGTAATGTTTCCTCTGACTGCACGAAGTCCCTGCTTATTAACGTAGGAGGTCTCACCAGGGAGCCCCGGTCTCTCCAGCGTTTTGCTCACAGAGAACATTCACAGACCCCCCCCAGCCCCCATCACCTGCCACCGCCCCTTCTCCTCTCCCCGCCATGCTCTCCCCCGCCCTTCCGGGCAGCTGCCCGTCATTCAAAGCCCAGGCAGACCATGCCTGCTCCAAGAAGCCGCCCTGACCTTTCCCGTCCCCACTGTGTCCTCTGGGTCCCTGCACCTGAAGTGTCCTCTCCCTCCGTCTCTCTGTCCCCCTCCCTCCCCCCGCTGTGAGATGCTGTGAATGATTTCCTTGCACGTCTGTCTCCCCTGCTGGACCGTGATTCCCATGAAGTGGGTTTGTGTCTTCGTCTTGGTGGTACCCCTGCCTCAACACTCCAGGAAAACAGCTTGTAGGATTGTGAGGTTGACTCCAGGTTGCTAAAGATTTAAATCCTGTGAACTCTAGAATTTTAGTTCTATTAAAAGGACAAACAAATAACTTTCCTCAAGTCATCTGAAGAGGAATGCATGCATTTTTTAGGCTCCGTTGCAAGATCTCAATCTTCATGCCTTGCAAAAGGAACCGACAGAATAAAACAGGATGATAAATCCCTCCCCTCTGATGGGTGACCTCTGGCCACTGGTTTCCTCTCTTGTGAGTGACACACAGGACAGGTGACATGGCCGAGGGGGATGACAAAGGCCAGCCTGCCCTGCATGGTGGGCAGGGAACAGCCGGAACAGGGCATTGGCCCGTCCCGTGACTGGACACAGGGAGGGGCTCAGAGCCGCAGGGCGGGTGCTCAGAGGACAGACGGCCCCCGATCTTGGTTCTGGCCCAAGCACATGACTGCTGGCCCGCACCCCGGCCTGGTTATGCCTCCCTGAATCTCGGGAGAGGAGCCAGGAGGTGGCAGTGCGTCTGCACGTCCACAGACCAAGACCAACAGGAGGACAAGACTCAGGGAACCTCTGTGGGGACCTGGGGACACGTGAGGTGTCGGAACCCAAATTTAAGGAAGAACAACCGCTTCTCCTCAGTGCAGACTGGAACCCGGCTCAGGGCCCACAAAGAATAGCTTGTCACCCATTCAGAGGGTCCTCGCTTGAGGAACAGGAAACTCACCGCCAGCAGCCGGCCTGCCGTCCCAGCAGATGGGGGTCTCTGACCCTCACGGACACGGTATCCTCTCTCACGGTTCTCAGAACTTTCTGGGTCGTCTTGTTTTACCCTAAGTGGGCTTTCCCGGGCTTTCTAGACGCCCCCCAGCACCTGGACCCTGAGTTATCTCCTCCCTCCCCCTCCGCCCCCATCTGTGGTCCAGCCTCCCTAGGTCTCAGGTGCCGGTGGCCCCTCCTTGCTGTCTCTGTGTCTCCCCCCGCCCCCCGTTCCAGCCTCATTCCCTCCCCTCAACCCCACCGGAACTGCCGCCTCGGGAACCCAAATGCCAACTGGATGCCTGGCCTGGTGTCCACATCTCACCAAAGCTGACCTTCCTCAGGGACAGGCCTGGCCCTGTCCTTCCCACACCCCAGATTCCGGGCACGGGGACATCACACACCAGCTGCTAAATGTGTTCAAACGACCAAAACTACCGTTTCTTCATTAACAAAAGTAAAGTTTAACCTGGTCTTTCCCTGACTGCCACAAAGTCAGAATCAGCAGAGGATAAACGCATGTTACTTTATGGTGCCACACGTGCAGCGGAACGAGGGTCAGCGACTGTAAAATCGCCCATTTGTTTTGTGATGAACGTCTCGACTCCACAAATTTCTGATAAGCCAAACATCCTATTTAAACAGTCCAGTGTCTTAAATGTTATTAGCGAAGGACCGACTTCACTTCTCTTCACGCTGGAATCTGAATCCCCACCGCAGGCTCCTGGGTTTCCAGACATTTATTATGTGTCATCCTTGCTTTCAACACTGGCTGAAACTCCTGCCCAGGTTTGCACTCCAGGTAAAATTAACTCGAACAGTTGAAAATGTTCTGAAATGTGACACAAGCCAAGCGATCTGTGTGACTAAGAGAATATTTGGTGCCGTCTATATTTAGAGTTTTCGGGGTTTTTTTTTTAAGGGTGTGGAGTGACAAGTTAGCGGCTGCTAAGGAAGGTACATCCTGAGGACGCAGAAAGCCTCCCTTCCGTGCCGGGCAGGGGCCATCTTCCAGATGCCGACAGCTCAGACACCATACGAATGAGTTACAGTCTAACCACTTGGCAGAAAGGGAAGCAACCTATACAGACTTCATTCCCTCAAGACTGCACGTGAGTCACCGTGCCTGCTAGGAGGTGCTTTGAAACTCCAAGAGGAAAACAGCCTCATGTTATTACTGTCCCTTCTTTTCCATTACAGGTAACACGTGGCCTGTGCTATTTGGGTGACACAATATCGTCTTCAAAGGTAGTTAAGAGCTGCCTCTGCAGCTGCCTGGAGATTCGGAATAACTCGGAATCCCTCTCTTCCACTTCTGTTCCTTCACTGACAGCCTGAGCTCGTGTCCTTTGGTGAAGGATCCCAGTGTGAATGCGGGAAGACACACGTTGTCCCTCGGATGCCATGTGGAGTTTGGACAAACTTTAAAGATGCCTGTCAGGGCTGCGGGCGGGCGGTGCAGGCCAGGCGCGGGGGCACCTGAGGACCAGGGAGGTCCCGCTGGTAAGAAGACTCAGGACGGACGCGATCCAGGTCGCCCCCCCCCCAGCTGCTCCAGAGACCCCCCAGGACGAGCTCAGCCCCTCATAGGGCAGGTGCGGGTGACGCTTCAGATCACCCCACAGACAGCCAAAAGACAGCCTCTCCTTGCTGCGTCTGTAGGATCAGAAGACTGCCACCCCCCCTCCAGAAAAAGGAATGACAGGACTTCCCTCTCAGGGTCACCCTGAAGTTCAGGCAGGGTCCGGGGCACAGAAGCGGCCACAGCGCACTGAGCACGTGTTAGCTGTGGTCGTTGTAAGCCTCGGCCTGACCTGCACGAGGAGCCTCCGGCTGGCCTCACCGTCCTCACAGCTGCACCACCCCCGGAGCCAGGCCCACCCGAGTTAAGATACGAAGGCACCAACCTACGGACGGCACCATTCTGCAGCTACACATATTTTCACCACGTTTCACATCTTGAACTAATAAACCCAAAATGCTTCCTACCTTCCTATGTGATGTAATCTTTAGTTCATCTTGATTTTTTAAATTTCGAGTAGTATGTTTTAGAATGATGAGTAAAGACTGGTAAAGACTCCTGAATAACTTGGACGTATCAAATGGGTTCGAACAAAATGCAAAAAAACTGGATTTCCCAAAGATTTTCCCCTATCCTGATTCTATGCCGGTCCATGTAATGTTAATATGAATAAAAGAAAAAACCTGTAGAAATTTTCTACCTCCCAGTCATCACTCCTTACATATATTATTTCATTTCATTTTCACAAAATCATATGAATTAGATAATCTTATTCCTATTGTATAAATAAATAAATGGAAGCTCAGAGACGCTAAATAATTTGCCCAAATTTACACAACTTACAAGTGGCAGACGCAGGATTTTAGTCTATGCCCGGAGGCTTGCAAAATGTCTTCTGCTGTATGCCGCTTTAGAATTATAATGCAAAAAGGGTAAATTTCATCGAGGAAGATACCGTGGCTCGGAGGCTGCGATGATGTAAACACGCCTGGGCTGGAATTAGCTTTTCCGCCGTGCCCTGTGCAGTCCCTGTGCGTGCAGGGCAAAGCTTCCCTCCACTGAGGAACCTCGGCTGCCCCGCCAGTCACTGTGCCTCCCTGGCCCCAGCTTCTCACCTGAAACATGAAGATATGAGGAGAAGCCACCTCGCAGGCTGCTGTGGTTAGTAAACGAGGAAATATTAACAGCGCTGGGAACCCTTCCCTGGCTAGTGAACATGTGCTATTATTTTTAGTAGCTCACTCTACAGATCAACTCTTAGAGCAAATATTAGTGTCGGGAAACACACTTGCACACACACGGAGCACTGCCAAAGCTATCATCTAAACACAGGTAATCGCTAGGCTAATTACCAATCAGCCATCTTTTCCATTGTTGTTATGTTACTTATTCCATGAACTAAAATTATCTCCCAAACCTCCGAATCTTTTCCATTCCTCACACAGGTGACTGTCCCTCCTCCAGCCCCACCGCCCTTGTCCTGAGAGGCCCCTTCTCACTCGGGTCCTCTCTCCCTGCTCACCTTCTCTCCATCACTGACATGGCAGAAGGGGCCACCTCCACGGTCAGCCCAGGGAGTCCCACCAGGGCGCAATCTGGAACGTCACAGCCCTTATCGTAAAGCTCAGATACATCTCACAGTTCTTAAGCGAACTCATGTTCCTGCGGTCTACACGCCCCCAGAACTGCCCCCCTGTCCCCTCCGGGGTCTGAGCTTCAGCAGCCCCATCTGACAGTCCTTCACTCTGCCAGGCTGGTCTGTCTCCTCACTGAACCCTCAACGCTTCTGAACTCTGTTCTGTCCCACTTGCTGACGCCGCCCCGAGGTCTGGAAGCCCAGCGTCCACGTCTACCCGGCCCGGGTCACCTCTCCTTGGATTCTAAGAGCCTCTCCTGTCTCCAGCACACGTTGGGAGCTCATCACATGCTCCTTGGCTTCTAGCACTAACTTTTATCTTATCTGGTTTTTGATATTATACACATTATTTTCCCCAACTAGATTACAAGATCCATGGAAGATGGGAACTTGCCCTTCAAAATATGTTAAAGAACAAAATAGTTCTTTACATAAATAATGTATATATATATATATATATATATATATATATATATCTTTTTTTTGCGGTACGCGGGCCTCTCGCTGTTGTGGCCTCTCCCGTTGCAGAGCACAGGCTCCGGACGCGCAGGCTCAGCGGCCATGGCTCACGGGCCCAGCCGCTCCACGGCATGTGGGATCTTCCCGGACCGGGGCACAAACCCGCATCCCCTACATTGGCAGGCGGACTCTCAACCACTGCGCCACCAGGGAAGCCCCAATGTATATATTTTTATATATTATGTAATTATATATATACTATTATATACAATCATTCTTTATATAAATAATATATATTTCTTCACTTTATATAATATATACATATATATATAAAGTGCCCCAGAATATTACTTTCCCAGAATACTTTCTCAAGACAAGTCACCTGGGAGCTTCTAGGAGAGGTACTGTAGGTGACCTGGGGACAAGCTGGGTCATGTACCCAACGCGGCGCAGGCAGCCAGCGTGAATATTGGAAAACAGCTGCGTTTTAAAGATTATTACAGAATGTGTGTCAACTGTGCCTGAGCTGACTGCACTGGGTTGTGTCACCTGACATCGCCTTGTTTACACGTGGCCAAATACCCAGGGCAACCTGGCTTCAGAGCCGCCCTTCTCTGAGTTCTCACTCAGCACATTTATATTCAGGCCCGCTCCAGTGTGCAGTCCCGTCTTAACAATGCTGTTAAGCGTCTCTAGAACAAAATGGAGATGTGTGTTTCACTTCGTCAGCGGGAGCATCTGGCAGTTACGTGCACACAAGCCTCATGTTATGATTTATCCTTAGGGTCCACTTCGTCTACGTGAGGAGGTGTTTCTAGATTTTCAGTTTTCCCTTCTGTGATGTTAACTGAATGTGTCAACCTGCCTGGCCTTGAAGCGCCCAGGCATTGGGTTAGGCATGATTCTGGCTTTATCTCTGAGGGTGTTTTCAGATGAGATTAACGCTTGGACAGGTAGACTGAGTCAAGCAGGTTGCCCTCCTAAGTGGGTGGGCCTCATCCAATCAGTTGACGGCCTGAACAGAACAGAGAGCTGACCCCCTCTGGTAAGACAGGACTCTTCCCGCTTGACTCACTTCAAACTGGGACACTGGTTTCCCTGCCTTCCGACTTAAGACGAAACCCGGCTCTCCCCGAGTCTCTGGCCTGCTGGCCTTCAGCCTGGACCACACTGTCAGCTCTCCCGGGACTCGGACTCGACGGCTCACCCTGCACATCTCGGGGCTTGGCAGCCTCCAATTCCTTGTTTTAAATCTCTTTCCATGTAGGTACAGTCACCCCTCCTATGGCTCTGTTTCTCTGGAGAACCCTAACACATCTCCAGTGAGACCCAGTAAACGTTCCGCTCACTGTAGCTATTTGTTCAGGGCCTCGTGCGCACTGGCTCCGAGATCCCAGGTCAGAACACTGATTTCACGTCTCCACTGCTCACGCGTAGCCAGCGCCCAACACCCAGAGGTGCGCGGTGCCTGGTGCCTGAGGAGACGTGGGCCTTGACCGCGGGCACTGTGTCCTGCAGACGACACGTCCTCTCGCTGTATTCTTCCTGGCCTTTGATAAGGACTCGCTGCTGTGGAGGAGATATTCCCCACCCACCATCCGCTCCCCCCACGTCAACCTGGTGGGACGGTCCAGGGAGCCTGGGAATGAGCTGGGAGTCAGCACAGACAGTGCTCAACACCAGCCTCTCCTCCTGAGCCGTCCCCCCAACGGGGAGAAGAGTCTGGACCCTGATCTCCATTCCCCCGGAGAAGCAGGCCTGGCTTGGAGGCTGCGGCTGTGATGCCGTGGCTGCGGCCGTCCCTCCCCCAGCTCCGCTTCCTGGGGCAGTGAGACCCCCAGGGGAGGCCAGACCACCAGCCTGGGGAGGCATAGGGTGCCCAGAGAATGACGGGAACGATGACTGCAGAGCAGACCCTCGTTTCCTCGTGACACAGTTCTGCTTGGACCACAACAACCGGTTCTGAATCAAGTCACGCGGCAGGTGGCCTAATGCAGACACCCACGCATGGGAAGGACACTCGGCTTATTCAGCCACACACAGGACCTCAGGTGACAAATGTTGCGAGTCCCTCTCGCCGGCACCCAGAGTGGGGAGGGGGGTGATCGCCCTGAAGCCACCTGCTGGGAACCTGCACAGGTCTACACGGTGCTGAGAAGACCACTAGACACATTACGCCTGTGAACAAAGCAGGGATGACGTGTAACTCAGCATTTCCTGCAGAAAGTGCTGGATAGCAATGCTTGGAACAGAACGTCAGGTCCTGGGTCAAAACCATCCATCAGGCAAATGGCTCTTCTGTCGGGCCGTCTGAAGAAGGCTGCAACCTCCCGGGACGGGTTCCATGAAACTAGACCCGTAAAACTCCCTCTTCACCTTCAACCTTGATTATTCTGCAGCATTTATGTTCACCTCGAATGTCAACTTCTATCAGCGAATCACGGCCAAGGAACAGGAGGCAGTCGTGCTGGGTGTGCAGGGCAGGCACGGACGCCGTCTGTGGCTGGGGTGGACCGCACGCTCTCCTGTGTGACCGTCCGCCACCGCGCGGCCCCTCGCGCCCACCAGCTCCCTCTGCTTCAGTGTCGGCGTTTACCCTGCCTTCGCTCTCCAGGACCGAGTGATGCCCTCAGACTTTGCACCCATTTCTCTGCAGCAGTTAACGCAGCGCCTGCAACGCCTTACACGCCGTACATGCGGCAGCTTCAAGACCTCACGTGAAATCACACTGCTAACCTTTGGTGACAGACATCAGGAGACTTTGCTTCTGGCGGCCAAGGCTTCCCCCGAAGAGCCGTGAGGGAACTTTCTGGGATGTGGACAAGTTCTCTGTCTTGATTGGTGCCTGAGCTACACGGGCATATGCACACCTGGTATGCGGGCATCTCCTGCATGTAAATTATACATGGATAAGACAAGAACAAACCTGGCTTTATGAGAGAAATAAATTATGATTTGTATCTTCATTTGTTCAAAAAAGAGGGCACTTTATGTCACTGGGAAGGCATATCTGTTTTGATTTATTCATTCAACTTTATGGAATCATTAGAAAGATAATAGGAATACTCAATAACCTTTTAGAACTGTTTTTCCATTCAAATAAAAACAAATGAGATGGGCTTCCCTGGTGGCGCAGCGCTTAAGAATCCGCCTGCCAATGCAGGGGACACGGGTTCGTGCCCTGGTCCGGGAAGATCCCACATGCTGCGGAGCAACTAAGCCCATGAGCCACAACTACTGAGCCTGTGCTCCAGAGCCCGTGAGCCACAACTCCTGAAGCCTGGGCGCCTAAAGCCCATGCTCCGCAACAAGAGAAGCCACCGCAATGAGAAGCCCGTGCACCGCAACGAAGAGCAGCCCCCACTCACCGCAGCTAGAGAAAGCCCGCACACAGCAACAAAGACCCAATGCAGCCAAAAATAAATAAATTAAATAAATAAATTTATAAAAAAAATATGAGACTATGTCTTCATTTTAATTGGGTAGTATCAAACACCAAATATTTAATTGCATTTATTCAAACAATAATCCAGTATTTACTTCTAATGAAATGCTTTAAGTTTCCCTCTGCTAGTCATTTTGTTTTCCCACAATTATTTGTGCACTGCAGCTAGTGTTATATATTGAATATTTTTCAATCCATTCTTGGCAATCACTGGGTATACATTTAAGGGTATGCGATGAAGGGTAAAACATTTTTCCTGTTTAGTTCAAAAAATTATATTCACATTTATATTTTATAAAAATAGTACAACTCTGCATAAGTGTGTATTAACGTAGTAATTGCTACTTCCGTAACACTTAACATGTACATGCAGTTTAAACTGTGATTGCAGCACACAGAGAAAAGCAGATTTCTTTGAAACTACAATGCGTAGGTGATGTGGAGAGTTAATTTAACTACTGAGTACCGTATTTATTTTACTCTCCTGAATTAAAAAGAAAATTAGTGTATTAACTTTCAGTATGAATAGCACTAAGCAGATACAAAGGAAATCGTCAAAGTTTAGCGCTCCTCCGTCTGGCCACAGGCCTGTGGCGGGACGGGCAGAGTCTTGACAAGGATGCTACTGAATGTGCCGGAAGCCAGATGCCGGAGGCTGGGAACCCAGGCCGCTTGCCTACTTCCTCTCTTCTCCGCGTGGCCCAGGGCAGCTCGCAGGGACCAGCAAGGCAGGGGCTGAGCCCTCGGGAAAGCTGAGTCCCTTCCGGCTCCACGACTAACTTCTCTGAAGCCCTAAGTCATCCTTTCTCCCAAACTGCAAAGTGGAAACAATAATGTGTGGATGTTCACTTTCTTTGGGCTCTTGAGGGATTCGAGAAATTAAGTCCATAAAACACTCCAGGCTCTTTGGCATTACACGAAGGTGCAGAAAACTTGCTTTGTATTTCTTTTCAAAACCTGTTTGTTGTGGAGCCCGACATCAAGGACATGCTACATCTAGGACACAGGACAAAAATCCCGGAATTAGAGGAGCCCCCAGAGCAGCTGTTGCCATGGGCTCTCCTGACCTAAACGGGACACCCCACCCCACCCCCGACTCCATATTAGGCAAAATAATCACAATGTAGTCACCCTGTCGCATCCTGACCAATCACCCAACGCATCCTGCCAGCAGGAATCTTCTTTGTCTTGAAGCTGTAAAAGTTGGCTACTAGGGCTTCCCTGGTGGCGCAGTGGTTGAAAGTCCGCCTGCCGATGCAGGGAACGCGGGTTCATGCCCCGGTCCAGGAGGATCCCACATGCCGCGGAGCGGCTAGGCCCGTGAGCCATGGCCGCTGAGCCTGCGCGTCCGGAGCCTGTGCTCCACAGCGGGAGAGGCCACAACAGTGAGAGGCCCACGTATCGCAAAAAAACAAAACAAAACAAAAATAGTTGGCTACTAGCCCACAAGAAGGGGTCGGCTCTCCCTGGTCTATCAGGAAGTCAGCCCGTTGTATTTGCAGCGCCCCTCCCTAACTCTGCTCTTTGTTCTCCATAAACTCACTTTTCTAAAGTACTTTGTGTCCTGGAAATTCTTCCTCCAACCCGCGCTCGGACCACGACGTGTGTGTGTGTGTGTGTGTGTGTGTGTGTGTGCGTGCGTGTGTGTGTGTTGAAACAACTCCTGACATAAGCTGGGAGTGACAGCGGAGACACAAACAAATCTGTAGGGATCTCACGCAGGTGAGATGGAGACCTGGGCCCACCTAGGTGAGCGTGGCAGGTGCAGACCCAGCTCCAAGGGCAGAGGCGGGGGGTTCTGTCGCTGGGGGGTAAGCAGGCTGCTCCCCCTCATTAGAGGAGCCATCAGAGGCGAAGCAGGGTAGGAGGCTCCCCTGCTGGCTTTTCCCACAGCCGTGGAAACAGAGGTACGAGGTACCAATGGTCAGAAAGGTGACTGGGTACAGGACGACCTTGGGTCTTTCTGGGCATTGACAGAGCAGAGTCACAGATTCTGTGGAAGAAAACCCAACCCTCACGTTGCTTAAGTTTCCACATCTCGTGCCTTTCCCCAAGAAGAAGCAAGGTGGGTTTGAAAGTTGTGTTGCATTTGTGCTTTAGAATCAGGGGATTACTCAGTAGTTCAAAGCTCACCTGGAAAAGAGCAAGAGAAATGCCTGACCTCACCTAAACGTCACCTCTCTCTAAATCCCACATGAGACCTAATGCTATGCTCATCGATGCTGCGTGAGGCCTGTTATCACAGCAAAGGTGTGACGGACAGTGACACCTTGATGCCTGTTATCACAGTAAAGGTGTGACGGACAGTGGGCAGAGGGAACAGGGTACCAATCTCTGAGCTAGTTCATTACAACCTCGGGGAAACCCTCCCTACCACCAGCTGCTTCCTGGGAGTGTAGGTTTCTCCCTCACAAGAAACAAGCAATCACTGGCCTGCAAAGGTCAAGAGCAAATGCCACAAAGTGACGGCTCTGGAAATCAGCTGGAGAAAGTGCCTGTAGACACGCATGGAAGCAAACTAGTGACTCCCCCAAACCCACCCTTCACGGCGGAGGAACGACTCTCCAAGGAGGCCTTGGGCACCCCTCTCAGAGGCCACAGGACACCCCTGTCCACCGGGCCCCCAGCTCTGATCAGCCCACCGTGACCCGTTACACCCGCCACCATCAGAGCCCTTCACGATGGGAAGCACTGAAGCCTCCATTTCTGCTTCTTAGGGCTTTGCCTGTTTTCTCTACCTGAGATCGACATGCAATGGAAATAAACATTAGCGAAGATTAAAGACACAAATCAACAAAGCCGCACAGCCAGAAACCAAACAGCGCTGCTCACCGAGATGCGGCGGACGGCCTGTCCGGAAGCGGGTGACTCACGTGCAGACGCTGGTTTGCACAAACATCACGGGGAAGGCGAGGGGGCCTCCTGACGAGGCAGCGGGGCAGGGGTGCACGTTTTCTACATGGAGAGCCTGATAAAACACCCAGGCTCACTGATAACGATTCATCCGCTGAGCAAAAAATACTGCAGGAACATATGGAGAAGAGATAAATAAACACGTGTCTTTGGCCAAGAATCCAAAGTAAAGTGCAACTGGGGCACGAGGCATCCACCGGGCTGAGCTGTGGGACAGGCTCTAAATGCGCCCAGGGCAGTCCCTCACCTGCTGAGGGCTGACTGTCCTCAGGGACTAGGACCTCTGGACCAAACACACACCTGCAATTACATAGGTAATTGTCTAGAGAACCGTCACGCATTATACATGTAACCGAGCAGGACCCTCTGGGGCCTGCCCGGGGCAGAGCCCTCCCCCACGTCCTCTGTTGTAGCTCTTCTCTAACTGAATATCTGATGCACGCTTCCTGAGTTGCTTTTCGGATGCTAAGACCCCCCACCAAGCGGAGGAAATTAACTACCTGATGCCCAGGAGCACGTAGCCCCCAGACATCTTGGCGCCTAAGGATTGTGAGCCCGCCCTGTGACCTCACCATCAACCAATCAGAGAACTGTGCATGAGCTGGTCGCATACCCTGCGAGCCCCCCACCCATCCGCCCTTTAGAAATGCTTTGCTGAAACCCTTCAGGGATTTAGGGATTTGGGGATTTCAGGGCTATGAGCCACCCATCTCCTCGCATGGCCCTGCAATGAACCTTTCTCTGCTCCAAACGCCGACATCTTGGTTTGTTTGGCCTCACTGTGTGTCGGGCACATGAACTTGCGCTCGGTAACACATATAAAATGTCATCTATTATACATTTCATATATGACGACATATATGTAAAATGTAATTTATGTTTATGTACATATACAGATGTTGGACTCTGTTGGCGCTATTGTTCTACACCAAGAAAAGTGTAATTAAAAATGTTAACACACTAGCAGCGTGCCCTCCAGGGTATGGAGACCCTCAGCTCCTAACGCCATCCAGAGCACGTGTGAAGGCGCCTGTGGCCGAGGCCGGAGGACCCTCCCGGGGCCACCTGGCTGCCCGTCCCTGGAGATGCGCGGCCGTGTCTGATCCAGCAGGACCGCGTCTCTACGTGTCACCTCTGTCATCTCAGGGCCCCGTGGAGGGAGCGCGGCCACCACGCCCGGAGCCTCTGACAGGCCTGGGTGACTCATGTGCACCCCGCTTTCTGCCCGGCTCGAGGACGACAAGAGGCAGAGCCCGGCGGTGCGCCCTTGTCGCCCCGGCTTCTGTCCCAGGAGGGAAGAGGAAGGAAGCAAAGGGCTCGGCTGCGTTAGCGGGGCCACGAAGCCGTCACGTCCACGAGGAACCTGAGAGGGAGGACCTCCGAGAACCGTCCCCCCAGCCAGAGCCTTCCCCTGCTCCATCCTTCCTTCCACGTCTTGTTCAAGCACTGAGAAGCCGCCTGCAGTGTAGACCTCACAGGGCTGGTGGTACCAGCCTGGACCGGCACCAGCACGTGAGGGGCGCTGGGGCGCTTCCCCTCCGTCCCCGCGGGCGGCCGGGACGCTAAGAGGAGCGCTCACTCCTCCCGTGGTACATAGCCACGTGCGTGGAGGCGACATGCGTGGGTGACAAAGGGTGGACTCACGGCCCGAGGAGAAGTTCGCTTAAATCCAAACTCCTTGTACTCTATAGACACCAGCAGCCAAACAGCTGTCATTTGGGATTCACTTTAACCGCAAGGGGCCGGCTGCCGGGCACACTTGAGCACCACCAACTCAGAGCGGATCCAGTCATTCCTGAAGACGCGACATGTAGCCACACTTCGTCCCCAAGACTGGATGGAACCAAGTCCCGGCACAACGCAGGGGCGTGTCCACCGCGATCCTCGCTCCTTTTCTCCGGGACAGTCTGGTGTTCATCACGCCCCGGAGGACACACGTCAGGGCCAGAACATTCCATCCCCACTGGTGACAGCCGAAGAGACTCATGATAACACCTTTTCATAGCAGGAGTGGATCAGGAGATCACATTAGGGATTCATGGTGGAGTTTCCTGTTTATAAGTGGACGGTATCTCTGCTCACAAATACAATGGTAGCATCATTTTCCCAGGTGATGATACTCACCCAGAGCTCCTGGTTCATGTGCCAGAGATTCTCGGAAACCAAGCCCACACAGGCGTGCAGGGCCTCCCCACGAAAGGAGCCAGTGCGCACATCTCACCTACACGTGCAGTTTACAAGTTCCCACATGTGAGGATGGTCCTGTGCTCGCCCTGGGTTATGAGTAAGGGACTGTGTGGCCCACGGCACAAGTATCCCCAGAAAAATCTTCACATTTACCACAGTAGATGCTCCCAGGTCTGGAGACATGAGGTGGGTCATGGGAGGGGAAGCCTAGATTAATTTCATGGGAAAACTGAATTTATTTTTGTACTTCAATCCAAAGTCTCTACTATTATCTGACTACTTTAGTGGAGGAAAACAATAGAATTTTCATTCTCAGAGGAGAAGACAGACATTATTTATTTACACTTATCCCCATAACAAGACAACAGGTGGGCACAGGGCCTCTCAGAGCTGCCTCGTCCCCTGCACCTGTGTCCCCCTCAGCCCTGCACCTGTGCCTCCCTCCCCCTGCACCTGTGTCCCCCTCCCCCTACACCTGTGTGCCCCTCCTGCACCTGTGCCCCTCCCCCCTGCACCTGTGGCCACATCTCCTCCTCTCCCCCACGAAGGATTTCCCCACAGGCTGCTGCCCAAGGGAACTCTGACCGCAGACCCAGAAATCCCAGACCGGCAATAACTGATTTCACACTGGCCACCCTAAAGAGTTCCACCATCATAATTTTCAAAATAAAGTTAAATTATGTTCACTCCAGTTTTAAGTATTAACTCAACCTGGGTCATTTATGATGGTCTGATCCTCAGGAAAGAGGCTGAGCTTCTGTTGGGAAGCCCTGGGGCTGTAAGAGGCTATAATTCTGTTCATTCGCACAGAAGCCCCAGGAGCGACAGTCACAACGCCTGCGGCCCAGCAGCGGACGGGCTGCACCTGCTGCCTGATTGGACCCTCTCCTGGCCGGTTTCCTCTCGCTCAGCTGCTCCCTGCGGTGCTAACCGGGCTGTGTGTTCCTTCCTTCCAAGATGAAAACTTCCCGGCCAGAAGTAAAGGGAGACAGAGAAGAGCAATAGTTTTAAAGAACCATGCTCTGGGGTGCATCTGGTCTGGGCCTCGGGTTGGGGCGCATCTGGTCTGGGCCTCGGGCTGGGGTGCCTCTGGTCTGGGCCTCGGGTTGGGGTGCATCTGGTCTGAGCCGTCTGTGGAAATGTATCCGATTTGACCAAGCCGACACCTTCTCTCTCTCTTTTGAAATCTCTGTGGCTGAGGGCTTTGTGATAAATCTCATGGAACCAAAACCTCTGAGTGATTTATTCCTGCTAATTTGACGCACCTGCCATTTTTGTTGTCATGCTGCTTTGTCACATGTCAGGACCCTTTTGTGAATCTTGATTTTTTCCTTCAAAACTCATAAGCTACTTAATACCGTTATCCCTTTGTGAAAAACTATGAAGCTATTCTTGTCTTTACCAGAGACCATTTATTTAACCTGAGAGATTAAATTTTTGTATGATATCAACAGGGGACTTAATGTTACCAGAAAGAAGAAAATAATTTAAACACGTGTGATTGCAAAGACAGTTCTCGTGAATGCTCTATAAAAATGTCAGCATAACAGGGCGATTCACGATGAAAACGGGCGTGAGACTATCCCCTCCCCACTAAATGGAACAGTGTCATCGAAGGTGCCCCGCTCTCCCTACAGGTCCACAGACGGAAAACCCCACAAGCGGGAGTCAGATCAAAGGGGGCATCACATCACCACACTCGCCACGTCGGGCCTGCGGTCCCGGCTGCAGGAGTGTCTGGGGGCCGGCACATCCCCAGGGACAGACGCTGGCGGCCACTACTTCTGGGGCCCAGGCATCTGCGGGGACGATGTGAGGCACTTGCTGAAAGACAGAAAAAGCCCTAAAACTGACAGATGCCAAGGAGGTCCAGGGAGAGAGGGCTGGGCACCCCGGCAGTCAGGCAGCTGAGGGCCCGGGACTGGGGAAGCGGGGCCTCCTCGGTAGACTAACCCTGGATGACGGACGGTCCCCGGGCCCCGAGCGAGCTCTTCTGAACATCCCCTGATCCAGCCGATGCCTTCCCAGTAGCGCCACAGGGAAGATCAACAACCACATACACCTGACGATGGCGTATGCTACACAGACCTCTGACTGCTGAGCTACCCTGTGGCTTTAACGCCATGAAGTAGAACAGAAAGGCACACACAAAATCATGGCCGCCTTCCGCAGCCCTGATACGCAATTAGAATGTGTCTCCATTCGCAGTTCTTTACTCTCAATAGCTCGCATGACTCTGAGATTACTGTATTGGATATGCTGATCATTTGAAACCCACTTAATTTCTCCTCTTGTCTCCATTCCTAATACAGCAAGTGAGTGAGCAGCACAGTTTTGTTCACCAAGAGGTACAGGTCGCTGTGACTGATTTGTTTGCCTTTACTGCAAGCAAAGCTCCTTTCCCGCAGGTAAGATCTCCCCACCATCAGCCTGGGTTACAGTTCGACCACTGCTCGATGCGCAGCTGCTAGAAACGGGCGTCCAGTGGGTTCAGACTCCGACCCAGAAACTGGCGCACGGTAACCGCTACACAAACATCTGCTAAACGAATGCGTGTTCGCAGCGGGTGAGCTGCGGCCTCCCTGGCATCTCCCGCCTGCGTTGTGTCACCTGCACCATCCCCTCCACTCGGGATGCTTTCTCCCCTCTGTCTCCTCCTGTCCAATTTCCAACCCACCCGTTTACAAACTTTAATGAAAACAAGAAGTAACTAGGGCACTTGTTGCAGATGCAGATTCCTGGGCCTCGCCCTAGTGTTGCCGATCTAGTCCATCTTGGGGGGACCCAGGAACCTGCATTCTGAAGAGCAGGCGCTAAGGGTGACTGTGATGGGGGCTCGGCACGGTGTGTCTGCTCCCGCGTGCGTCCCCATCGCCCGCACATGGCCGGCGCCCGGGGCTCCTTCTCAGGAGCTCTCACTCCCCGCTGCGTCCCAGGAGCAGCTCATGCGTGCTCTGTCGAGGCTCTGTTTACAGGGACTGTCTCCGCTGGACTCTAAGTAAACCAGAGACCCTCGGAGTCCGGAGTTTGGCCTCCAGAACGGCTTCCTTTCTGCAGTCACTCAAACCCCCATGGCCGCAGCGCCAGCAAGGAATCAATACCCGCTCCTGTTCCAGAGCGAGCTTGCCAACGAGCAGCATCGCGAAGCGGGTTTCTAACGTGGAATCTGCCCGCATGTCCGCGAGGAGGCTGTGCTCCTGTGGCCCGACCCTCCCGCCCTCACGCTGGGACCCCGGGCCGTGCCAGCCTTTGATCCCGGCTACAGAGAGGGCCTTTGATCGTGAGGCTCGGACGCTCAGGACAACCTGTCGCCCTGCCTGCGGACATTTCAGCCCATCTTCCCGCTGGCCATCTACTCTCCAATGGAACTCAGTGAAAGCCTGCGACATTTCAGGCCCTGGGCTGGTGATGGTTGGTTTACGCGTTTACAGATCAGTCAGTGTTCCTCTCCAGAGGGTTCTGTGCCTGGTGGGAAACTCCGACGAGCTTACAAAGAGCCAGACTGCAAACCGTAAGGGTAGGACAGACCTTCCAGCGACTGCTACTACTGGTAATTTATAAGAGCAACCATACAGCCAAAGCTACGCTCAAGGGCTGAGAATGTGCTTTACATACCTTTAGGAACACATTAGATATAAACAGATCCTTTAAGATACTAGACAACTGTAGGTGCATTCAGCAAAGGTCTAATTTGGCTGTAACTCGGAGGAAAAATAATAATAATCTGTTAAGTGGAAAACCTGCAGAATTCCCACTCTTCACTTACTTACCTGGTTGCTAGAATCAGGTTTCAAGAACGAACGCGACCAAACAGAAAACAAAATCAAGGCTGGTCTTCAGGATGGTGGAAAAAATGACACCTGCAACGCTTCCAGGGAAGGTTTTGTCATGAAGGACCCAGGCGGGATGGCTTTGTGCTTTCTGATTTATATAGACTCCGCACCCCTCCTGTCCTAGAGCAAGCCTTCCTCAGCACAGAAATTTCAGTAAAAACCAGCACTGCCACCATCGCTTCCGGAATCTCTGTGTAAGAACTAAGCTGCTTCCTTGAAACTGGCAGTCAGATGAACATGAGATCCAAAGCGAAAAGCACACATACTCCATCCTTCTCAGTTTACAATTAAAAATATCACAAAAGATTCCCTTCACTGAAAAAACCTTCAAGGCCAGAGAAAATCACACACACACACACACCCAGAAAACCTGAAGACGAGGACCAGCTCCTCCTGCCCTGGACCGGGGGGTGGCCTTCCTCCGACTTGGGCAGAGGATGGGTGACCTTGGACCCGCAGGTCACTGACTGCCCGCGGCACAGACTGAAACCAGCCTGGTCTGTTCACAAGGGTTTCCACCAACATGGAAAACTGCTCTGTTCTTACGAGTGTTTTCGATGCTACGCTGCCTACTTGTAAGTAACAGCCCAAAGTCTTACGTTGGCACATATGCAGGACAGTGATCCGTTAGCTCCGGCCATGGAGGACGGAGGCTTCCTCATGGTCAGCTCACGGGCAGGCCCTTCTCCAGCAGCATCAGCGGGAGTGAGGCCGGGGCAGGATCACCTCTCACCCCGCACCTCACACCCCTGCGCCTCTCGGGGTCCCAGCACTAGGGGGACACTCGGTGCCGATTTCCTGTGATGCCTTCAGAAGGGAGGGGCCCTGCAGAGATACACCAGCCTCGGGACCGGGCCGACCTGCCCAAGGTCATCAATCAACACAGAGAGTCACCACTTCTTCCCTGAACCCGTCGCTAGAATTACTCAACTTATGAGTGAAGTTTTGTAACCACAAGTTCAATCTAACTGCACTGATCACGTGTGACATGAAAACACACTTAAAATAGCCAAAGCTTCCTCCTATTTCCTTCTGAGGCACCTTAGACCATTGTAGGCATTTCATTTCTCGCGTGTAAATCCAGAGAGAACACTGAATACACCCAGGGTGTGCTGGTCAGTGAGTTAACGCGTACACGCCTCACCGAAAACTCAGATCTCCAAACACCTGAGGGCACAGGCCAGGTGCGGCGCCCTGAGCGTGACTGACTGACTGTTGTAAGCGACGCATCTCCGGAACCCGAAACGCAATCGGTTCTAGGGGCAAACCAGCTCTGGGTGGAAACAAGTTCCTAAAAGTCACCGTCACTTTCCTGGTACCTTTTCCTCACATTGTTTAACTACAGCAGCTCCGTAAAGCATGAGAGAACAAGAGACGTTTGAGAAACACGAACCAAAAAAAATCCTTAAATTGACAGCAGTTTCAGAGGTAAATTTAGTGACCTCGACATTTTCTGTATTTTTTTGTATCAAATAACTTTTGATATCGTTTGTATCAGATGACCTTTTAAAAATCATACACATCCCTTAAAGAGAGAGAGCGACAGTCTGCTTTCTTCCCCCGAAAGAGTAAGAGTGGCCCGGCCTCTTCAGAAACAAACCGCTCACATCAGAGTCAGCACGCATGCCTCACATACCAGAAACACAAAATAAGGCAAAGGGGATCCAAAGAAAGTTCGTACCTTTGAACGGGGTCAGTCCATGCAAGTTTCCTTTGATCTGAGTCACTTTCAGTTCCATGTGTCGGGACCGACCTCCTACTCATGTGCTTTAGAAAATGCAAAGTAAGGGTTCTACTAAAGTCATCCCTAAAGCGACGAAATCACAAGAAAGTAAAGCTTTATGGTCGCCGGTGTGGATGGAATCACAGACACTCTGGGGTTGGTGTGACTGTGGACCCCGGGCACCAATGGGCTGTCTATGCTGTTCACTCACAAAGGCAAGTCCGCCTTAAAGAGCTGCGTGGGTACACAGGGAGCACGAGGTGGCCTGTGGGCTCAGGCTACTTGGTGAAAGCGGAGCAGCTCCTACACGAAGCCAATCGCTCCAGTACTGTCCAAAGTCATGAAAAGAGCAATTTCTACACGTGAAAATATCACATTTATAAAGTCACTCACATACCCCCTGAAATGTATGGTTATATCTTAGTCAATAATAACCCCAAATCATTCAGGATACAGTGAAATTAGTTGTAAATCACGTGTAAGTTGGCATTCTCGGGCATAAATAGATGAACATTCTGGCTCGCAGATCTCAGGGGAAACAACAGATCACATGCATGTATAATGTGTAAATACATTATACATGCATGTATAAACACAGATGTACATGCATGTATGTAATGCATGTCATGAGATGATATCTGCTTATTTCTCAATGTTATGAAGCACAGTAGGGTCAATTTTTTTTTTTTTTTTTTACTTTGCCTCATTCTTTAAATTTTAAAAAATTATGGGGTAGCCCACAAAATAATTATATAGTTTATTTTTTTAATTGGTAACTTTACATTGACCAGGCATGGTTTAAGTTACATGAGCTTTATACAAATGGCTGTAAGTACACAGCAGCAGGGCCGACTGGGAAGAAAAAACACAGACCGAATCTGTGTTGAATCCCAGCCCCGCCCCTCCCAGCTGCAGGAACGTGCACGGCGGTTTCATGTTTTTGGGATCCAGTGTCCTTGTCTGTAAAATGGGCGTCTGTCTCCTGTGTTGTTTCAGATGTTACTGAAAGAACATGTGGAGAATGATGTTGAACCTCCCCGGGAGCCCAGGACGTGCCTCATACAGGGCCGGGCCCCGGGCTCCTTCCTGAGGCCCCTCGTCCCCTCTCCGACACAAATACAAAGCTGTTTTGGGAGATCTATCTAAATCAGGAAGCGCCGGGCACAGGCTGGCGGCTGGCATCTGCCATGATGCTGCCTTGTGCTACTTCCCTAAGAACTGGTCACGGTCACCAAAGAGGAAGGAGGATCCGGACCAGCCCGGGACAATGTCAGGGGCACGTGCTCCGGCAGCTGAGATGCTGAGACCCTGGGCCCTCCCGACCCCCAAACGCCGTCTAAACTAAGACTGGCCAACGGGCCCAGGTGGTGAGGGCCGCAGACCTAAGAGGAAGGAACAGAGAGTTCCTAATCATGGTTCCAGCACCCCTGGCATGTGCCCTTAGAAAGGGCGTTCAGTATCCAGCTAAACTTAAGGTCAGGATGTAAAACGTGGGGCTCAGGCTTTGGCGCCGTGAGGATTAAAGGAACATTTGCAGGACCCACGGCAGCCAGCCAGACCCAGGGTGACACCCCTAGCAGAGGCCGGCTCACCTCCCCCCCTCCCCCCAGATCCGCCCCGGCCTCTGCGCGGGAGGATCGCCTTCCAGAGATTTCCGTTCCCTCCTGGTTAAGCAAATGGGCTCCTGGACTTCAGCCTAATTGAAACTGTCCCCCGCAGGAATCTGGCAGAACCCTACACACAGGGCTCCAGGCCAGAGAGGGGAGGCCTGGGAAACGGCCAGCCTGCGTGTTGAGCAAAAGGAAGGGGAACGCTGGGCCCTGACGCCCTGGATGCCGCCCCGCCAGGCGCAGGCTCTGAGGACAGCCTTTCCCACACAGCTGCCGCCCCTCTGGGCAGCGCTCGCCTATTTCAGAGCATCCCTGGCCAAGTGGAGGGAAGAGGGAAGTCAGGGATACAGACGGAAGCAAAGGGGCAGTGGTGGGGAAACACGGCCCGCGTGAGCTCGTGAAACCAGGGCTGCGGAAGTCCATCTAGGAAACGCTTTCCCACTCACTCTCCCATCAAGACGGGGCCAAAGGGACCCGGTGGGGGTGAACCAGATGCCTAAGCTGACCTCCAGGACGTGTCCCCCTCATGCCGCCTGAGGGTCCTCTCACCCTCTGGCACCTGTTCCCGCCCGATTCTGGGACATTCCTCCTTTATACTCAGCCCATCATTTACTCAATCAAACACTCACTGAGGCTCGGCCCCGGGCACAAAGACGCAAGCACGCAAGGTCTAAGGTCTCAAGGAGCTTGTGTCCTAGAGCAGGATTCAGGGGCCAGGATGCCAGTTCCCTGTGTGGGGTTCTGAGAAGGGGAGCCCAGAGCTTGCGCGGGTGGGGACAGAGGGAACATCCCACGCTGCAGGGTCTGCCCTGGAGGCGGCAGTGGGCACAGGGGAGGGGGGTGGGGGCTGCAGGACGGCAAAGACCCACACGTCTACTGCATCCTCCAGGTGGGAAGCCAGTGTGATGCTGGCGACGCACCGTCGTAGGGCCTTAGGGGCAGCACGGCTAGGAGGTCCTGGGCCCCCTCCCGTCACACTGGGGTCCTGCAAGTAAGTCCCTGCCCTCCCCACGCGAGAAAACGAACGGGTCCTGTCTTCCCACAGGGGCCTTACTGTGTCAAGGGCAGTCAATACGGAATGAATGTTTCCATCACCCCAAACCCATATATTGACTCCCAACCCCCAGTGTGACAGTGTCAAGAGGGGGGCCTTTGGGAGGTGAGAGGTCATGGGGGTGGGGCCCCCAGATGGGATCAGTGCTCTCATAACAGAGACCCCAGGGAGCCCCCAGCCCTTCGCCCACGTGGGGACACCGGGAGAAGACGTCTGTGAACCAGGAAGGGGCCTCACCAGACACCACATCTGATCCTGGATGTCCAGCCTCCAGAACTGGGAGAAATAAAGTTGTCTATGAGCCGCCTGGCCTGTGGTGTTTTGTTACAGCAACGCAAATGGACCAAGATCGGGGTCAACGTGGTGAAGAAGCCATCCGGGCACGAGCGTGAAGGGAGACGTGTCCGAGGCCGCAGGGGCGGTGCCGGGAGCACCCCCATGAAAGGCAGCGTGGGGCGTTCAGAGGTGGCGAATGTCAGGGTGCAGAATGAGAGAAGGAGAAACAGATAACTTAGGGGGTGCAGGGGGAGGCCTGGGGGCCTGACTCTTGGTCCTGGAACCGGCGGGTGGGCGGTGGCCAGGTGTCCGCGAGCCAGAACAAGGACGGAGGTGAGAGGACGAGCTCAGAGGAAGTCGAGGAGATGCCCCCGGGGCAGGTGCAGCCGGGGACAGAGCGGAGGGGTCCGCGGAGACTCCAGGGAAGGAGACTGAGGAAGGGCCTCGGGACTGGCCTGAGCATCGCAGACCACAGACAGGAAGCCGCGCGGGTGACAGAGATATAGGAGGAGAAGCCTGCGTCACACGGGATGGCGGGAGCGGGGCAGGGGCCCAGGGGACCTCCTGACCGGGGCCCGGCTCAGCCGCCGTCCCCCCCTTCCGAGCAGGCGGCCTCGCTCTCAGCCCAGCCTCTTTGCTACCAGGTTCCCAGCCACCCACCCCCGGGGCAGGGAAGCCCCACCCGGGGCCCAACACGAGGACACAGTGCCTGTGCCGAGGAGGCCCCCAGGCCTGCGGGGCGGAGCCCACCTTTAAATGCTCAAGGGCTTTACAAGTCGGCAGTTAAACAGCCGTTCTTAAAAACTAAATTCTGTAAACTTGCAGTCGAATAACTCATATTAAACCAAAGGTGGTAACCGCTCACATTCACCCTAATTACCTGACTACGTTTTCCTGCCCCTACACTCTCGAGGCCCTTGGCTTCCGTTCTGCCCACGAGACGGATGCCCTCCAGCAGAGTGTTGGCCGACGGCGCGCCTGGGCTTGGAGCCGCACTGCTGGCGGGAGCGTCCCCACCTCGGGGACCCCGAGGGCCGGGCTTTCCCTCGGGAGCCGCTGCTCACCTCAGGCTTTAAGGGGCTAGAAGCCTTTGAGGAGCAGGCAGCTGGGAGGGTGCTGGGAGAGACTCCTGAATTTACGATAGCTGCAACATTCAACATCTACGACCTAGAAAATTGAGGCCTGACAGGATTTCCTACTGTCCACACACAGAACCCCAGCACGTTCTAAGGCTGCTGGAAAAAGCCTCCCGGCCCTGCAGGCCCCATGGTCGGTGACACTTTCTTCCCTCTCAGCTCATTTCAGGCGCTAAGGGGATGCGGCCAGATGTGGTAGGACTCACAGTTGCCTAGCAACCTGCCTACACTGCATCCAGACCTGCTCCCTGAAATATCCTCCTGCAACAGAGCTTTTTTGGAAAGTTCCAGGGAACATTTTTAGAATGAGTTTCCTGAGGTTGACAATAGCAGGGGCGCAGGAGGCTGTAAGGACCCCTGGCAGTCTGCCCTGGAAAAGGCCCCAGGCCACACCCTCCCTCCTAGTCCCAAGCTGCAGGGAGCCTGGACAGTTCAGACGCGAGGACGCAGGTGGTCAATGCCCCCGGGAGGATGGGGCATCAGGATGCCCTGAGGACGGTTCACCTGCATGTGTATTAGTTCTCTGGTTCGACCCCCATGTGCTGGAAGGCTCACTGAGCTGGGCAGAGGGGATGCTTGGGATGCAGGGCGTGGCCAGCCTGCCCCACGGGAACCCATGGGGAGCCGCACATATGGCTGACGGGGCCACTGCTGGGAAGTGAGCGGGTGTGTGAGCCGCACAGCCAGGGGGCTCACGGGCCAGGGCATGGGGGCCAGCGGGAAAAGGCAGATCTAACTGAGGAGGGCCAGGGAGGAACCCGGGAGACAGTGGACACAGGCCCGGGGGTCTGAGATGTGCGGGTCTCAGGGGTCCCCAAAATCTCGCAAAGAGTCTGAGGCGGTGGTGGAGTTTGCACCTGAGAAACACCACGCGCCACTGGCCAAACGAGGCTGTTCCCTTGCGAAGGCTGCTTGTGAGCAAACTCGACGGGTTTTGCCATTCTCCTTACCATTTAAGAAAGCCATCTGGATAATTCTGAAAGGTTGGCAAATTTCCCCTCAATGTAATGAAAATGCTTCTCTCTTAACCATCCTATCAAGAGAGAGACTGAACAGGAGTGAGAATTCTGAGCCTTCGTGAAAAGGAAATTGTTCTCTGAGGCTCAGAATCTGGGCTCCATTTCAACAGGTGATGGAGATCCTTCCTGATTTCCTTGCAGAGACATCTGGGGACAAAGGAAGTGGAGCGGACAGAGATGAAGATGAAGAATTATTAATATTATTACTGTGGGGTTTGAGTGTGTAGGAGGAAAGCTTCCGGGAGAAAGAGAATTCGCTGCCAGACCTAGCGCCCCGGGGGTGGGATGCTCTGAGGACAGGCTGGTGTCCGAGTGCCAGGGTGGAGAGGACCGTCTGAGCGCCGGCCCGGTGGACTTGAATGCCCTCCTTCCAAGCAGCAGCCCCTGGGACGCACCCGGGATCCGCCAGCGGGAACCCGCAGCTGGGAGCCGGGCCCATGACACAGGTGTCCCCCTGCCCTGGCCCGTCTACCGGCACGAGGGCTCTGGGCCCAGGGGACGGGGGCGAGGACTTCCGCATGAACTTCCCCAGCGGGCGGCTGTCCGCCTCCAGTACGACATTGGCAGCACAGCTGAGACAATTTAACGCTGGAGCTTCCTGGTTACAGATCACGGCGAGAAGGTGCGGGGGGGGCTTCTCGGCTGTGTCCCTCGAAAGGGGAGGGGGTTGTCGGCCCCGAGACAGACACTGGCAGCGGGCGGGGGGAGAGGGTAGGAGGAGTGGGGAGGCTGGCTGTGGACGCACCAGAGGGGACGTGAGGGACCAGAAAGACAGCGGGATGCACGTGCGGACGTGGGAGCCACCAGCAGGGAGGCCACGATGACAACGTGGCCTGGTAGCAGGGGCAGCGGCAGAGGGAGCCCCACAGGGCCACCTGCATTCAGGGGCCAGAGCCCAGGAGCATCCTCGCCCGGGTCCCTCCGCCTCAGGGCAGAGCCCGAGCTGGGGACAAGCTCTGGCCAGAAGGTAAGTGACACTTCCAGGGGCCCCGGCCACTCAGGTCTGGCCGCTGGGCTGTGAACAGGGACGGCGTGTGGCCTGTGAAAGCCTGTGTGTCCAGACGAAGGGTGCACCTTCGGGATGTGGACGCAGTGCCCACACCTCAGGCCACCTCCCAGCCGTCCAGACCTCAGGGACGAGGGGCCCTCCCAGGGCCGTGGGGCCCTCGTCGACTACCCCACTCACACACACACCCGGGCGCCCAGACGGGTCTGTGTTGCATGTGTGTGTGAACAAAGCCTTGGGCCAGAGGACACCGTTAAACGGGCTCTTATCACGGCCGGCTGGGACTCACCACCGACTCAACTTGGCACGTGTATTAGCTTAGTCATCCGGACATCTGACAGCCCACCAACTAGCGAGCGTGAGTTACTATTTCTATCCCCTGGAATAGACGGAACTGACATCAAAGCTGCCAAAGACAGGTGGACGCCCCCAGTAAATGCTCCCAGTCGGGGAATAAATGCCAGGGTCCTGGGCGGACACACCTGGGGGAATCCAGGCACCTGGCCCTCAGCAAGCACTTCCTGAAAGGTCCGTGTCACGCAGTCATGCAAATTAGACACGGAACACGAGCGTGTGTGAGCATGAACGCGTGTGTGCACGTGTGTGTCTGACAAGTCAGCTGTCAGACAGAGACCAGTGTGTCAGCTGAAATTCCCTCTGTACACACGGTCAGCCAGGACCACCCGACCTCAGCCTGCGGGCACTGGCATAGGAGCGGAAGGTGGCCGACTCCTGCCTTGTTCTCTGGTCAGTAGCCTGGGGACATGTTGGGGCCCAGGAACAACAGAAACCACCAGAGAATTCACCTGGGCACAGCAGTGAGGTGAAAGTCTTTCCTCCAAAACAGAAACTAAATTCAGCTGAAAAACTGCTCCCTTTATACGAGGACGACTCCTTGAACTCAGAACGTCAGGGGACACGCAGACCCTGACATCGCGCGACACACACTTAATACACACTAGGGAACAGTCACAACGAAAACCAAATGCCACCCTCAGCCTTTCAGGTTCAATCCCCTGCCCACAGGGCAGCCGTCCATGCAGATGGGGCCACAAATGTCCACTCAATCCTTCAGGGAAAGGGGAGAGACTGGTCTGTGTGATAAGATGTTTTCAGGTCTCCCGTCCTCCCTCACATGGTCTTAAATGTCCGACCCCCACTGAGCTTGTTCAATGTCTAGAAACGGCCACAGAGGCCAGAGGACGGTGTCCCACACGTGAACACCATGGACAGAGACGAATTCCCTGGCATCCCCCCACTGGTAACATGACCCAACCCTATACAAGGCACTCATCCTGCCCCCAAGTGCAAGCTTTTCAAAGCCAGTGGAAACATCAGTGCCCTCGGATGACCCCCCTGACGATAGGAAAGTTGTCTCCACTCTCAGCTGTCACGGCACAGGGTCAGCAAGCCTGTGTAGGGCATGCGTGCTGTAGCCCAGCTTGGGCCACCCCGATCATGGGCCCAGAGCAGGGGAGGGACAGGGCCAGCTTCTCTTCAGACAGGACTCTGTTTACTCAACTTGTGTCCGGCCAGAACCACATATCCTCAAGGTCCGGGGAAATAGTTCCTCAAATTAGACAAGACTGATTTTAATTAATTTATTTTTTAAAGATTTTTTTTGATGTGGACCATTTTTAAAGTCTTTATTGAATTTGTTACAATATTGCTTCCGTTTTATGTTTTGGATTTTTTGTGGGGTTTTTTTTGTCCCCAAGGCATACGGGATCTTAGCTCCCCGGCCAGGGATCAAACTCCCAGCCCCTGCACTGGAAGGCAAAGTCTTAACCACTAGACGGCCAGGGAAGTCCCCTAGACAAGACTGATTTGAATTTCACGCACTGGCCCAATGCCTGAGTGCATTTAGCATCACGTGCCACACGGGGAGACGCCTGCCCTTCACTGCTTCCTTCTATTCTTCCCAGGACATTTCCACTTCCTGTGCAAACCGCCTTCATTCAACCCACTGCCCCGAGCACACCTGTCCCTTCGTCTCCCACCTGCACCCTCTGCCGTCCGGCTCCTGTTCACACCTGTGTCCCATCAGAGGTGCGAGGGGAAAGCCAGCTGGACAGAAGCTCAGAGCATGACGTTTCCAGCCTTCCTGGGGGAGAAGCACGCTGTACTTTGGGGGCATCACTCTTCAGATGCAACAGGAAATAAAGCAAGTTGGAAGGAAACTGATGTGAAGTAAGGGGAAGACTAGCCAGGGAGAGGAATTAGGCGTAAGCTTCGGAGTAAGAGATCGTGATTCGTTAGGAACAGCAAGAAGAAAAAGCCACACCACGAGGCTTGTTTCCTGAGGACGCTCTGAGTTCAGAACAAAATAAAGCAGAATGCCAGCTGAAACCCAAACTTCAAAAGTATCACTCAAAGACTCACTGAACTTGTCTTTGCCATAAATAGCCAGCGAGAGCCAGGACCCAAGATGAGCAGCCGCTGACAGCGCCCCAGCTCCCATCGCACGCCCCGAGGGCAGTGAGGCTCCTTTGATGAGGGCTGCCCAAGGGAAGCACTGGAACTATGCTCTGGGGTCCACCCTGTCCACCTTCCCAGGTCAACGTCCTCTCCCACCACCCAAGTCAGCCTAGTGCCTAGTGATTGGTTTTCTCACACAAACAGCACATACTCAAAACTTAAATAACAAATGGCAAAATTTCATTCTTTTTTATGGCTGAGTACTATTCCATTGTATATATACATATACCACATCTTCTTTATCCATTCATCTGCCGGACATTTCGGTTGCTTCTGTGTCTTGGCTATTGTAAACGGTGCTGCTATGAACATTGGGGTGCATGTATCTTTTCTAATTAGTATTTTTGTTTTTTTCAGATATCTACCCAGGAGTGGAACTGCTGGATCATATGGTAGTTCTATTTTTAGTTTTTTGAGAAACCTCCATACTGTCTTCCACAGTGGCTGCACCAATTTACATTCCCACCAAGAGTGTAGGAGGGTTCCCTTTTCTCCACACCCTCACTAACAGTTGTTACGTGTGTTCTTTTTGATGATACCAATTCTGACAGGTGTGAGGTGATATCTCATGGAATCCTACTCAGCCATACAAAAGAATGACATTTTGTCATTTGCAACAACATGGATGGACTTGGAGGGTATTATGATCAGTGAAATAAGTCAGACCAAGACAAATACTGTACAATATCACTTATATGTGGAAGCTGTCTTTTATTATAATCTGTCTCTTATCATAACCTGTCTTTTATCATGAGGTCTCAGCCAACTACTTAGAAGAGTAGAGGGTAAATTATTTTTCCTCCCCTACAAGGAAAAAAAAAGAATAGATATTTTCCTATTTTGCAAGAACCAGATCACAGAATACAATAAAAATCATTCAATTATTCACTGCTTCTGAGACTGTACGTCGTCCGATTTGAATATTTAATGTTGTTTCTTTGCGGTAAGATGATCCGTTCAACCTGCAAGCTAAGTACCCAGCAAATGAATGGTATGTTCTAAGGGAAGAGCTGCGTCTACATCACAAGTTACATACGTTAAAAATAGTACGTTACATAATAAAAAGACAAAAGCCCAACTGGAAACATATCTCAAAAAATAACAGAAAATGTTAGTTGCAACGTTATACAAAAAATTCTTAGAAGACATTAAGAAAATCACTAACATTCCATTTGCTATGCAAAGTAGATAAAAGCCTGAAAATAAAACTTACAGAAGAAATGTAAATAGCTAGTAAATATTTGAACACACATTGTGCTCTCTAGGAAATAAAGGGATGAGAATTAAAACAAGATACAGCTGTCGCCTTTTAATTTGGGAAAGATGAAAACTGAACTGGGATTTCATTGTTACTGAGATGGGGGTGAGAAAAGTATTCATAAAATTCTCACAGAAATATAAATTTGTTCAATCAGAAAGGTAATTTGCCTTTATGTATACCATGAGCCTTAAAAATGGTCCTAACATTTGATCTATAGTTTTACTTCTAATGTTTATTCTAATGAAATAATCAGAAATGAAGTCAAAGATTTGTGTAAAAAGAGGCTTATAGTGATAGCACTAATAGTAGTTGTTAAAACCTAGAACAACCCAAGTGTCTGGTAATAGGGACACAGTGAAGTTAATAAAAATCCAATCATAGTGAGATATAAACCAGTTATTATCTATGATGATTTGAAAAATATTAATGAAATATAAAATTGTTAACTACACAGTGCTGGATGAAAAAAGCTGAAAGCCAAGCCACACAGATGACCTGATACCCTCTGCATGTGTACATATGTGTGTGCATTTTACACACGTTTACAAACACCAGAAGAAAACAACAGAATTATATCAGACTGATAATGCTTATCTCAGAAAGTAATATTACACGTTTCTCATGTTCGTATTATTTTTAAACTCAGAAAAGCGTATCTGACAAAAAGGTGAGGTTTATATATTTAGAGTAAGGATACTGGGTTTGTTGGAGTCTCACATAACTTTTCGGACCCTGACGCGGATGGCGCACTTCCATTTCTTATAAAGCGTGACATTCCTGAATCTCGTGGTCCTTCCCCGACATCAGAGTGGCGTGTAAACTGAGCAGCACCCAGTCCTGTAGACGCGCATGGATGGACCGAGGGCGGCCCTTCCCTCCTCGGATTTTCAGAAAGCCACGGGAGGTGAACTGGGATAGTGAACAGCTCATCTCTGGCCCAAAGGGACTGTTAACTACAAGTGACAAGCCCCCAGAGCCCTGCATCGTAGCCGCGCACAGGTTGCACAGGTGTGGGCAGGTACTCGCAAGTACAGCAGGAAGGCCCCAGCAAAGACGAAGAGAACGTAGTAAAAGAAGCTGAGACATAACAAGTAAGCAACGATGCAACATGATGACCTCCCAGTAAAACACGGAAAGGGAAAGACGGGGGTGACATCACTAAAGAGCTAAGGGAAAATAACTGCCCACCTGCACGTCCATAGCCAGAGAACTCATTCTTAAAAAGGAAAAGGAAAATGAAGACAATTCCAGGCAAACCAAAAGGGAGGGCATTTGTTGCCAACGGACGCTCACTAAAGCCCAAACTGGGAGAGTTGTCAGAGAGAAGGAAAATGACCCCAGACAGAAACAAGGAAACAGGAGAGCTGGTGACAAGCTAGAAAGGTGAAGATCAATACCAACCACACAGACAACAAGAGTATGGTCTCGATGGGTTTACAAATACATGCTGAATTCACACATGGGCCAAAAGCAACACAAAGCAGGAGGGAAGAAAAGGAGATGAAGGTTTTAAGGTCTGGAAAGGGGTATGAATACTCCACTCATGTCAGTTTCTAATAACATAAGGGTGACGACGGTGATCCACAGCGAAGCTACTAAAGCAACAGCAGTGGAAGCTGCAAATGACAAGGCAGGAGAGGAGAAGATGGAATAATACAAACAAACCTTGATTAATACAACAGGAGGCCAAAAAGGAAAAGCAAACAAAATATTAATAGATGTTACAAACAGAACTAGTAAGATGGGAGATTTGAACACAATTACATCAGGAATTACATTTAATAAAAATGGTCATACTGGACTAAAATAAAAGCAACTACCTGTGGGCTTCCCTGGTGGCGCAGTGGTTGAGAGTCCGCCTGCCGATGCAGGGGACACGGGTTCGTGCCTCGGTCCGGGAGGATCCCACATGCCGCGGAGCAGCTGGGCCCGTGAGCCATGGCCGCTGAGCCTGCGCGTCCGGAGCCTGTGCTCCGCAGCGGGAGAGGCCACAACAGTGAGAGGCCCGCGTACCGCAAAAAAAAAAAAAAAAAAAAAAACTACCTGTGTAAGGAATACAACTTAAATATACGAACAGAGAAAGTTTGGAAGTAAACTGATTGAAGAAGATGATGAACTGCACAAATATTACCCCAAAGAAAGCTGATATATACTAACATCAGATGACACGGATTTTAAGGCCAAAATCAATGAGAGAGAGAGTATTTCATAATGATACAAGGGTGAATTTTCTAGGAAGATATAACAACCTGATATATATGTGTCACTATATGACTTCAAAATATTAAGAAGCCGAAACTGGCAAACTGAAAAGAAAAAAATAAATCTAGATAAATCTGAAGGATTAAGCAGACAGATGAATCAGAAAATATCAGTAAGGATTAGAAAGCCCTGAACAAGAGGGCTAATAATCTCGAGTTACTGATTTGTACAGAAATCTGAACACAAAAATGAGATAATTTTGTTCTTATATGCACAGAACATCTGCCAAAATTAGCCATATGCTGAAATTTAAAGCAAATCCCAGCAAATTTCATATGATGAAAAACATTCAGAAAACATATTCTCTGACTACAGTGGAACTGAATCTGAATTCAATAATGAAATAGATAACTAGTGAAGGACCAATTATTTCAAAACTAAGCAATAAACTTCTAAAACTTCCTTGTCGAAAGAGAAATTAAATGGAAATTATAAAACATTTTGAACTAAAGGTCTTGCAAGTATTGCATATCAAAACTCACAGGACGCAGCTAAGATTGAACATAAGATCTGCAGCCTTAAATCCATGCATTGGAAAAGATAAAAGCTAAACATCAATGATTTAATACTACTATACATCACAGGAAGTCAGAATAAGATTAGGAAATGAAAACTGAATAAAAAATAATAAAGATAAAATTAGAAATTCATTAAACAGAAAAAAAGCAACATAGTGTTGGGAAAAAAAGCAACAAAGCCAAAAAGTTGTCATTCTTTAAAGACTAATAAAATTCATAAATCCTTACTAAAGTTAATTAAGGAAATGAAACAAAAGGCCTAAAGCGATAATATCAGAAATGGAAAAGGAAAAATCATTACAGATTCTACAGACATTAAAAGATTTTAGGAGGATAAAAATGGTGATATGGGACATCCTTGTTTTGTTCCTGATCTTAGAGGAGAAGCTTTTAGCTTTTCATCATTGAGTATGATATTAAGTGTGGGCTGTCATATATGGTCTTTATTATGATGAAGTATGTCCCTTGTACACCCACTTTGTCAAGAATTTTTATCATAAATGGGTGTTAAATTTTGATAAATTCATTTTCTGCATCTACTGAGATGATCACACGCTTTTCATCCTCCATTTTGTGTGTTATCACATTTATTGATTTGTAGATGTTGAACCACCCTTGCATCCTTGGGATAAATTCTACTTGATCAAGGTGTGTGACCCTCTAATGTATTATGGAATTTGGTTTGCTACTACTCTGTTGAGGATTTTTGCATCCGTGTTCGTCAGGGGTATTTGTCTGTAATTTTCTCTTTTGTGGTGACTTTGGTTTTCAAATCAGGGTGATGCTGGCCTTGTAAAATGAGTTTAGAAGCATTCTTTCCTTTTCAGCTTTTTGAAAAAAAGTGTGAACAACTTTATATCACAAATCTGTAAGTTAACAAAAATGGAAAAATTCTTTGAAAAACACAACTTATAATAACTATGACAAAAAGAAATTTAAAATCTCAGCAATCCTCTGACTAATAAGGAAAATCTGGAACCATAAGCTTTCACATACAAGAATCACCAGGAGGAGATGGCTTCCCCAGAAATACTTCCAATGTTTTAGAGAATAAGTAATACTAATTACGCAGACTCTTCAGAGTTGAGAAAAAAGAACATTTCCCAAGTTTGTTTTGCCATCAGATTAATCTTAATTCCAAATCAAAAGGATTAATAAAAGAAATGCAATCTGTTGTAAATATACACAAAAAAAGTACCAAATAAAATATTAGCAAATATTATGCAATATTTCAAAAGGATAAAAAAACACAAAAATATTGTGTTTATTTTGGGAAGGCAAATGTGGTTTATCATTCAAAAATCAATCAAGGGCTTCCCTGGTGGTGCAGTGGTTAAGAATCCGCCTGCCAATGCAGGGACACGGGTTCGAGCCCTGGTCTGGGAAGATCCCACATGCCGCGGAGCAACTAAGCCCATGTGCCACAACTACTGAGCCTGTGCTCCAGAGCCCGCGAGCCACAACTCCTGAAGCCTGGGCGCCTAGAGCCCATGCTCCGCAACAAGAGAAGCCACCGCAATGAGAAGCCCGCGCACCACAATGAAGAGTAGCCCCCGCTCACCGCAAGTAGAGAAAGCCTGCACACAGCAACAAAGACCCAACGCAGCCAAAAATAAATAAATTAAATAAATAAATAAATATATACCTTTAAAAAAATCAATCAATATAACACCATACAAAGAATAAAAACTATATAATCATCTTGATAGAAAAAGATTAGATAAAATTCAGTTTAGGGCTTCCCTGGTGGCGCAGTGGTTGAGAGTCCGCCTGCCGATGCAGGGGACACGGGTTCGTGCCCCGGTCCGGGAAGATCCCACATGCCGCGGAGCAGCTGGGCCCGTGAGCCATGGCCGCTGAGCCTGCGCGTCCGGAGCCTGTGCTCCGCAACGGGAGAGGCCACAGCAGAGAGGCGCCCGCGTACCGCAAAAAAAAAAAAAAAAATTCAGTTTAAGCAGATAATTAGAAAGAAATTTTATCCTGATAAAGGTTATATATATGTCCTATAGTAAATATCATACTTAATACAGAAATATTAGAAATTTGCCACCCCTCACTGAATTTAGGAATAAATTTGGATGCTCAATAGCCTCACTTCTATTCAACATGTCCTAGAGGTCCTGGCCTGTGCAATATAGCTAGAAAAATGAATCATACCACTAAGAAAATACTGGCATTTGTATCCAACTTATTATGGATGTAGAAAGTCTAAAATACCTACAGAAAAAAACAATAAATTAGCAAATAAATACAGCAATTTTATCAGAACAAGTTTAATAAAACTATTATTTCTATATAACAGTAGTAAACAATCAGAAAATTATGTTTAAACTATGTCTTCAATAAATTGCCAATCAAAGCCTAGTGAGTTATTCTTTGTAAAAACTAAGACAGTGATTCTAAATTTCACACGGGAATGCGAAGAAGCAGTACTATAAAGCCAATCTCGAGAAGGCAGGACTCAGTTGGAGGACTTAAATGCCAAGACACAGTAAAAACAGTAACCATGGCAGCATGGTACTGGCCCAGGTGAGACAAACCCCCAACCCTACGTGCGGGCAGTGCAGGAGAGGCGCATGAGTGTGGCCCCCTGGGCCAGAGCAAAGGCTGCAGTGCAGTGTGTGTGTATGGCGGGGCGGGGCATGCAGTGCCCTTTCCATAACTACTGCTGGTTGAATGGCAGCAGAACATACAAACCCGAAACAAGCCTCTCTGGCATAAGATCACTTTTGAGCTGAAGGTAACTGAGAAGAAGCAGACACAGGAAAAGCTCTCTGCCCTCTCCCTGCTGCCGAAAAGCAGGACATGAACTTAAAAAGGTGCCCCCTGCCCTCTCCACCGGGAAAGACAGAAGCAATCACTGGGGACAACCCTGGACCCTCATCAGCCTGAGACGGCACCGGAGGAAACAAACCCATCTGGAACCACCCTGTTTACCACCAGTTCCTATATATATGCCTTCCCACAACTTGCCACCCTAGAAACCCCAAGTCCCTTTCCTTTGTCTTGTCGCTTCCGTACGAATTCCCTGTTCTTTGTTCAGATGCCACACGAGCCCAAGTTCTAACCACCCTCTGAGCTCATCTCTCTGTGCTCCCATGAATATGCGAGATGCACGTGTTAATAAACGCCTGTGTGTTTTTCTCTTTTGAATCTGCTGTCAGTCTAACCTGCGGCCCCGTCAGAGGGTAGAAGGAAAAAGAACTGTTTCCTCCTTGCACATCTGCCTGGTCCTATGTTACATGTCACTGAGCTGGAAAACAGATCCGCACAGCAGCTGTGCCGGCGTGTCCTCAGTGATGGGCCAGGGGACGGGCGCTTGACAGGGTGTGGACCGGTCGCAGCAGAGCACAGGCGGGCTGGAAAGAGCACAGTGCAAGAGGAAGGCACAGAGGAATTCAGAGTGACTGGGGTACAGGGTGCATCAGCAAAGCGGAGGAGTGGGGGTGAAGAGGTAGCACAGGCTGCAGTCTGGGCCGTTTTAGATGCTGAGGAACTGCCATGTCCCAGGCAGAATGGAGAACCCAGGACTCAGATTATTAATGACATTTAATTTGGGGGATTTTGCTGAAATCAACTGCATACTTAGGTTCTTTTTCCAATTGCGTAATCATGGTTGCTCTAGACAATGTTTGTGTCCTGTCAAATGCATGTGTTGAATCCTAACCCCCATGTGATGGGGGGGCAGTATGGGAGGTGATGAGGGTGGAGCCCCCATGAATGGGATCAGTGCCCTCATAACAGAGACCCCAGAGAGCCCCCAGCCCTTCTTCCATGTGAGGACAGACAGAAGACGCCCTCTGTGAACCAGGAAGCCCTCACCAGATGCAGGATCTGCTGGCGCCTTGATCTTGGACTTTCTGCCTCCAGAATGGTGAGAAACAGATGTGTGTTGTTTAAGCCCCCAGCCTACAGCATTCTGTTATAGCAGCCAAACAAACCGAGGTAACAGTGCTGTAAGAACTCCGTAAACATCCCTTCTATGGCTTTCGGAAAAGAAACTGTGAAGCAAACAAGTGAGAGTTTGAGAATGATACTCAGTGAAAGGAATCAGAGCGGCGAAATAATAAATTTAAAATGTTAACGCAGAGTTTCGGGAGAACGTTTTCATTACAGCCCATGTCACAGAGAAATCCTGCTCAGGGTGGCCCTGTTTTGTGTATGATTCACATCAGTTTATAGAACCTTTCTGTCCTTTCAGGCACTTTTAAGTGTGCTTTCAGTTTATCCTCAGAATAACTTTGTACAGAGAACAGGAGAGATTATTTTCCACAAACGAGAGAGCTTTGGCCCAGAAAGTGGTGATCTGACTCCAGTCAAAGGGCCGAGTGGTGACAAGGTCTTGCCTGCAGGATCCCAGGCTCCCCTGGCAGGACCTCTGCTGATTGCCTCAGGTCCCGCAGGTTTGTTTTGAACCAAACCTCCAGAAAACAGGGCTTCCCTGGTGGTGCAGTGGTTGAGAATCTGCCTGCCAATGCAGGGGACACGGGTTCGAGCCCTGGTCTGGGAAGATCCCACATGCCGCGGAGCAACTGGGCCCGTGAGCCACAGCTACTGAGCCTGCACGTCTGGAGCCTGTGCTCCGCAACAAGAGAGGCCGCGATAGTGAGAGGCCCACGCACCACGATGAAGAGTGGCCCCCACTTGCCGCAACTAGAGAAAGCCCTCGCACAGAAACGAAGACCCAACACAGCCAAAAACAAATAAAATAATTTTAAAAAAATCTCCAGAAAACAGACACTCATTCTTATACATTACCACTCTTCTCTGAGGGAAACTCTTAGAGAGAAACAGCTTGGAACAGAAGCAACGGGCCCGCGGTGCAGGGTGGCTCCCCGCTGACCACCTTCCCCTTTTTAGTCCCGGGCACCTTCAGGCACAGGTCTGGGCCTCCACACTTTTCCACTTCCTGTCTCCTATCTCCCTACACACATCCTCCTCTGCCTAGAAACTCCCCAACTCTAACTGCACAGATAGGAAAGTTCTAAGGCCCCTTCCAGCTCTGGTGAAAGCAATTCCAACGGCCAAGGGAACGGCCCTTATGCATTTTCTACTTGAATGGCTGCACTTCCCCCAGAAGCCCTTTTACACCAGGTCTCCAAGGAAAAAAGCATCTTATAATATTTGCCCTTTTCAGTTCTTACAAGCAGAAATGCCATGCTTCAGCTTCCTTTAGAACTTTTACAAAAGATGTTCTTCTACGCTATCCCAAATAATTCATAAATACCACCTATCAAAGTCCTGAGAGATGCCGGCTTTCCTTCTGATATCTCTCTATATTTGGACACTTGATCTACTTGCTTTCTTATCCATCTCTAGGTCGAGGGATTGCTGAATAAACCTACTGACTCATTTTTTATTAGATTTTAAATTACGTGGCATATACTGCTCAGGACTCACGGCTTATTTATTGCACATTTTTTCTTCAGGAAAGAAAGAAAACCTTATATAACCTTTCAATTCACTGATGAACCACCTTATAAGTCTTAATTTTCTTATCCAGTTAATACACACAAAAATCTCTATAGCAACCCCCCAGAACTTCAAAGATCCTCAGCTCCTTAAATAAAAAAAGCAAAGCTACTATTCCAAACTTTTGAAAAGATTCCTTGTGAAAGACTATGGTCTACATTGTGATACCACTGCAAAAGAATTACGTATGTAGGCAGCAAATAAAAATTTCTACATCCCCTAGGAAATAGCAAATACTTTGAGATATATTTTTCAAATCTTTCCTTAAATAAATGAAAATAGGGCTTCCCTGGTGGCGCAGTGGTTGGGAGTCCGCCTGCCGATGCAGGAGACGTGGGTTCGTGCCCCGGTCCGGGAGGATCCCACATGCCGCGGAGCAGCTGGGCCCGTGAGCCATGGCTGCTAAGCCTGCGTGTCCGGAGCCTGTGCTCTGCAGCGGGAGAGGTCACAGCAGTGAGAGGCCCGCGTACCGCAAAAAAATAAATAAATAAATGAAAATAAACTAATTGTTTATAAATTCTTCTATATGTAATTTTTATAGAATGCTTACTAGTTATAAACTGAATATGAATTCTTTTTGGAAAATTTGGGGAATATTTTTAAAAAGAATAAAGAAACAAAGAAATGATCTAAAATCCAAACAAAAATATCAGTCTTTTGTATTATTATTTATATTCAGCCCTGAAGCACGTATCTTTCAGTTATCTTTATATCTTAAGCATTTAAAATAGATTATTTAAAATATAATTGTGGGTGCCAGGCTTTGGTACATGACTCATTTTATCATTCTTCTATTTTAGAATTTTAAGGTTATTTCCAAACTCTTGCTAATATGTATATAATGTGTCCATGTTGATCATATCCACAGAAAAAATATTCTAGAATTGGTAAATTCTCTTACAAAGGTCAGAGCTAACTGGATTCCCATTAATCATATAAGAAAGATCCCATCTGACCATATCACTGATAATTTGTATTGATCTTTCCTTTCTTTTTCTAATATTACAGACTTTCTTCTAAAGACCAGCATGCTTTGAATCTGTGAGCTCTGACTCGTGTGTCCATGTACCAATCTTTATAAAGTATAAAAGAAATCAGGTCTGATTGGATTTTTTCAGCTGAAATTCAGTTTTGCTGAGAAATTCAGTTGTGAGATTTAAAAATGATTTAATTAAAAATACACAGTTGTCGCTCAGTATCTGAGATGGGTTCCAGGACTCCCTTCAGATACCAAAATCCATGGGTGCTCAAGCCCCTTATACAAAAGGGCGTAGCATGTGCACATAACTTGTGTACATCCTCCTGTGCACTTAAATCATCAATGACTTCTGTAACCTAATACAATGTAGATGCTATGTAAAGAGTTGCCACTGCAGTTTCGCTTTGCGGAAATTTCTGGAATTTTATTTTTCCAAATATGTTCAGTCCTCGGTTGGAACCTGCAGGTATAGAGGTTCCGCTGTGTTCAGTTTGCAAGGCCCATTAAAATGAACATCCCTTCGGGCTTCCCTCGTGGCGCAGTGGTTGAGAGTCCGATGCAGGGGATGTGGGTTCGTGCCCCGGTCCGGGAAAATCCCACATGCCACGGAGCGGCTGGGCCTGTGAGCCATGGCTGCTGAGCCTGCGCGTCAGGAGCCTGTGCTCCGCAGCGGGAGAGGCCACAGCAGTGAGAAGCCTGCGTACCACAAAAAAAAAAAAAAAGAACATCCCTTCCCTCATCCCAAGTCCCGCTCCCTCCCTCCTAGTCACTCCTGGTCCACGCTGGGGCCCCTCACACCATATTTATGGTCATCGACCACCCCCAAGATAACTGCCTCTCTCCAGGTACAGCCACAACCCCATCACCCATTAACAACTGCCCGCTGTGATAACGGGGAGCTTCTGCTCCAGGGCATGGTGTGGGCCAGGCAGCTTCATGTGACTGTCCCTAGACCACCCACACGGCCACGAGACGGTGGGGCAGGCCGCACTCATTGATGTGGCCCCACCAGTAATGAGACGCTCTGGTCCTTGCTCACTTTTATGGTTTGGTGGGTGCCGTGGACTGAAATGCATCCCTCGAAACTCATGTGTAGAAGCCCTCCCCCCAGTATGACCGTGTGTGGAGATGGGGTCTTTAGGAAGAAGATCAAGGTTAGATTAGGTCACAGGGTGGGACCCAGTCTGATAGGTCTATTGTCCTTATAAGGAGAGGGACAGACGCCAGAGATGCAGGACACAGGGAGGACCCTGCGAGGACAGCTGTGCCTGGAGGCTGCAGCCCCGTCTATCTCACCAGCTCCTGCCCCTAACAGTGCGTCATGTGACACCTGACTTAGGACTGTCCTTTCATAGCTGGAGACAGTGCAGATTTTTAAGAGCTTGAGGTGTAGTAGCTAGTAAGTGGGGGTCCAGGCACTGAGACCATCCCTGCAGAAGTCCAAGGCCGGGTCGGAGGGCAGCAGGACCCAGAGGGTCTTTGGGGGTGGTAGCTACTGCTCACAAGTGAGCCCTCCCCTGGGAGAGGATGGGAGAGGGTCCTCAGATCACAGCAGTGGGACTTTGTTAGCAGATTGGGGAACGTTGGTTCTGAGCCCTGAAAAGGGATGAGACTTCTCACTTGAATGAGGTTTGATTCTGGAGGGTCATCGGTTCCACGTGTAGGTGGCAACAGGCAAACAGTAAAACAGCTTCAGTTCAATTTCTTACCTTCCAAGAATGGTTGCTTGTGATGAAAGGACCCACCTCTTCCACCCTGACTCTCACCAAGCCCGGCACTGGCACCTGGTTCATGGTTTCACCTGCACTGACATCTCCGCAAGAGGACTAAACTTGTGAGTGGACGTGGCCGTTTCCCGAGCCTGGACTCATGTACCCACCCTGAGGTTTGGCTTTTGAACCAAAGGCTCACGATCTCACAAGCAGCTCCTGGAAAGGATGCTCTCCAAGCTTCTCTGTGCTTCTGTCACATCCCAATGGGAGGAAGAAATCACAGCACCAGAGCATCTCGGGGTTTTGCACTTCAAAGCAGACTCCTGTTCTTTTTCAGAGTCTCACACTTCTCAACAAATGGGCTGAAAAACATACCCCTTCCATAATCCAAGGTGAGGAATTTACAAGGAACTATCTCTTCAAGCCTCCCAGAAACCACTTCAGACTCTCCATCTATTCACGCTGACGGCTGTTAATGTTGTTCAAGGCTCACCTTCTTTTCACGTAACTGAGTTCTGTAGCTGCCTTTTAATTCTTGCAATTGGTTTTGGGGCTGAAGGTTTTACTTAGATACCCCAGAAAATGCTGACTTCAACCTGCTCATTCAAAAACCAAACCAAAGCAAAAAACCAACTTCTTTACCAAGCGGGAGTGCCTACACTCAATTTTTTCCAGCTATATTGACAAGTACAATTGTACGTATTAGAGTGTCCAACACGATGATTTAGTATGCACGTACACCGTGAGACAGTCACCACAATCAAGTTAACTAACACCCCATCAATTCACAGAGTTACTTTGTTTTTCTTTCTTTTTTTTTGGTGTGGTGCTTACACTTAAGACCGACTCTTCTAGCAGCTTTCAAGTACATAAGTCAGCGTTGCTAACTAGTCACCACACTGTACGTTAGATCCCAGAACTTATTCATCTTCTAACTGGAGGTTTGTGCCCTTTGACCGACATCTTCCCCCAGCCCCCAGCCGCCGGTAACCGCCATCCTACTCTCTGGTTCTGAGTTCAGCTTTTCTAGATTCCACATGTAAGGAGATCTTACAGCATTTGTCCTTCTCTGACATCTCACTCAGCATAATGCCCTCAAGGTCGTCCACACTGTAGCAAATGTCAGGGCTTCCTCCTTTCTCATGGCTGAATAGTATCACACTATGCGTCTATACCACATGCCTATGCTTTTATGTGCCCAATACCAGGAATAAAACTGTAAAAGGATCCAAGGAAGCTATACATGTGAAGGTGCGAAAGACATTGGGGAGGGATACTTTTCAGTGACTGGATTGGAGAAAATGGATGGTTTTTTTTCCAATTAAAATGAAGGGTAATAAAATCATTTTACCAGAAGGCTCTTTGGTCCTGAAAATCATAATCAAAGTTCAATCAAATAGAGTGCTTTCCTTTCCTTTGATTTAAAATCCTATTTTAGATTACTTTAAATTACCTTGTTCACTTGAATGTGGTTAATATTAATGTAAATTTGTGATGCCAGCTGAACTAGAGTTTTGATGCTGGAATAAAATCTGATACAAACCACATGACTTGTAGTCAAATGAGTGGGTCCGGGCCCTTCTTAAACCCAAATCAGCTTTATAATTTGAGAAAGACAGTCACAATCCCAAAAATCTATTTTTGATAAAGTTGGACTTCGTTTTTCCAGAAAATAAATATCTATAAGGTGTCATCTTCAATCTCTTCTAAAGGAAAAAAAAAAACAAACATGATTTTTCTGGCTTACGCGTATATATCTCTCAGGATGATTTATCCTCCCAATAACCTACAGAATGTTATAATCCCCTAGTTTAGCTTTCTGGTTTTACAGAAAGATGAATTTTCTTTATAATCTTCTAAGCACAGTTTTCTACTGAGAGCTATACACATATCTGTTACAGTAAACAAATGTGTTGCCAAGAAAAACCAGCACATCAGGGCTGATTGCTGAAGCCCAGAGGGGTTTGTTTGCTTGGTAATTAACCCTGGACCCCTCCTTTAATCCCCAGGACGGTCAAGTCACCTGGTAAAACACAACAAGAATCAAGAATTCCACTGGCCTTGTTGGTCTCTTGTTCACCCACCAGGGCTCCACACAATGGTTTGTAAGGTGGAGTTTGGGGCCTGGGCTACGCGTAAGCTGATTATATAAGAGACTGTGTGATAAAAACTACCAAAAGGAAAATAAAGACTCTACGGAATGTAAAAGTCAATTGCCAAAAGCATCCCTTTGTGTTTCTACAGTTTACCTCTTTCAGATACGGCAGCATCTTTCTACTCCAAGGCAAAGAGCCTTCACTTGTTGATTTTGCAATAAACACATATAATGAAACAGTTGTCATTCATTTCAAGAGATCACTGCACTACTCTTCCAACATTTTCTGGGAACATTCACGCTATTCTTGTTTTAGTCTATGTTGACAGTTAAATACAACTGGCATTCTTTAATATTTGGCCAAGCTTAAGATACAGCTGATACTCTCAGATTCATAACAATCTGGCTTCTGAAGAAATATGCAAAAATTCTAAGTAAAATATTCATCCATCAAATCCAGTGGGGTATTAAAAGAACATCATAATCAAGTAGGGGCTATCCCAGAAGGACATGAATGACTTGGTATTATACAGTGTAACAGCATAATTAATAAATCAAAGGGTGAAAATGTAATTCTTATACTAGATGTCCCCCAAGCAGCATGACACTCAAAATGTATTCCAGATAAAAACTCTCTACAACCTAGAAATCAAATGTCTTTAAAATAAGGACATCTTACCAGAACCTCACAGCAAGCATGATATTTAATGTAAAATGCTGGCAGCTCATCCTCATGAAAGCCACAGGCTTTCCTAGACACGCACACACACACACGTACACGCGTGCACCACCCCTGGCTTACAGCAGTGGTTGCAGAGAGGGCCTCTGAGACCCAGGGGAAGTAGGTAAAAGATTCTAGTTTTCCCCTCCAAGTCTGGATCACTGCTTTTATTCTTTTATAATATGAATGCATTTTATATTTCTTAGGTGATTCAGCATAAATATGAAAATTTTCTCAAAATTAAGGAAAAGAGTGCACCTCCTTTTTAAGAAAATCAAGTGCCCAAGTAAACGTGGTGGGGGTGAAGGTCCTTCCAAGTTCAGATTTACTCCGGCTCCAGTGCAGCCTGGGGGCGCTTCCAGGATTCACAGTCCATCGAATGCGCCCTGACAGCCCCACTACTGAGGGAGGGGCCCCTGCAGGACGCACACAGACCCTCCCCATGGAAAGTCCACCTCCAGCCTCCGGGCTGGACCTCCACAGAGTCCAGGTGCCTCCCTGCCTCCCCCCAGGACGGCTGCACTTTGATGCGACGCCCTCAGCCTCTCGGACACCCACCAGGGAGGAGAGCCTGGCAGCTGACTGCCGTGGTTACGAGGCGCTGATGCACCGTCTGGCCCTGCAGCACTTCATGGCTCCTGGGGAAAACCCAGTGGGGACGCCCCTCCTCAGACCCGGGGGTGGCTGCTCCCTACAAGCCCGGCACCTGCTCTTATCGAACGAACACCATCGATCCTGGAACTGACCCTCTGCCCGTTTCATCTGGCTGCTCACACCTGGATCGAGACGCTCGGCCGTCACAAGCCACCACAGCGTTTCATGTTGTTAAGTCGGGTCCCTTCTGTTCCCTTATCTTTCCGATTCTGCCTCCCTTTGAACGTGAACGCCTATCGCTGAGTTGCCTTTTATCATTTTTTTGGAATTAGGACTGATTAAAAAATAAGTAAACACGTACAGCCACACGTGCATAGAAACAGAAGAGAACATTAAAATTGTCATCACCTGAAAACTTCTCCAAATCACTCTATTTAAATCAGAGAGAGGTGGGTACTGGTCGATTACCAATATTAGTCACAGCTCATTAACTGAAGGGTTACTGTGTGCCAAGCACGCGCCCTGGGTCACCTCCCTGAGTTCACGGGAGCACTGAGACGTGTCAGCTGTGACTATCACCGGAGACCCTGTGAATGGGCATTATCACCTCACTTAACACCGGCAGGGTCTGGGGCTCACAGGGCTCGTGGTGGGTTGATGTCAGGGTCACTTATGGTCTGTCGACTTTCAACCATAAATCTAGACTGTTCCAGTGAAGCATGTCTTTCTGCCACAAAGAATGCCTCTTTCCTATCAAAATAGGCAGGATTATTGTTATCATGTTAAAAAGTGTACACACACACACACACACGGGAAACACGAAGCATGCCAAAAATCAAATCTAACTGTATTCACAGTTACAAACACAACAGTTCAGCTCATTTGAGGCGATGAAGTAAAAATGAAATCGACAGAACAGGTGTCTGTCTACCTCTGAGCTTGCTCGGTGAAGGGACACTCCCCAGTGAAAATATTAATGAGATACTTCCCCCCAGCATTTTATGGAATTTCATTAGACTTGTAGCAGTAAATGTTAGTGATGCTACTTTCCTGAGTTCTAAAAAAGCATATCGTTGCCTTTAATTTTTAACCCATTTTACCTTTTTAAGACTGTCTTAATTAAACACATGACTCCAATTTTCACGTCCATACACAAAGACAAGACAGGTCCACGAGCTGGAATTCTAAGTTTGCTGTGATCTGCTGATACTGAAAACCCTTTCCTATCAGTGGCCCAAGCATTTAGAATTGCGGGGGAGGTGTCAGCGGTGCTAACCCTGCACACGTGGGCCAGCCTGACTCATAGTATCTGATATTTCTGTCCGAGTATAATGTGCATTATGCTTTCAGAATTTATTTCCAATATTGATTCATCAAAACTACTAAAGGGAGATTTCCAATTCTCTGAAAACAATTAGCTCTTAATACTCTCTTATCAGGGGATGATTTGGGCGTGTTGCCTAATTTGGGACATTGGAAAAAGTTACTAAATTCTAGTATTTCAAGATTCAATACATGCTTCTAAGTGTGGAAAACAGCTAGTCTCTAAATATTAAGTTTTTTGGCTATTCCTTTTTAAAAAGGCAAAAACATCAAAAGAAACTTATTTTTAATGGGAGAATGATGCTATTTTAAAATATTTTGCATGCTTTCTTTATTACTAAAAGATCCAGGAGAGAATGCACATCTTTGACTCAGCTCAGATTCTCTGTAAGCCTCCTGGAACTGTCAACCTACCAGCCACACCTGAACGGATGAGTCAGGGGACGTCCACGTGGGCCTGGCTTGAAAATGCCGGGCTCTGAATCTGCAGGACGCCCGTGGACACGGAGATGTGGGTTCTGAATGGGGCTGTGATGTGCTATGGGTTTTGTTGTCTTAATCCAGCAGCAGGTGTGAGGACGGTGTCCTGACCTCGTGTGAGAACGTCAGGACATACCTAGGGGCAGGACTGCGAGACAGAGCTCGGAGCCGGAGGTGACGTCCTTGCAGCCCGTGCACGTGAGCATCCGCACCCCCTGCAGGTCTGTACGCCTTAGAGCCAAACACAAACACATGCTTCTACGTGGGGACAACTTCCAGAGACCTTCATATTTTAAAAACCAATGTATCTCTGAGCATGAAAGGCACATAGTGTTGGAAATTCATAGCCAGGCAGGCACAAGCGGCCGCCCATCCGTCTAAGGCAGAACCTACCATATCCTTGCAGTCCAAGGACTCGCCAACTTGGTGAGTAAAAGACCAACGTTGTACTCATTGTTTCTTGGCTTTAAGGCATGTGAAATAAAACCGCAGCCTGTTAGAGCTGGCAAAGTCCACGGAGTGAGCAGAGCATTTACAGGAGGGAGCAGCGGAGACAGGATGCTCGGTGCCCACGCGGTGCCTGACTGTCCTGCTTCACCTCCCGCATCCCTCCCTGCACATCCTGCCCCGCCCGCCCCAGCCTCAGCCCGGGCCACGCAGCCCAACCACTGTGCAGCCTCAGCCCCTCAGCCCAGGCCACCTAGCCCGACCACGGTGCAGTATGCGTTCCTCTGCAATGTTTTGCTTTCAAATTTCCAAACACCTTCTATTTCATAAGTAACGTATGAGTCAAAACATGCAGGTCTAAAAATACACAAATAAATCAAATTGCATGTATACTAAAATAGCCATTCTTTTACGATCTCTATCTAATAAAACATAAACATAAATCAACAGCTTTCATACTAGATTTGAATCCGACTAGACAGCAAGAGGGAACAGCCCCTATTTTCAAGAGCCGAGCGGGCTTCATCCGTACGATGTAATTGGAAATAAGTGGTTACACTGAATTCAAACAAAATCCAGGGCTGTTTATTATTACATAGTTCCTAGTATATGGAGACAAACAACTGTAGCACCTAGAATTAGTTTGAAAATAAGTGTGATGCTATTATAGGAAATTCCATTTCAGGTAATGGAAGAAACTCAATTTTCCGTGAGAAAACATTTGCTCAAGAGCTGAGTATTCATCAGGGGTGTAGTGGAATTTCAATTCCAAAGCTCTCACATAACATTTGGGAGCCTTGCCGTCCCAGGTGGAGAAGGACATTCATGTACCTTTCTGGGGGTTTTGTAAACCAGATACCAGTGACAGACGATGCTCCTGGGAAGCTGTCAGTAGCTCCTCTGTCACATATGAGGCCATGAGGCCGGGAGCCATTTACAGTCCATCTTGGGAGAATGGGCCCAGCCTGACAGAACTCAGACACTGAGTGGTTTGGGAAACTGGAATAGAGATCAGAAACTGAGAGGTGCTGAAAGGATTAATGATAAGAAATGGTCCTTTGGCAGGACTGTCAGAGGGCAAAGAAACGGCAGCTGTAACCGAGAATTAAATCTGGAAGTCAGGGGCCCCATTCCTAAGCGGCCGACCTCACGTCAGAAAATGAGAGGATGTGAGCAATAAAAGGAAAATCTGACCTGGGGGGCTGCACGTGGACATTCAGATGAAACCAATGACACCCACGAGATACTATCCATATTTCAAAAATAATGCAAACCACACGCTCACTGATGGCAACAGTACAAATTAGCTCAAACGATAGGCCGGTGAAGGTTCTGTGGGGTTTTCATCAGCTCTGGGCGGTGACACAGTGAGATGAATGGTCAGAACATCCACCCCACAGTGATACGTGACAAACGATGAGAAAGAGAAACATATAAAAAATTGCTGAATCAATGCAGCTCGCTTTACAGGCCTAACTTTTTCAAACAGGTGGGAGACCCCTATCTCCCCAGAACCTGGGGAATTCCTCAGTAACCAGGACTGACCCATCTCTGCCGCCCGTGGGCACGCCCCACCCGAGCCTCCTGTCATCGGCTGTGGTCCCGGAATGAAAATGTCCCCAGTTTGTGCGAAGGATCAGAGGGCGCACTGGGGACAGCCAGCTGACAGGTGTGCCCCGGGGTCAGCACTCAGACAACGGTCAGATGAGGGTCAGGAACCTTTCCTCCCACTGGCGATACTGACTGATATCTCAGCAGCCAGAGGAGACTCAGAGCTGATTTTTTTTTTTCCCAACGTCATAGTCCCTCACTCCAAAAACAAGACAAGACAAACAGTATCTTCTCTGCTCTAACGAGGGGCTTGGGAGCATATGGTTAGTCATTACACATCCTTTGTTTCAGAGGAAAGAAGTCTCCTGTAAAAAAAATTCATTTTATACAAGTGGGAGAGAACAGAGCCTGTATACAGAGGAACAGGTGATGTTAACCCTTATCATTGCTACCAGTGAATGTTAATAAATTTAGAAAGTATTGAAGAGAAATTCATTTTACGTTGTATTCAAAAGGAGTGTGGGTGGGGAGGAGAGAGACAAAGCGAGACAGAGACAGAGAGACAGAAAGAGAAATGGACTGAGGGGTGAGGGGAGGAGAGAAAGAGAATGAATATTGTACTATTTCCATTATCTTTTTCTTTAGGGGACAAACGAAAGACTATTTACAAATTATCTGAAAGGTCCCCTCAGGTTTATGATGTACAGTTTTTCCAGGTTTTAGTCCAAATATATAACACTTCAGTGTTTTGCTTCTAGAATCACCAAAGATGACAGGCATCTCCCATGTGTGCGCGCTTGGAAACCACCCTGGGTCTGTTCACCCAGCCCTGGGGACCTGCTCTGACTGCAGGACGCTTACCATGAAGTCCCAGGTGTGGCTTCAGGAAGCTCAATTCTATCACCCGCCCCAGGGGAGCAAACATAAAAGAACCACCGTGAGAGAGTCAGAGTCATGGAAAGCACTGTTCTTTGCTCTTTCTTTACGCTTCGGGACACAAATGACACTTTGAATTGAAATTGCTGTAAAAGTAGATTAACGGGGATGCCTTTTGGTTCATAACTCACACAGCGGTCAGAAGTGCTCGTTCCAAGATCCCAAGCTGATGCCGTTTTTCTGTGTGGTGAGGTGGTCTAGACTGAGAAGCGTGCACAGTTATCCCAAGAGGTCTGGAAGTTCGCGGGTCCCGACCAGGTTAGGCTGTGTGAGAGCCTCTCAGGCAGACAGTGAGTTAACGATCCCTCTGATCACACTACCTTGCTGAGCACGTAACAACCCCAGGTGAACAGAATTCTTGAGAGGTGCCGTCACGCTCAGCCTGGGGTTCGTCCTGTTCAATTCGGAGCCCGAGAAACCTCTGCTATCAAATGTGAGGGAAACCGCCGGTCAGGGGAAAGAAATGCTGTTTTCAAGACTGAATTTAAAAATAAGGTTCCTTAAAAAAAAAAAAAAAAGAGGAAAGAAGGAAGGGGAGCTTCCACTGTATTTATCTACTAAAAATTCTCCAAAGACAAGTGTCAACTTGGTGAACACGAAGCAGGTAAAACGCACGTGAATGTATTCACCATCGAAGAGCGTGTTTACTGCGATAAAACCATTTCAGATAAGGAGGAAAACTTCTTCACTGCAATCAAATAAACAATGTTTTATGGGATGGGGCTATGGTCTCTCTGCGTGATAGACCATAGGGGAAGACGGGTCCATTCTGGGGAGAACAATCACCTAACGGATGGCATCTATGTCACCAGTGACCCCAGGGTTTTGCTGCCCAGTCCACAGAATTCCATCTGTAACCTGGAAGAAGAGCCCAGAATGTCATATTCTGCGGTCAGAATTTCTCCGAGGAGGCACCCACGTCCTCTCTTTGTGGAGAACGGCTGGCCTGTATCTGTCTTCAGCTCACACGTGCATGAAAAAGGCATGAGGCAGGTTTCCCGATGTCCTCGAGGCCAATCCAGGTTGTCGTGGGAATAACTCACTCCCCCTCGAAGCCACGCTGACGTGGTTACAGGAAGAGCCGAGCGTCTCAGTGCAGCTCTGTGGCCTTGCTGGAGGGAGGGAGGCAGGGATGGGTCTATCCACTGACGTTTCCCTTGATGCTCTCCGGAACTTGAAGGCAGCAACCCTCCAGCCACATGCAGATCTATAGCCGGTGTTGGCACAGAGCGTGGCGATGACCCCAGGGAGCCGGGGTTCTGGCCCCAAGTGGGAGGGGGGCAGCATCCCGCCCCCCTAGGCTGTGTCTGGTTTCAGCACAATTCAGGGCCCACGCCACTACGATGGTTCTGGGGGGACGCCCACCGTGTCCCCTTGGCCACTTGGATGCCTCCTCATAGAGGAGCCCCTTCCTCCCACCAAGGAAGGCTTCCCTCCCTCGTCTGGCTCCGGGGGCCCGCGTAGCTACAGAGCTGCTGAGGACGGCGGTGCTGGACCAGGACAGCAGTGACCCCTCCCAGGTCAGCCCCAGCTCTCCCAGCGCCCAGTTACCACTTCAGTGTGTTCTGTTAAAATCTTGGGGCTGAGCACCCTCTTCAGCAGAAGGTCCAACAGCAGCTTCTAACACTGTGCTGAACACAGAGGCCGCTGCCTTTCACCCTCGAGACAGTCTCCCTTGGGGTGTAGAAAACGGGTGTGATGGCATCGGAGAGACTTGAATTCAAAGGTCAATCACCAAGCCTCTCATGTACGTATTGATATAATATCACGGGGGCCCCCAGACCGGAGCTGCGACCTGGCCGCAAACCCGCCGCTCCAGCCCCGGAGCAGCGGGCCGGCCGCGTCCCGCCCACGAGGAGGTGGGGCCGAGGTCAGCACGGGTTTACTAACCACTGAAGACCCGAGGGGCACACGACCCAAGAAACACCTGGAACAAACCTGCACACCCTCAGCACACCTGGGCCCAGGCGCATCGGGCCCGGCGGTAGGGGCGGCGGGGGAGGTGGAAGATGCTTTTTAGTCAAACACTCTTTTTTTTTTTTTTTTTTTTTGTGGTACGCGGGCCTCTCACTGTTGTGGCCTCTCCCATTGCGGAGCACAGGCTCCGGACACGCAAGCCCATTGGCCATGGCTCACGGGCCCAGCCGCTCCGCGGCATGTGAGATCTTCCCGGACCGGGGCATGAACCCGCGTCCCCTGCATCGGCAGACGGACTCTCAACCACTGCGCCACCAGGGAAGGCCGAGTCAAACACTCTTGATACTAAAATACTGTGCAGATGAACAAGGAACTTACGTAATTTCAGTAACTGCGGCCTGAAATAAAACCATTTCTACCAAAGATCAGAAACCCACCTAAAATGTATGTCACGCTCTACGAAGTGGATGCCCCGGTACAGAAAGGACATGGCATTTATGCCGTTAGTGCAAAATAACATAGATCAAAGTCATTTGTAATTTACCAATCCGTACTTAAATGAAAAAATCACACATTTTTTAACATGGAACCAATTATAAATGGTCAGGAAAACAGCTCCTGGTAGAGCCGCCCATTACATAAGAACGCCTAAGGGCGGTCGTCCGCACTCATGTTGACACAAAACGATTAACCCACTCAATTATCCTATGCAGATGTAACTCTACTCACAAAATAAAACTCACCTGTTCCTCCAAGTCTGAAGTTTCTGGGGGTGTCAGTGGCATCTCAAGGGCACGGATTATTCTGAAGATTTGGTTATTCAAGGAAGCGGCGCCATGATGGACCCCCCCGAGGACCAGCTGTCTTCCATTCGGCACAGTTTAAGTTCAAAACGGGCGTCGCTACATAGTCCACGTACATGCACCTCAGAATTCCTTCGGTCCCCAGAGAGACAGACGGTTCTGAAGGATGCTCCACGTAACGGCCGCCAAACCGCATCCTGTTCAGCTGCCCTTTCGCAATTCCCATAGGTTCTGCTGGGACTCAGACCCACTTACACTGAGGAGCAGAAGAGGCCGCGCTGCCTAGGGCACAGTTTAGTGCCTCTTCCTGACGCTGCTCTCGGGCTGTAGGGAAGCCGTGTGTCCGGGCAAGAGTTTGCCCTGAGATGACTTAGGCTCTTCTGGATCCTGAGGGAACATCTGAGCCGGGTGAGGGGTGCACGCTCTCCAGACGGAGCCCGAGAGGGGGGACCACGTGCACGCCGCTCCTGGAAGCCCTCACCCCAGGGCTGACACCCTACCTTGTGTCCCGAGCTCCGGCCGGCGCTGCTGGCCGCCCACTGGCCTGAGCGCTCTCTTCTTCAGAACACACTCGCACAGCCTACGTGACCTGAGCGCAGGAGAGGACACGGCCCAATGCCTCGGAACTGCGGCTCAGCTCCCGAGCCGGCGGCCCCTCGCTCCCCGGAACCTAACAGCGCTGACGAGCTGAGATACAGCGCTCGCGTCAAAACCACCGAAGACCTAATTAATCCATAAACTTGTCCAGGTAATCACGATTAGAGAATCCACTTTATCATTTCATCAGGTCTATTCCACCTGGAAAAGGGCACATACCCACTCATCTTTAAAATGCTCTGTCCATGCTTGCGTTGTTGATATCGATGTCTGCTTTTCTAAAAATTAACTTGAGAATCTGTGAACAGTCGCGGCTCAGTGGGGAGCCTGGGAGGCTCTGAGCCCGAACTGACCTCATGTAACAATGATGAACACCTGGCCGCCCACAGGTGTTCTGCCTCAGGCGCTAGGCCACGCCCGGCCTCGCTCAGCACCGCCCCCCACCCCAGAGGATTCCACGTGTCATCCGGGTTCACGCTCTGCCTACTGGCCTCCATCCAGAGAACACGCCCCTTCGCTCCTTACTTACCCCTCTTTACTCCTCCCCCTCCCCCCTCCCCACCCACGCCCAGCCGCCTCGTGCTCTGGACCTGACAGGTGATCTTCCCAGATTTATTACTAGCTTCCCACCTCTGGCCTCACTCCAGAGGGCGCGCAGTTTACAGTAACCGCACCTCCTGTGGTGGTACCGCCCCAATCAGGATATTTTCACATCTCTGCTCAAGATAACGCCAACAGCTTCAGAAATGGGGGTGCTCAGGCAGCCCCCCTGTGCTATGGTCTGTGCTTTGCCCTCAGGCCTCCATCACAGGTCAGCTCTAAGAGACGATGCTGGGTTTTCTAGACCCTTAACGATAAGGGTCCGGGAGGTAAACTGGTTGTGGGGAACGTTTAAAGCCCCTCCCCACCCCGACCTTTCCGACTCTGCAGAGCAGCTCTGGGTTTATTTGGGAACCGTACAGCAGGTTTACCTTTCAGCTTCATTTTGGCAGAAGAAACCCTGGGATTTCCCTTCCGCCTATTCCACCGGAAGCTGTGGGCCGCTGCTGACTTTTTGCTTTGGTTTCTGCATCTTCCCAGCGAGCGGCTGATTTTTATTCAGTTCCCACCACGTCCCACATGTTGTACTGGACGTACTCAAGTGCATTATCTGCCCAGTTCTCACTGCGGGGGGTGCGTACCATCACCCCACTTTACAGAGAAAGACGCTGAAGGAACACGGAAGCGGCCCCGCCTTCTGGAAGGCTGCACGGCCCCCACGGCGTAGGATTTTTAAACTCACACCCAGGCTTTCTGACTCTACGTCGTCGCCCCAAACTGAAGCTGACGAGGATGATATTCCAGATTCCACAAGAATGAGAGCGCGTGGGGCGTGCAGGCGAGGCTGCCCGACAGCTGACCCTCGTGGGCGCCCAGGGCTGTGGGCACCCAGGGCCACACACACGTCACGCACGTCCGCGTGCGAACCCCCATCCCCCAGACCTCAGGAAGCAAGGTCACCTCTCCTGTCCTTCCACTCCAACCCGTGGAGCCACAGAGGAGACGGAGGGAGGCCCGCGGGATTCAGCCATCATTTAGTCATTCGACAGCTCCCTAGACCCAACGCACAGCACCGACTGGACCCAGAACAGGAGGGTCTCCTCCCTCATGAGTCCAGGTCCAGGCGGGGTCCATGGGCTGATATCAGTCACAGCCGCTGAGTAACAGACACCCACTTGAGGCCATGCTCTCCGACTCCACAGAGCCCTCCCAGGGCTGCAGCCCAGGCTCCCAGGAACCTCCGTGGGCCACACACACTCCTTGGGGGGCGAGTCTGTCACTGGGCGGAATGGCCCCCGAGGGAGGCCCACAGTGACGGCTTCCTGGGACTGGGGCCCGAGAATGACACCCCCCCACACACGTCTTCTGGGGAACTGGGGCTCGTCGCATCCTGTCACTGAGCACTCAGACAGGTTCAGCACACCTGTACCAACCCCCGCAGGTGATGGGGCTGAACAAGGGACCAGAAAAGGAGCAGACCTCGGACCCTCTAAGCAGAACAACAGGGGCGTGTGTCGTTTTTGTATCTGGAGATTACGGAGGTGGACCACTGGTTTGAATTCCTGTACAAACAGCACCGGCCCCGATTTTGGGGGAGCCAGTGGTCTCACTGCGGGAGGATTCTCGGCAGCACAAACATTCCATCGTTGCAACTTCATTTTCTTGATTATTTGGATCTTACCATTGAGTAGAAGACGGATTCCTAAGAATTCCTTTGTAATTATGCCATTTAAGAAACTCTTATAGCCTCTGTAACACGTTAGGTGCTGTCTTAGCACTTTACAAATAGAAACCCCTTCAACCCTCATAACCGCCTTATAAGGTGACGTCTTAGTCTGTCGAGGCTGCAGTAACGAAGTACCACATGCTGGGTGACTCATGAATTTATTCTCCCAGTTCTGGAGCCGAAGCCTGGGATCAGGCCACCAGCAGAGCACCTGTTCTGGGCTCAGTTTCTCACTGTGTCCTCACGTGGAGAAAGGGGCTGAGAGCTCTGTGGGTCTCTCTTGTAAGGACACTGATCCCCTCATGGGGGCCTCACCCTCACGGCCTAATCACCTCCCAAAATCCCCCCTCCTGACACCATCACCCGGGGGATTAGTGTTCAAGGTGAATGTTGGAGGGACACATTCAGTCCATTGCAGGCAGTGAGTTAGCACTTTTACCCCCATTTTCAGATGAAAATTCTGCATCACGCAGAGGTTAAGGAGGTTGCCCAGCTCACACAGGAGGAAACTGTGACCCCCCCCAGGGGCGTGGCCAAGAATCCCAGCCTTCGTTCCACACTGTGCTGTTTCTCCAGAGAACAGACGAACAGGTTTCCGTTGTCATCCTGGGGAAGCTGATGGGCACGCGGACAATCGGACACAGAGGGAATCCAGGTGCCAGCCCCCTCCGGCTCTTTGCCCTTCGATTGTTTCCAGGATGCAGTCACTCTTGCATCTGGAGCGCCTGTGATGAATGTGCTGGGCTCTGGTGCACAGGCTGGGGGGGCCCCCCGCACCAGGGGCTCGCCCTCCAGAAGGTATCAGACACCCAAGCCCGTGTCCAAAGCAAAACACACTCTGCTGCCTTTCTTCCTCTCAGACCAGTTTCCCTGCAGACCAGGAAAATCCTCACCTGGACTCATTTGGGAGCTGCTCTCTGGAAAGTCTGCAAACACATGCAAGGACGAGACAGGATAGATATCTCAGCAAAGTCGTTGCCTGAGAACTCTTCCAGCCCCTTCCTCATACCCAGGACCTGACTCTGCACACGGCTGTCATTTATGTCCTTTCCCCACATTTTCTTATTGTAGTAAAATGCACACAACAAAATAAATAAAATTAAAAAAATAAATGCACACAACATAAAATTCCCTCTGCACCAAGGTTAAGTGCACAGTTCAGGAGCACCAACGACATTCTCGATGTTGTGTGACCATCACCACCATCACCTCCAGGGCTTTCTCATCCTCCCAGTGAGAATAGGGGGCTCTGTCCCCATTAACCCCTGACTCCTCCCCCCTCCCCCAGCCCCTGACACCCGCCACCTACTTTCTCTCCCTGTGGATCTGAGTCCTCCAGGGACCTCCTACACCACGTGGCCTTCTGGGCCTGGATGATTTCAGGGCCACAACGTCCTCAGGTCCATCCATGCTGGAGCACGTGTGTCAGAATCCCTTCCTTCCCCGGGCTGAGCAGCATCCACCGTGCGGATGGACCACATTGGTTCATCCACGGTCTGCGGTGGAGCCTCCGCGGCTTCCGTGTTCTGGCTGCCGGGAACGTGGCTGAAACTTACATCCTTCTCTACCAGTTGAAACAAAGCCGTGAAAAGAGGATGGTTTCCTCAAAAGACAACAATAAAAAGCAAACACAAGCCGAGCTGGGGTTTACGACCCTCTTCAGCAAAGTCTCAGGATGAGCCCGGCGTCTGCGTTTAGGGGAGAGCTGAGGCCGCTTTAACTGCAGGAGGACAACCAGGGGCTGGGCTTTACACAAGCAGGGCAGGTGGCCCTGCGGGCTACACCTGAGCCCCTCGGGGCTGCCTGTCGTCATGCAGGCCCGCCCGGGAGGGGGCTTCCCCCAGAGCCCCGCGGGGTGGAGGACAGGAGGTGCTGCCACTTGAGCAGGAGGGCAGTGGTGTCCTCGGCACAATTAAAGTGAATTTGTGAACGTGTATGAGTTATAAGCAGGCTCTACGGGGGGAGCGAAAAGGAAGAGCAGAACCAGAACCCCCCAGAGGCTGTGCAGAGGACCACATAGCACAGAAGGCCCCCGGCTGGCAGGTCCCACCTTGGGATTCCGCCCCAGCTAAGGGGGCAGGAGTGGTACCGCAGGCCAGAAGCACCGCCTTCCCCGCCCTGAGCTGCGGCCCTCCAGTGACCCCCGTCCAGGTGTGACCCACAGGGGACACGACCAGCCACCCAGCGGGCCTTCCATGGGACAACCTGGGGGTTCAGCCACTCTGGTGAGCTGAGTGCACCTCTGCCCGAAGACCCCACCGGCCGGCCTGCTGGGCCCCCCAGGGCACGTGTCGCCAGGGGCATGCGTCCAGTGGGCCCTCCCCCAGTGCAGGGGCTCCAGGCTCAGCACCTATCCTGTGCCCCGTCCGCCGACCGGCTGCCAGGAAGCCCTCTGGGGATCCCCCCAACTCAACTCACGGATGCATAGTCAGCCTCCAACCAAAGCCACAGAGCAAGTAAGCGGCCCAGCCCTGCTCCCTCCACGGCACCCCCTGTAAACATGCCCCCAGTTTGTATTTTTGATGCATGTGTGGTAATTTCCCAACCTGACCAGCACAAAAGTCCACATTTTATTAGGATGGCAAGAGCATTTAACGCTGCCTTCTCGACGCAGTAAACAGATTTGGTTTAATAGTCTGCCCTTGTTCTGCTCATTTGCTAGGACTCTTCCCACAAGAAAACGTGCCTGAGACGTTGAAGAAAACCTGCTTCGAGGGCCCTGAGCAGCCCATTCACTAGGGAGCACAAATGGCTGAATGACTCTCCTTTAAATTTCCCCTGACGGGGCTCACCGCAAGGCCCTCCGGCGGCTGGAAGAGCCCCTTCGACGGGAGAGGCTCAGCTGCAGGGATGCCTGCCTGTGGCTCACACGTACCTTCTGCCCAACAACCAGCACGACACTCAAAATCGGCCTCAGCAGCTTTGCTCTTTCCAGAGCCCCACAAACAGCAACGGAACAGAAGCTCCCCAGCGGACAGGACAACGGTCTTCACGCAAACACCGTGAAGACGCCAGGCGTCTGTCCCTCTGTCCTCACCCTGGAGGACGCCCGCCCGGCAGCCACCGAAGCTCCTGTAAAGCCGCCAGCTCATCGCACGTTACAAGGTCCCAAGCGTTATTGTTCTGAGGTCCCTGACCCTCGGGGGGTGATTTGATTCACTAGGTCATTTTCAATGAAGTCTTATTCTCTATCTAGAGAAAACTTCCCTTAATCCCATCAAGAGTTGGGGGGACCGTCCTCTCCCAGAGCCACGCAGGGACACGGGGGCCACTCAGGCTGCACCGTGGCCACGAGGACGGCTCCCCCCCGCCGAGCAGCAGCTGGGAGCCATGAGAAGCCACAGGCCAGATCTGTTACACGACGGCGCCGAGCCCTCACACGGTGCAAGGTGCCCCTGAGGGCCCATGGATGTGGTGGCTGGTCTGTCCGTGGCAACGCTGAGCTGGGGCCCCGGGAATGCCCGGTGGTCTTGGCAGGCGGTGACCAGGATCAGGGTCTCCTGGTTCCAGACCTGCATCTGGGGTGGGGGTGGGGGGAGACTAAAGTGGCCCAGTGCCCGTGGAAGCACGAACACGCTGAGGCCTGTGCTGTGACCTCAACACTGCTGCCGCGGTACTTCAGTTAGTAATGCAGGCCGGCACCATGAAAAACACGGGGAACGGCATTTACCAGACCAACTACCTGCTCACCGGATCCACGTGGCCACGAGCAGCCCCTGCAGCCCAGCCCCGTCCTGACTGGCCCAGGGCGCCCTCCTGCCCTGGGCCGTGCTTCTGGGACCACGAAGCACCGGTACCCGCTCTGTGTCCAGCCGGAGCAGGTCCCTGTGCGGCAGGACCCCCGCTCAGCACACACGGCGCCCCAGGCCCCTGCTCTGATTGCAGGCTTTGCTCCAAGCACAATGGTTCACTTATGAGCAGCTGGGGTTCCTCCAGTGAGCGGCCTGTGCTGGTGAGCCTCGGGGTTCAGCACCAGCGAGGGCCCGAGTGTGGCCCTGGGGACACCACCCCGCTGTCACCACCCGGCCCCGCTGCAGGTGCGCTGGCAGCGGGAACCCTCTGGGCTGCTGTCGGAGACCGCCGATGAGGCAACGTCCTGACGTCACGCCAGCCTCCCCGGTGGGGATGCAGGCAGCTCATGGTGATGAACCTGGCGGCAGGCGCCGGCGGTCCTAAGGCCACCCCACCGCCAGGCCGGGGTGGCACAGTAGCCGTGTGGACCTCTGACCCCACCCAACCCCGGGCTCTCTTCCTCTGCAGGTGGGCGTGGGTGTCCCCCACGTGGTCTCTGGGACTAACTGAGCCCGGCAGAGCCGTGCATCCGCCACTGGGCTCACTCAGCCCTGGGCACCGGCCCCTGCTGCACGTCCGTGGCTCGTGTCCCTGATCAAGTGTCTCTGCACAGCAGCCCATGGGGCTGGGGTCTGGAGGGCACCATCCAGTCTGCAATATTCGTTCCTGGTCCCGCTTCCGCACCGGCCCTCCCAAGGCCACGGTGGACCGGGAGCCGAGCTGTCCTGCTGGGAACCGCCCAGCTGCCTCGGGCATCGGCCCCATCACTGGGCTTCGGCCTGGCCGCACAGTGTGGCCCCGGGACAGGCCGGGACATTGTGTCCTAGGGTTCAGCCCTGGCCCTGAGCAGACCAGCTGCTCACGTTCTGCCCCCGTGAAACACAGACTCCCATCCCCCTCCCCCAGCACCCACCATCTACTTCCCGTCCCCGTGAATCTGACAAGTCCAGGGACCTCACAGAAGTGGACTCACACAGGATTTGTCCTTCTGTGACTGGATATCTCCTGAGCACAGTGTCCTGAAGGTCCATCTGTGTCAGAATTTCCCTCCTTTTCAGGGCTGAGTAACATTCCACTGACCATCAAGGCTGGCTTCTAACCCCCACTGACAGGCATGGCTACGTTGTTTTCTTTCCCAGTAAATGAGAACCCACTTTGAAAGTCACTGACATTACATTTCAGTAAAAATCCTTTCAAGAGGCTTTAAGAGGAGGCAGAGTCTTAAGGATTCACCCTCAGGGATTTCTTGCTAAACGAAGAGCTTTCCCACTTAATTATTCAGCAAGTACATAAGCACAAAGCTCCCCAGGTTCCCTGTGCCTGTGGACGACTCTGCACATCCAGTCCTGTTAGGTAACGCATGCAATACCCGCCCTACCCCCCAGCAGCGCAGTTGTGCACATGGGCTCAGGATTCCAGTTCACTTAACATTTACACTGCGCCCTCGTATCAGGGCAGCCCCACGTTAGGGACGTGCAGGCAGCACATGGCTCTCGGGGGCCCGACACCCACACACAGACCGGCACAGAAAACTGTCACACCAGCCCCGTCACCGGAAGTGACACAGGGAAAATAAAACATAACTTGTGTAGCTTAATTTTAAAGCATGTTTGACATGGACAGCTATCGAGCATCTGGAATGCTTCGGTTAAAATGGGTTGCTTGGGGAAGTTGATTTTTAACCGCAATCACCTGTAAGAAATTTAAATCCACTTTTCAAATTCAGTCTATTTCTGCAGAGTGCCTCTTCCCAGTTCCATCCTCCTGACGCCACCACACGTGGACAGGAGATGGGGTCAGGGCCCAGACACAGAGCCCACCGAGACGGGATTCCCCACACTTGGTGTCGGAGAACTGTCCTCCTGACTTACTGCTTCACCTTCATTTTCTTATAAAAGCCTACGACAGAGTACGAGCAATGTTGCTACTGAAATAAGCGTCTTCAATGCACATCTATACGTATTAAGAAGGAATCATGTAAGTGTGAGTGAATTACCTTCAGAATGCCAAAGATTGGGTAAACATATGTGCTACTTTTTCCTTTTTTAAAGATTTAATTTTATTTATTTTTGGCTGCGTTGGGTCTTCGTTGTGGCAGTGTGCAGGCTTCTCATTGGGTGGCTTCTCTTGTTGCGGAGCACAGGCTCTAGGCCCGCGGGCTTCAGTAGTTGTGGCACACGAGCTCAGTAGTTGTGGCGCACGGGCTTAGTTGCTCGGCAGCATGTGGGATCTTCCCAGACCAGGGCTCGAACCCATGTCCCCTGCATTGGCAGGCGGATTCTTAACCACTGCACCACCAGGGAAGCCCTCAAGACCTTGCTACTTCTAAATACTATACCCACCAATTACGAATGTCTAAATGTCAGGCCACTTTTGGCGAGTCTACCAGTTGACTTCAAACAAGCTGTCCGCTGAGTTACTGTGGGAAGCCCAGTGGCAGATTCCCCTTCAACACTACACATGGAGACGGTTCTTCCTCAACCTTCTGGATTCCTCTACCAGAGTGAAGCCGCGTCGCTGTGGCCACTGGACCGTAAGCTGAGTCAGCCTGGATCTGCTCCCAGGTCACCTCCCAGGGGCTCAGAGGCAGACAAACCGTTTTAGAAACGATCAACCCCTCATGCTGGCATCTCCACAGAGCGCACAAATTACTCCTTGCTTTCTTTCTATTGTTGTAAAGTTTCTCGAGCTGCTAACAGAAAATATTAATTCCCAGAAGCACTCTGGAAGAATTCATACCTGTTTGTATGAGTTCTAAAAAGCAAGAGCAAATCCAGTGAAATTTCAAGGCACATAAGAGCTTTAGAAAGCTAGATGCCTGGAATGTAAGCAGTGCTGAGAACTTAGGTTTTTCTTTCACTTTTTGCCTTCAAAGAATCTCTTTAAAATGTCATAATAATCGTACTTCCTGGGACTTCCCTGGTGGCGCAGTGTTTAAGAATCCGCCTGCCAATGCAGGGGACATGGGTTCAAGCCCTGGTCCGGGAAGATCCCACATGCCGCGGAGCAACTAAGCCCGTGCGCCACAACTACTGAGCCTGCACGCCTAAAGCCTGTGCTCGGCAACTAGAGAAGCCACTGCAATGAGAAGCCCGAGCGCCGAAACGAAGAGTAGCCCCCGCTCGCCGCAACTAGAGAAAGCCTGCGCACAGCAACAGAGACCCAACACAGGCAAAATTATATAAATAAATAAATACATTTATTGAAAAAAAAATAGTACTTTCTAAATGGACATTAGCCCCAGAGGAGATGGCCCTGAAACGGTCCCCAGCCCCAAACAAAACAGCTGTTGAGATGCACACCTCTCCCACCTAGAAGGCACATACAATCAACAGTAACACATTAAAATTCATGATTTCTGTAACGTCCAAAGCAAGAGAAAAAAGGGCCACATCCAGGGACTGGTGGCAGATCGCGGCATCTGTAGGCAAGTGTCTCAGTGTCTCGGGCCAGTTTCCCAGAATGGCCAGCAAACAGCTTGGCCGCGTCCCAGATGGTGCCTGTGCCTTGGCAGGAACGCTCAAGTTTGCCCACAAGGTTGTGAGGGTCCTTGCATGAGCTGCCCTTTGAGAAGGAAGGTTAATCCACAGCCGTCTAGAGGCGGAGGCCAGTGAACGTCCTGTGGGCGTCTTATTTACTATCTCACGTCTGATGTGATTCATTTCCAACTGAGTCTCCAAATTTAAAGTCTACTTTCAGAAACAAATGGGCGTGAGGACGAGTTTCCGTGATGTAAGCGCAGAGAGCTCTGAATTTGGCCGTCCTCCGGAGCTGTGTGCCCCGGGGAGGGAGGTGCACCTAGAAAGTCCCCCACAGGACGGTCAGCTTACGAGAGAGCCGAGCTCCGTCCCCAAGTGAAGCTACTCCCCTGAGGGCCTCTTCCGATCCGCATGGTGAACATGCTGAGGGCGGCAGGGGTGGGAAGCGAGCACAGGGGCAGCCCGGAGGCCATTGCTCGCTCAGGGCCCAGCAGATCTGCACATCGCGAGTGTCCGCTCTGCTGGAAGGATGCTCTCCAGGACGAGGCCGGTGGGTGTTTGGACTGTCCAGCACGGTGTTGCCCAAAGTCCCTCAGGATAAGCATTCACTCCAAGTTTCTGGGGAAGAAGTGTGAGCCGGGGCTTAGCAATCTTTTAATCTTTTAACAAGGGTCCCGGGTGCTTCTTACGATAGGAGTTTGGGAAATAATCAGTCTCTCTGGCAACTGAGGAAAGTCGGCCGTAAGGCAGGGTGCAGACATGGGTCCAATTTTAATCCAGATGTGCCTACGGCACGTTTTGCATGTTTACGCTCTTGTAATTAGGAAAAAGATTCAGGGCGACATTGTTTGAAAACAAACCTGTTTTGTTAAATGTTTACTTTAAGTCTTTTTTTCATTTAACAGCTAGACCTTGATCGCTGAAAAGTAAACTTTGTTTTTCAAGCTATGCAAAGTTCCCTAAAATCGTTCGGTGTTCTCGGTGTCAAATTCATCTGGAGCGCTCTCTCCAGGGAGAGGCAAGCAAATGTGTACTCAGCTGACACTTCTTAGGCATCTCATGCTTAAGATCCACACTGAAAAATGAATTAGCTCTTATTAATGTGTGCAATTGTTTTATTGCCCTTTCACTTTGGATTCTAGAATCAAGGCGGTTTTTTCCGACACTGAAAGAGGAAAAGATGATGTAAGCGCAAAGCCTCCTGAGTGTTTCCCTCCTCAGCTCAGGACCGTTTTGCCCCAAGACCTGATACAGGTGGTGACAACACCAGCGACTGCAGGTCACTGCGTACCTACTATGTGGCTAAGCGCGTTACATGGGGCTGCTTTCCACTTCTGACTTTCGCGACTATCTTGAAAGGTGGCCACTCATATCCCATTATTAAAGTTAAATAAGACTCCTGGAAGTAACAAGAAATAAGCCCCAAATGGTTTCTTATTCTATATCCCCTGTGCTGACCACAGGGACCTGGAACAGTCCTCACCCAAGACCAGCAGCCCCAGTGGAGAGCCTGGAGGACGCCCCGCAGCCCGAGGTGCTGGGGTGGTGAGCACAGGGTCTGGGCAGGAGAGGGGGCCTGTACACGAGTTAGTGACGGGCCACCTGTCGGTGAGTCCAGCAAGGGCTGACAGAGGACGTGTGTGGCCCCCTCCACGTGGGGACACACTCTGGCAAGACTGTCCCTTCCTAAATTTGGTCCAAAATCATCCCAGCCTCCGTTCCTATGCTTTTGTGCCCATCATCTTAAAAATGCCGAGAAAAGGACGACTAAAAGATCCCATCTTTCTGCCGAATGGATGCTAAGGTTATCACTGAAGACCGAGTGTCTGTGTTCCCCCCACCAAAATCCACATGTGGAACCCTAGCCCCAGTGGGATGGTGGGGGGGCAGTATGGAAGGTGATGAGGTCATGAGGGTGGGGCCCCCATGAACGGGATCAGTGTCCTCATAACAGAGACCCCAGAGAGCCCCCAGCCCTTCCTCCATGCGAGGACACAGAGAGAAGATGCCGTCTGTGAAGCAGGAGGGGCCTCACCCGACACTGAATCAGCCAGCACCCTGATCCTGGAGGTGCAGCCTCCAGCACTGGGAGAAGTAAGTGTCTGTTGTTTATAGCCACCCAGGCCATGATTTTTTGTCACAGCGGCCCAAGTGGACTAACTTGGTCATCTACAGACACCCTAAGGGAAGATGATTCCAGATCCTCAGAACCTCACCAGAGTCACGACGGAAGAGAGATTCTATTTTCTCTTCTACTCCTTCCTGGGTCAGCTCTTCCCACACAAAACAAAAACAAAGCCCACACAAAACAACATGGAAAACAAACACAAAAGAAACAGTCGTTGGCAGGGTCAGAACCTCAGGTTGGATGACCCTCTGTCCACTGTCTGTCACGCCCACCCTCCTGAAGTAGGCAGCTGTGTTGTGTGCCGTGAGTGCTGGGAGAGCAGACAGGCGGCCGCTCCGTGGAGAACACGTGTGCAGACACGGACTCTCAGGTCATCCGACATGCAGTAAACATAAACCGGAGAGTGGTTCTGAAGGCTTTGGATAAACCCCTAACAGAGTCTCATATTGTGATGAACCAAAGAACTCAAGTTGCAGTTCATTGGTGTCTCCATAGAAACAAGACATACTGCAAGACAGGATATTGCCAAAGGACTGAAAAATTTAAGGCTCAGCAGAAAACAGAGAAACGTACTTGAAGGATTTTTTTTCCCTGGAAAAATTAATTATTCATTCTCTGTACCGGAAGCATTTGGTTTCACGGTAAATACTTGATTCTCCGTCCCTGGGATTTACTGTGGACCCTCCTGACAACCTTCAAACACTGTTAGTGGACCGGGAAGGCAACATTTTTACAGCATAATTAAAGTTAAAATGCCTGAAATTACTCAGCCCCCAGTTGAGCAAGGCTTTCATCATGTTGAAGATGCTTACCCTCCTGGCTCACACTGAGTTTCTGCCCCTGAGACCCTGGCCTGAGGCCGACCTGCCCCATCAGGACCGTGTCCCCAGATGGGCCCCTTGGTGGAGAGACCAGGCTGCCCCCCTACCCGCCTCCTTGGAGATCAGACCTGTCCACTGGCACCTGTGGATGGAGAGGAACAGGCTGTGGGCCCCCTTCCCCGGCATCAGCGTGGCCCTCAGCTGATGCAGTGTCCATCTTAGGCACCACCGGGCCGCGAGCTCACTGAGGCCCGCATGTCCAGGAAGCAGAGAAAGCGCCTGCCTGGGTAGCTGACTGTACATGTCAGCTTGGCTGGGCTGTGGTACCAGACATTTGGTCAAACGCTAGTCTACATGGTGTAGTGAAGGTATTCTTAGACGGGCATTGCACTGAAGTTGGTAGACCCTAAGTCAAGCAGACTGCCCTCCACAGAGGGCACGGTACCTCTTCCAATCAGCTGAAGGTCGTGGTAGAAAAAGGGTGAGGTCCCCGAGGAAGAGGGAACTCTGCCTCGACTGTCTGTGAACTTCAGCAGCAGCAGAAGCTCTCCCCGGGGCCTCCAGCCATCCGTCTGCCCTGCAGATTTCAGAACTGCCAGCCCCACAATTCCTTCAAGTAAGTCCCTTAAGATAAATCTCTCTCCGTGTCTGTCTGTCTGTCTGTACACACACACCCCCCTTCCAGTCCCGCTCTGCCCGCGCTGCATAGTGAGTGGCCCATTTGGCCGCACCCCTCCAGGAGGACACCAAACGCACACTGGTGGGCAAATGGCACTGCTGGGCTCCTTGCTCGAAGATAGCTGAGAATTTCAGGTGACACCAGAGCCCCAAGCTAAGGGCAGGGCCCTTGGGCGACTGCCCAGCACAGGTGACCTGACAGAGGTCAAGTGGGCACAAAGGGACACGTGTGTCGGGGCAACACCAGCCCACTCACAGCAGCTTGTCTCTGATGGAGCCGGCTGCGCGCATCCCCAGGGAGAGAGACGCTGGAGCGCGGGCGGGCACAGTGCCTTGGAGACAGACCTGGGAAGGGAGGTCCCCTGGGGCAGCCAGGGCTGGTCTTGGTCTCCCATGGCCATTGGAGGCAAGAACACGGAGAACAAGGGAGTACAGGGGAAGGGAGAAGGCGGAGGGGCTCAGAGCTGAGCCGGCGGGGCTGGGGAGGGGCACATCCAAGGAAGACACCCAACCTCAGGGCCCTGGACAAGAGTGGCTGGCAAACCACGACTCCGGGGTCTCCTTCCAACACGGAAGATCACAGTGCTGACATCAAAGAGAAACCCTAAACAACGGCAAAATGCCAAGATTTTTGTTAAAAGGTAAGTGTGTGGACATACGTGTGCATACGAAGACCAGATCAGAATGTTAGCGGCCTGGGGGGTGGAATTATGGATGGATGATTTTTCTTTCCTTTTCCTATGAGTTTCATTATTAGTTACATTTTTAATAATTAGCTTGTGATTACAATCAAGAAAAGGAACAAGGCCTCTTCCCTTAAAAAAACAAGCTTTTCCCATTCCCTCCAAAAACTCCAAGTTTGGTGGATACACGTGATAACGCCTGTGTGCTCGTTTCTGACTCTGTGTTCATAGGTTTGGCCCCCCCGAGCCCCACCACCAAGCACGTGCTCTGACCCCAGTGGGCCCGGGCTCCGGTCTGGTGCCCTCGCTGTCTGCAGAGGGGATGCATGCTGGCTCACAGGGGGGGTCTGGGCCCCATTTCTTCCCTGCCAGCCCTTTCTCAGAGGACTGAGCCCCGGCCCCAAGCTCCCTGGCACGGGCTGAGTCTGAGATGCCAAGCGAAGCCAGTTGAAGGCCAGTCCTTGAGGATGAAATCAGAGCCTGGGATTCTGGTAAACGGAGCCTGGGATTCCAGGGAGAAACACTGTTCTGAAGCAGCTGGTTTAGGGCAGGACCCCGCCACCAGATGACTCATTCTAAACTGACATCCATCGCAACAATGATGGAAATGATTTCGGCAGGAGTGTGAACAGATTCCGCCCCAAATCCCCGTTAACACGAGCCCTCAATGAAGGGAATTGTGTTCCTTATTTGGCTTTTGCACACAAAAAAAAATCAATAAGCCTCTATTAGGGCAAAAAACTGGAAACACAAACCCCAAATTCCCAGCCTCCGGGGGTACCCCGTGTGCCCTGTCTCCCTGTGCCAGGCCCCCGCCTGACCCCTCCCCGGGTACACTGACTGGGGATTCTTCAACCCTGTTCCAGGCCGCCGGGCCTCCACCAGACACCGGGCAGCTGGTACAGAGAAGGATGGTCCCAGAAAAAGCAAAGGCAGATGTGGGGGGAGACCCCTCCCTTCAGGGGCCAGAACACCCCTCCCCCCATCCTCCCAGCTTCTGCCACCTCGGCCACGAGGATCGCCCCTCGCCACGGGGTCGGGCAAGGACCCCAAGCCTGGCAGACGGTCGGGGCTCAACGACGATGTGGGATGAATGAAGAACTGGCTTGTCGTAGGTGTTTCTCCAACGTGCTCCACAGGGAAACACCGCTCAGGTTTCGTTTTGGTTTGGTTTGGGGGATTTTGGGGGAAACTATTCTTTTAATTGGCCATGAAAAATGATACAATCCGAGACGCAGCCCAGTCCTCTTCTGGGTCCTCTCTCCTCCTCATTAGATTAGCTAGTTCAGGGTAAATAAGAACAGCACTACCTGGCCTGGAAATTGGTACAAACCTATGACCCTTCAGCACATTTGCAAAATACCCAGTTCCAACCCACATGGTGAGCCGAGGCCGTGGGTGCTCCGGGCTGCACCCAGTGGGGAGGGCACACAGAGGCTGCAGAAACCTTCCCCGAGGCCTGGGTGGTCGGGGGGCGGAACGTGGAGAAGCCGTAGCCGGCACACAGGTAACAGTCAGGGCAGCCTCCCCAGAGACAAGGCGCGGGCCGCGCCGCAAGGGAACAGGACACGCGTGTTCTCACCACGAGGTGTGACGCAGGCCGCCCGGTGCAGATTCGGAGGAGAGAACGAGCGGGGAAGACAAAGGGGACCAGGGGACCTTGAGAAGCTCCTCCATTTTGAGTGAAAGAGGAGGACGCGCCCACAGGTGACTTGATGCCTAAAGGACACGCCCGAGATTGTCCATGACGTGGCCGAACCCCACAGGAGTCACACAGAATTAGATGGTGGGCGCAGCCCCTGAGAAGCAGCTGCAGGCTGACGTGTAAGGGGGACGGGGTCCGGCAACGCCCCCCGAGGGGGGAAGGTAGAGGCCTCAGCACATCTGTACGTTGAGAGAAGAGAGTGGGAACCGCAAAGATGGAGAACGTGGGACCCACATCTGGATGAGGCAGGGCAGAAAGACACGTGCGCCAGTGGGTGGGGGGTTGGCGGGGATGCACCCGGTCCTTCAAATAGCCTCGTATTCACGGTACCGTCAGGGAGACCCACACATCACATGCTGGAAACCAGAGAGACTTTCATGAAGGAGAAATGCTGCTTTACTTTACAACTAAATAAGATGCCTTCACCATGTGCTAAAATCATGACTCGTGAGACCGGGAAGACAGACCTCTCGAGCCTTAGGATTTCGCATTTTGCCAGGAGCTCACTCCTTTATAAGAGAAGGTGAGTCACTTTCTATTTTAGGAAAAAATTCATTGTGGTGCAAATTAAGACTTTCTTTTTTGTGTGAAGGTACATTCATAGTTCTGACTTCTAACTTTCAGAACCCGGTGTAATCGCTGAGTGGGGACGGGTGCTTGCACAGGAAATTAACGCTCTTAAATTCTCTTTTTAATGATCTGCTTTAGAAACGTGTGCCCTAACAAAAGACTAATAATGATCACATTAATTGTCCCAGTTCAGTCAACCATTAAGATCTGATTCTCAAAGATTCATGATACCAGTTAGTACAATTATGAGGAAAAGGGCCATTTCTAAATTCATACTTAAAATATTCATAGAACATTAATGTATGTATACTTTATGGAATGACTGAGCTCAATATAAAATATTTAGAATATGGGCTTCCCTGGTGGCGCAGTGGTTAAAAATCTGCCTGTCAATGCAGGGGACACACGGGTTCAAGCCCTGGTCCGGGAAGATCCCACATGCCGCGGAGCAACTAGGCCCATGAGCCACAACTACTGAGCCTGCGCGTCTGGAGCCTGTGCTCCGCAACAAGAGAGGCCACGATAGTGACAGGCCCGCGCACCGCGATGAAGAGTGGCCCCCGCTTGCCACAACTAGAGAAAGTCCTCGCACAGAAACGAAGACCCAACACAGCCAAAAATAAAAAATAAATTAATTAATTAATTTTAAAAAATTTAGAATATAAATTTGGGTAACCAAGTCAATATAAGCTTAAACTTCATAAAAGAGCAAAATCAACTTCAAAATCCCCCATAATAGCTGGTGTTTGCAAAAATCAAATAAGAAATAGAGAATCAAATAAATCAGAAATAAAGGGGCTGAGAAGACTCATCACTGAAAGCAGAGGCCATGTCTCGGGGTCACTGGGGGGGAACGGGTGTGAGCAGATGGGGGGGGACTGGAGTCCAGTCCCCAGTGTCCTCTGCGGAAAACTCCTTTTAAAATTTAACATCTTCCTCTGCCTCATTTGAGGAAGAGTTTTCTATAATTGACCACATTTCTTGTCGCCTTGACCACAGTAAACCAGGAGTGAAACCTCATAACTAAGATCAACTGTAGCCGACATTCTTCCTCTTCCTTTTCTATGAATTTCGACAGGTATTTTGAGAGGTACATTTTGATATAATTTATTTATAAGCCCATAATAGACCCTTTTAAGAAAAAGTTTTATTTTTAAAGTTTTAAATGCATAAGACTAGGAAATGATACCTGAATTCACTTACCCCGTCTCGATTTTAAATGGTTTCAGGAAGAGCCTGTTTTGAGTTCTCCTTTTCCCAGATCAAATTAGTCACCACGGATGATCTCCACAGAGTGCCACTTGGTTCCTACCAGGTTTTGTAGTCCAGGTAAAATCTTACAGAAAGGAAAGAGCGTACAGGCGCCTCTCACATGATGAATACCACTGGTTACCTGGCAGCCCTCAGACAAGCCACTCTGATCTTTCTCTAGGAGACAGCCCACGGATGGGGCACAGCTGTGCCGAGCCCGGCTTGCACCAAATGTGGATTCCTTGGCAAGTGTGCCGCACACGTGCTTCTCCTTCTGAGTTGAATCGTCGGGGAGTGTGCTATTAGGCTACCTCTGAGAGCTACGGTGCCCTCCGTGCGGATGCAATATCTTCTCCACTGGTACCCCAGATTTGCTGTTCCCACCCTTAACCAGAGCCGGACGCTACGATTACCCTCCAAACACAGTATTTAAAAAACACAGAGAGTATGTAGGAATGCAAAAGCCAAAAAGAGTCAAATAAGCAAAGGAAAACATAGTCTGAAAAATGTTTTTGTTTTTTGCAAAAAGTCCATGAAATTGTTTTTGAATTATCAACACAACATACTTTAAGTACAGTTAGCAACCTACTACTTGAGTTCTGTCTCCAAAAGATTAAAATGAAAAGTGTCAGGAAGATGTCTATGTCAACAGCAGGCGCCGCCCCATGTAGAGGAAGGGGACTCACATCTCTGCCTGCAGGGAGCCCTGACCGTTCACAGAAGAAAGAAGGTCTCCCCTTCTCCTCCTTCCTTTGGGGCATTCCTCTTCTGATTCAACCCAGAGGTCAGGGGACATTTTCACGTCACCCTGATTAGGGCTGAAAAGACCAGGGAGACACCAGCATCAGCTCAGAAGCCACTCACTGCTGCAGAGATGGGAACATTTTGCCTCCGCTCTCTGACACTGCAGATGACGTGAAGTTCAGAACACGTGACAGTGTTTCCAGTTTTAGCAAGTTCCTAGTTCAGGGGGCGACCTGCACTCAGGGAAGACTCAACCAACCATGAAAGAGCAGAACTGAACCAGGAAGAAAAGAAACACACTGTTGATACGTTTCTCCTAAAATATCTTAGTTAGCCCATTACTAATCAGACATTTAGTAACAACAATAGCAATAGCTCTGCATGATCCATGTGCGGGAACCTGTTAGGGGTACATGTGGGTTAGCATTTTAATGTCACCTAAACTCTAGGAGGTAGATGTTATTATTATTACTACTCTGGCTGTTACTATTATTATTATTTCAGGAACTAGCAAACATTAAGAAATGCAGCAGGTTTAAACATTATTATCCAGTTGTTTAAAAAAGTGGAACAATGTGTGATGCAAATTTAATTCGATTTTGCAATCATCTCCAGAATAAAGCCTTATTTTAAATTTTAGTATACCAAACATAATACCTGTGTATGCAAATGAGGTAATATACATATAATTTCATACTGTTAAACTATGAAGATCTCCATGGCTTCTCCATGTTCGAAAACATTCTGGATCTATGTATAGAATTCCAGGCACTATTTTACCCTCTTAAAGCAACGTTTAACACAATCCATTTCCAGTACAATGGAGTCAAAAGGACAACTCCTCAGAGCGGCATGTGAGTGGATGTGACCTAGTATGGACTCACCACTGATGAGTTTTTTTTTTTTAACTTGATAATATGAACATCTGTGACTCATAACTGGCGCTGAGGAAACTGGTTCCTGGTTCCTTTGTGACCACTTAGAGGGGCAAGATCAAGCATGTGCGTCGGGACCTCAGCTGAGCCACGGGGCACTCAGCACCACGGACAGAGCTCAATGGGCGCACGCTTCCCCTCTCTCTCTCTCTCCCTCTCTGTGTCTGTCTCTCTCTGTCTCTCCCTGTCTCTCTCCCTCTCTGTCTCTCTCCCTCTCCCTCTCTGTCTCTCTCCTTGTCTCTCTCCCCCTCTGTCTCTCTCTGACTCTCCATCTCTCTCTCCTTGTCTCTATCCCTCTCTGTCTCTCTCTCCCTCTCTGTCTCTCTCCCTCACCCTCTCTGTCTCTCTCCTTGTCTCTCTCCCTCTCTGTCTCTCTCTGACGTTCCATCTTTCTCTCCTTGTCTCTCTGTCTTTCTGTCTCCCTCCTTCTCTGTCTCTCTCTCCCTCTGTCTCTCTCCCTCTCTGTCTCTCTCCCTGTCTCTCTCCCTCTGACTCTCCATCTCTCCTTGTCTCCCTGTCTCTGTCTCTCTCCCTCTCTGTCTCTATCTGACTCTCTGTCTCTCTCTCCCTCTCTGTCTCTCTCCCCCTCTGTCTCTCTCCCTGTCTCTCTCCCTCTCTGACTCTCCGTCTCTCTCTCTCCCTCTCTGTCTCTCTCCCCCTCTGTCTCTCTCCTTGTCTCTCTCCCTCTCTGACTCTCCATCTCTCCTTGTCTCTCCCTCTCTGTCTCTCTCCCTGTCTGTCTCTATCTGACTCTCCGTCTCTCTCTCCTTGTCTCTCTGTCTCTCTCTGTCCCCCAGCCCCTCTCCTTTGTAACAAAACAAGTTGACTTCCTTACTGTTGACCGCACTCTGCTCAAGCCTGAGAGCAGAGGCTGCTTTCCCAGGCATGACTAGTTACCTTCACAACGCACACCTTGCACGAGGCCCCCAGGCTCCACCAGGGCGGAGGAGACCAGCCCCAGAGGAAGGAGGCCCTGCCCACTCTGTGCCTGACAGCAAGCTCGGCATTCAGCGGGAGAGAAAGCCACAAAAAATTCTAATGTGGAGGTACACACATGCTGCATCCTGGCGCCAGCCCACACGGAAACCCGCGGGCCACTCGAGGTCAGGCCCGCCCCACACTCAAGTCCAAGATGCAGGTTCTCACCCAGGCTCTGTCTCCCACCGGCCCCGTTCGCCCGTCTATAGAACCGGGACCGTCACAGCGTCACAACACTAGCAACACACCAGGAAGGATGATGCAGACCACGTGAGGGGGCGGTTAGAGATGACAGGCATTTGAGCACATGTCCAACCGTCCCCTTAACCACATCCCAGCCCTTCATGACACCCGGCAGCTGCCAGACGCTGCCCCACTGTCTGTCGGCTGGAAATGACTTCTTCCCATTCTGGTATAAACATCCCAGCTGCACTCCAAAGTCCAAGCCAAACCTACTCCCTCTGTAAAGCTGTCACTGATCTTTCAAACACAAATTAAACTGACTTCTTATCCGAGGTCCCCATGGCACTGTGTCCACGACTTCTCAGGAAGGCTGTCTCGTCTGCCCTGTGTTGATGCTATTTCTGCCGGTGACCATCTTCCCAACTGGATTATAACCTCATTCAATATATGAATCATGTTTTAATTGTCTCTGTATCTCCAGATCCTACGAGCCTTCCTATTCGTGGTTCACAGTCAGTACATGTTCATAAAACAAATGCATGACTATAGAACCCACACCCTTGCTGGGGAACCTAGCTATACGAGTAAAGCTGCAAAAGACAGAGTAAGGTAGCAAGGAGAGGTGAAAGGAGCGCTCAGCACACCATCTGCTAGTCAGCAGGCCGTAAACAACTGCTGCTAAACCGATTTAAAATTTCGTTGAAACAGTCTCAACAAAAAAATCCAGGAGAAATGAAAGCATTACTACTTCAGAAGAGATACGTTACTTAAGAAGATACACCTATGTACCCATATGTATACATATATGTTTACCATATATTAAAAGAGTGCTTAAGAATGAAAAGGCAAGTCAGACTGAGAAAAATTACCTGCAAAGCACATATCGGATAAAAGACAACAGGTACACAAAGAATTCTTAAACTCAATGAGAAATAAACAGCCCAATCAACAATGTGCAAAAGACTTGAACAGACACCTCACCAAAGAATGTATACAGACAGCAAATAAGCACAAGAAGAGACGCCAACATCATACATACAGCCGCTCTGGGACACAGCCCGGCAACTTCTTGCAAAGCTAGACACTCTTACCATACAGCCCAGCCATCACACTCCTTGGTGTTCACCCAAATGAGCTGAAAACTTATGTCCACATAAAAACCTGCACTCAAATGTTTATAGCAGCTTTATTCACAATTGTCAAAACTTGGAAGGCATCAAAATGCTCCTGAGTAGGTGTGTGGGTAAGTAGGTGTGTGGGTAAGTAGGTGTGTGGGTAAATACACTGTGGTCCATTCAGACAACGGAATATTATTCAGCTAAAAAGAAAGGAGCTATCAAGCCATGAAAAGACGTGGAAGAACCTTATAACTACATGAAAGAAGCCAATCTGAAAAGGCTACAGAGTGTATGATTCCAACTGTATGACATTCTGGAAAAGGCAGAACTATGGAGACGGTAAAAAGATCAGTGGTTGCCAGGGGGTGCGGGGAGGGTGGGGTGAACAGACAGAACATGGAGGATTTTTAAGGCAGTGAAGCTACTCTGCTTGCTATTACAATGATGGATATAAGTCACTATACTTTTGTCCAAACCCACAGAATGGACAACACAGAGAGTGCATCCTTAAGTAAACTATGGACTTTAGTCAATAATCATATGCCAATACTGGTTCATCCATTGTAACAAACGCAACCACAATGCAAGGTGTTAAAATAAGGGAAGGTTCCTGTGGTGGAGGGGGGTACTTTCTGCTCCATCTTTCTGTGAACCTACAACTGCTCTTAAAGTCTAGTAATTTTAAAAGGATGGCTCTAGCGGCTGTTCTTTCTTCACTATTAATATTATTCTAGACAAATGGATGTTCTGAACTAGGGGAAAATCCTCCGGGGAGCCCGCGAGTGGAGGGAGCCGGGAAGGGTGGGAATCCAGGATCGGTCCCATTTCAAAACGGGAGACGGTGGAGCCAGGACAGGAGCCGGGGGGCGGTGCTGGGGAACAGGGGCACCCAGCCCCCCTCAAGGCGGCCCACCCCCTCCATCTACAGAAGGACCAGGACGCAGGCCCAGCCTTTCTATCCACTTGAAGGTTTTCAAGAGAACTCTTTTCTTAAACACCTCTTCTATCACTCGCTATTTATAGGAATCACTTTTTCTCTCTGAAAGGCACACTTCACATCTGTCCTCAAACCACTCTCTGTGGATGAGGTCACGTTGAGCACTCGATCCAGACTCTGGTCCCGGCTACTTTGACACAGACCGTCCAGAGCCACAGGCGCTGCCTGCACAGCGCCTGACTGGAGGGAAGCTCTGTGCCCGGTGACCGACTTCACGTGCAAAGGCCGCAGACCACGGCCGCAGTGCACCTGCATCTACTGCTGTCCTTGCGCTCGGTCTGTGCGCAGAGCTTCTGGTGTTTAAATGGCTCCTGTCCCCTCCCCACCGAGGAGAGGACTGGGCAGGGACACGTGCAGGTCGCTGTGCACGCGTCCGCCCGTCGACACCTGGTTCTGCCCTCGAACCATCCGTCTGGAGGCTCCCCTCCCACGAGTACGGACGCAGAGTCCACCTTTAAAAGGCAGCTTGAAGGGTAAGCCGGGCGCAAGACACCCCCAAAGCTTTGCACAGCCCCACTTGTTAGAAAAGGAAGAGCTTTCCACTTGGCCCAAACAGGACCTTCCCTGGGTATAAAAAACCAAGAGGGGGAGAGAGAGACAGAGGGGGAGGGGAAGGGGAAGAGGAAGGAAGGAAGGAGGGAGGGAGACAGACAGGAGGTGTCCTCAAATCAATCCCTGGACTATCGTCTTCCGGGCCCAGCGAGGAAGCACGGCCTCTGCAGAAACCAGCCCTCCTGACCCCTGGGTCTCATCCTCAAGGATGACCTGACCTCTCTCAGGCCTGAGGCACCATCAGAGGTGGGAGGAGGGTTCACCTGACCTGGCTGTCGTGGGAGCCGTGGCCTGTGTGGTCAGCGCTCACCCAACTGCTCCGAAGGCTTCGGTATCGCACACCCGTCCAGTCGCTGGGACCGAGCACGGCCCTGCTGTGCTGAGTTCAGGCAGGACCCTGCTGGTGGGACCAGTGTCCACTGGATGCTGGTGGTCCCTTTGCTAAGTGGTGTTGAATTTTCTTGGGTAGAACTGCATTGGGTTTATACAGCCCCAAAGGATAGATCAGATGACGTCTCAAAAGTCACCCCATATCTTAATCGTCTGATTATGGGAAAGATGAGTGGTGGGGACACCTCTTTCCCTTTCCCCAAAGTTTAACACCCGTGGCCACAGGAATTAAGACACTAAGGCAGTTTCTCTCACCAGAAAACAAACAAAAATATCGTTTGAAAAGTGAGGGTAATAATATACGTTATTTATTTGGGGCCAGTTGTGTCATGTTTAAAATTCTGAGCACACAGGCTGGTTTTCATTCTTTGCTGAGTTACACATGCCCATCTATAAGTTTAACACTGATATACAAATATTTTTATTATAGAAATTTCTACAGACAAAGGTCTGATACGCTCCATGGCCATTAGAGAGAAGGACACTCTCAGTGGCTATTTCTCCCTGGTTCCAGCTACAAAACTTCCTAGTTCCGGGCTATTTAATGGCTGTTCTTGCTATATTTTAAAACTTTAGTATTTATGGTAAATTTACAAAGGGAATGTGAACTGATGCACTCCAAAGGCAGGAGAGAAAACGACCTCAGATGTTTTTGTGGGGTTTCTATTCAAGAATCGTTTTGGAAGGTGGAAGACCCACTCGCCTCCCAACCATGCCCAGGGGTGGGCATCAGGGCGGACCTTTCCTCTTTCAGTAAAGGAAGTGTCTTTCTTAACGATCCCGGTGACATCAGGGCAGAGGTGCAGTGGGGAGATAATTAGTGGGTTACAATTAAAAATCACAACGTGTCACATGGGAACTCCCTGATTAAGTGAATATGGTGACAGCGGCTTCCCTCGGAAATCATCACAATCTAGTCAGCAGGGAAAACTTCCAAGTCAGCACGCGGGCAGCATCCAGGCTTTCAAGAATATCCTTATGTTTGAGGACGGGAAGATTTCAACAGATCGACTGCACACTCACGAGACACTCAGCGCGACAGTGATGAACCACACAGGTGAGGCACTAACGGGCGGAAGCTCTTTTCTTACGCGAATTACAGCACAACCTCTAGCGGTCAGGACGGAAGTGGAAGCAGGCGGAGGAAGGGCAGGCAAACGCGTGATGGGGCCCCCACCCCCGTGTCCCTAACGTCCTGCTCTTGACACTCACCTGCCCACCAGCCCTGCTCCGAGAGCCCCACCCCCCCGGACAGAGATGCAGCTCCAGGCCAGGTCCGCGCCACCCCCACGTCCACACGCACGGGGCTCCTAGAACCTCACCAGACATGCACACTGCGTCCTTGAAGAATTCCTTCTTTGAGTCAATAAGTGGGTGATAGAGGATATTCATTTCACCCACACACATACACACACACACACACATATATGAAAAGTAAATTAAATAAAAATAAATCTAAACCACACGCACGCACACATACACCCGGAAGCTGCGTGCCCAGACGGTCCCCGTGAGTTGGACGCTACCACAAATGCTTTAAAGAGAGATGAATTTTAGAAACTAGACTGAGTGAAAACCAGGAGGGATGAGGAAACTGGAAAGAGGCACAGAAAGAGGCGACTGAAGGGCAGCAGGATGCCTGTATTTTGCAAGAGGTGTGTGTAATGGAACATCTGCACGGTGGCCTCCCCTCGGATGCCCCAAGGCCAAGGTTTTGCTGAATCGGGTCCCAGGAGAGCTGTGCAGCCCTCCCCCCTTCATCCCCGCAGGACCCGAGGTCGGCCCTCCCCCCTCCATCCCCACAGGACCCGAGGGTCGGCCCTCCCCCCTCCATCCCCACAGGACTTGGGGTCAGCCCTCCCCCCTCCATCCCCACAGGACCCGAGGGTCGGCCCTCCCCCCTCCATCCCCACAGGACCCAGGATCAGCCCTCCCCTCTCCATCCCCGCAGGCCCCGGGGGTCTGCCCTAGAGCCGGACGGGGTGAGGCCCAGGTCAGAGCCGTCCAGTCTTCCTCAGATGGAGGTAGATGCATGTCCTAGCTTAGCAACCGAACCACAGGAAATGGCAGTGCAGGGAGGCAGCAGGGCCTGGGCCTGACGCAAAAGGATGGCGCCCGTGGCGTGGAACAGAGCAAGCCTGCAGGCCCCACGGGCTTTCCGAGCGATGACCGGGACACAGCTCATCCAGGTCCAGCCGGGACCTGTCGGGTGACAGTGACCCAGACCAGCTGAGCCAGCCTTCCTGGCTGCGGCGACCAAACATGCCATGTATGCAGCCCAAGGAGACGGAGGGCGCGGGAGGGTGCGTGTCCTGTAACCTCCACCCTCACGAGGGGTCCCTGTGAGCACAGCTGTGCTGACACCCCAGAGGCCACTGTCCCTTGGGGCCTCTGGGGCATGACCTGGGGAGGGTGCCCTTGCCCCTCTCACTGGCTGAGGAGGTGAGTGACAGCCCACGAAGCCCAGCAGCTCGGGAAGGCCCTCAGGGGCCTCTGGGTCCAGCTCTCCAGATGGACCGGCCTATGGGACTCTCTGGGGACATTAGCGATTCAGATCCTCTGTCCGTGAGTTGCCCACTACGCAACCACACACGTAGACGGGAGAAGCAGAGACGCAGGCCCCAGGGCTGTAGGGACCCTAAGGTGTGTCCTAAGAACCCAGTGAAGAGAAGGGGAATCAGACCCCTCCCGACCCCGTGGGAGAGGCAGACGCCGGCCTCTGCTGAGTCTCTGTCTTCAGTGAGAGGAGCCGCCTGAGGGTCAGCAGCTCACTCTCCAGAAGCCCCACTCCTCACCCACCAGGTTTAGAAGCCAAACACTTGGTGCTGTGTGATACGTGACGGAAACGAAAGATTTCCACCCAAATACGTCACTTTCGGGCCCCGCTGAACGCGGCACATTTTTCACAAGTACGTGTGGACAGGAAAAGAAGTTTCACAATAACTCTTCTCTAAATAGAAATGTTCTGACTTTTTCCCCCTGATGCCAGTCAGAGGAAGAATGCTAATTTTACTGCCAGTTATTATCGGGAAACAGTCACGAATAAAATAAGGACCTGATGATCAAATTTCTAGCAGCTGCTATGTCTTTGGAAATAACGTACCGAGTCAGAGTTGAGACACCAGCCTCCCAGTGTGGGTCCCCTGTGCACAGTCGCCTGGAGGGGGATTTGTGTTCAAATGGGGATGAAGGCCGTCACAACGAGCGTGGGGGGGGGTGTGTTCAGAAATAAACCGCACACGTTGTGCACCGGGTTACAAGCACACAGAGCGGGGGCGTCTGGTCGCATCTGGAGAGCCACGCTCCGAGGAGGCTGTGACTGCACAGCGGCCGTCAGACGCCCTTCCTGTGCCTCCCACGACGAGGGCCCCGAGCGCAGGCTCTCGGCCTCTGCCTCCTTAAAAGGGCCTCTGCTAAACCAGGGAGGGGGTGTGTGTGTGTGTGTGTGTGTGAGATGGGGCAGGGGTGTGTGTGTGTGATGGGGCAGGGGTGGGTGTGTGTGATGGGGGCAGGGGTGTGTGTGTGTGTGTGTGTGTGTGTGTGTGATGGGGCAGGGGTGTGTGTGTGTGTGATGGGGCAGGGGTGTGTGTGTGATGGGGCAGGGGTGTGTGTATGTGTGTGTTGCAAGGCAAGTGTGTGTGTGTGTGTCTGTGTGGTCATTTTCCTCTTCCTAATCAGCACTGAGGTCAGTGCAGCATGCAGTGGACTCAAAGGAGAAAGGAAACAGTCTCAAACGCTCCTCGTACCAGGCAGAGCCCAGCGTGTGGACAGTCCCCATTCAGCCTGCGTTGAGTCTGTATTTTTTAGAGGATGTCAGTCTGATCTGCTACTGTAAAAACTCGCTCGTTTATAAAAAGGAAGCTATCAAATTAAACAGTATTTAAATAAAAGCGATGTTGCTTTAGAAAACAAAAAAGCGCTTTGAAGTTACGAATGCCGGTTTGATCAAACCAGAGCAGAGAGCTAGCGTTTACCCGCCAAACGCACGCCAGCCTCCGAGGGCATCTCTGGTTTGATTGTAGAAGGTCTGCTGTCTGTCATGTTCAAAGAACCGGGTGTGCGTCCTGCAGTTACAGTTTTCCAAGCTGAACAGTGTTACTATACAGACTTATTCTGAGGCTATTCGTTATTGTTCTGGCCATAAACAGATTGAAATGAGTTGCTAAAAAATATATGCGATACTCATTACTTGCCAACACTTATTGTTGAATTAGTGCTGCAAACCCAGGCTGATGTCACCTGCTCTCCGGGTGGGCGTCTGCTCACACCTGTGCCCAGACCTCCCCACACATGCAGTTGGTCTAAATCAAACTCTCTGCATGGCCCCGAATCCCACCAAGGCGCCTGCTCCCTAACTGCCCCTCTGGGGACCGTGTAGGGCCCCGCTTCCATGAGTGACATTCGTGATCGGTGATCCTGAGCCAGCACTTGTTGCTGAGAAAAAACCATGATTCACAAGCCAGAGAAAGTCCACTGACTCGTTCTGCTTCCTGGATGAGCTAAAGGCCACAAAATACTCCATGGTGACACGGAGCCTGTGCGTGGAAATGCACCTGAGCTCTGGGGACAAAATTATGAATGAAACAGTCAATATTCATCTAAATATGGGCAAACCAATAACTGCTTCTTATTGGACGTGCCGGCTTCTGCACAGAGTATAACATCTACATAGAAGGCATCTTGGTCGTTGATAGCAGGAACTTGTAAAACCAGATCGCTAGATGCCTGAGTGGATAATAACCTCCCTAATCGACAGCCACTCCCGTTAGGAAGAGGCGGCTGCTACTATTTAGAGGGGGGCATATTTCTGCACAAGGTAAAGCAAAACAAAAATGTCAGCAGAGCTGGGCAAGAAGCACAAGAAGAAACACCCTCAGCTCACTGCTCAAGGCTCGCCGGGCACCTGCCACCATGCCCCTGCCCACTGCCCTCCAGGGACCCGGCTCGCGGGGACCCTCAGCAAAGCATGTCGCTCTGAAGCCCCAGCGATTCCCTTCACAGCCCAGCACCGCCACCTCTGCCAGGGCAGAGGACGGCTGCTCGGTCGGCACCACACACCGAAACCTCCTGCTTCTGAAGGGGTTTACGGCTTTCATGGCATAAACACAAGGCAGCGCTTCCCAGCATCTCAAAGATCTTCCCCCTTTTCTTTCATCCTATTTAATGCAGCTGCAGGGAGCAGGGAGGCTCTGGCTACAGCAGGCATTACAAAGGAAGCTGTCTTCACAGGCTCTTCTCCCCACAGCTTGCATAAAAAACACGGGTTTTAATAACTGCAGGTCCCTGGACTTACTCGTTCCCGAAGGGATGCTGAAGCCAGCAGCCCAGCTGCTGCATCTTTGCTTTAACGAACGGAGAGAGAGCCAGAATAGTTCTCGCCTTACCCATCGCTCGGGCGTTCAGTGATTATCGGAATCAGGGTTAATTGGAGAATGAACTTGTCTTCTCAGAATGACAGCGGTGTCGTTCTAGACCGCGGTGCCAGCCCTCTCCCCCAAACCCTCCACAGCAATTAGGATGCTCCCCGGCGGCTACCGCGTCTATGGAGAGATGAGTATTTTACTTATAAAGGCAGAGCAATGTACGGTGGGAGGGAGGACGGTGAGAAAACCTGGTGCAAAGTGCCGAGGGCAAGCTGCTCGCAGAGACTAACGAGTCGGGTGCTAATCGCTCCTGGCTGCCTGCCTGCTGCCACCGCACTAGTGGAAGTACATCTGAGCCGGGGAAAGTAAGAGACGAGTCATCCTGGACTTACCGAGGCAAGACTCCCGCCGTGCTGCCTGCAGCGTCCAAATGCCAAGAGCAGGAGGCTTGTCAGCAAACAGGGGGACGTGCGCTGGGAGGAAGGTTCAAAATCACTGCGAGAGAGCAAGGCCAGAGGCCACCCAGCGTGTATCCGGGGCCGGGCAGTCGCGGCGTGGACCAGGCGGCCACGGGGCTCCACCAGACAAGTGCACTGCAGCAGGGTGGCGGGCATGGGATTGCGATGCATGTCCCATATATTCAAGCATAATAGAAAACACGGATCTGGAGTCGACTCCATGTGGATGCGGGGGCCGCCCAGCAACGAGCAGGAAAGGGAGGCTCCCCGCTCGTAATGGAATCAGCCACGGGGGTGGACACCTTCATTATGGTGCAGCCCGAGCCCCCGGGATATCGATTCCAGAAAGCAGGTGCCTGTGCGTCCTGTTTTTTTCAAAGAAACGTCTATAATCTCATTTCACAAATGATCCCTATTTAGACAGGAGCCACCTCTTGTGATGATATCATTTTAGCCATAAATGGGCAACTTCCTGGGGGTGTCACAGCACTGACGACACGGCCTCTGGAAAGTGAGTGGGCAGGGCGGAGGCCCCGCCACCCGGGGCAGCTCCCACTGCCCGGCAGGGCTCCCTGAGGTCTGAAAAGTTACAGCCCAGGAAAGCCTTTCACCCAGAGGGCTCCGGACAACTCCTCCTCCCGGGGAGGGGCCCCCTCTGGGCGGGAGGTGGGGGTCGGCCAGGGAGCACCACACCGGCCTCGGCCACAGGACCCCTCCACCTGCCTCGTCAGGCAGCCCGCTCAGAGGACCTCGGAAATGCTTTCTGCTCACAGCGGAGGTTGGGGGGCTTGGCGCCGCTGTTCCTTAAAGAGCTGAGATCCCACGCCTGCTTCACCCACACCTGCAGTACTCTCTCCAAGACACGCGGTCGGAGGATGGAGGCAGAGCTGGGATGTCCGGGAGGCTGGGTCCCCGGCATCTGTGCAGACAGCCTTGCCACCAAACCTCGGTCCTCTGTACGGGAACACCGGAGTAGCCAGGGAGCTGGGATCTATTTATATCCACCTCTGTCCCATCATCATCTGTACCCAAAGGAGAGGGGACGGTGAGGCTCCAGGACAAGAGAAAGAGGCCGCAGCTGAGTCACCACGTGAAGATTGTAAGAGAGGAGCCCAGGCAGCTTCTCATAACAAACCCTCTGAACTTTCCCTTCCGCCACCTCGGTGACCCAGATGCCCGCGTGGGAGAGGCAGCTTCCCACGGACCCGTTCACCACGGCTGAGCCTGGTGAGTGCCCGAGGACGTCGGCTTTACTAAACGACGCCAGGACCCACTGGAAAAGTACTTGAGTCAGTCACGGAGGCTCTGGGGCGCCGCGTGTTTCTATGGGCTCGAGTTTTCATCTGACAAATTCCCAGCCAGGGTGCTAGCTGAAGGGGAGAAGCCTGTCCTGCTGGGTGTTCACTCGAGTCCTAGGGGACGGGGGCCGAGGACGGTGGCAGCGAGAACGTGAAATCCACACATAATGCACGATGCCGCATTCAGGACACAAAGTCATAACGGGTCCAAATGGATGGGGACTCAAGGTGCGTGACATCACAGGGAGGGGGCCCATGGGATTCGCCTTGAGGACACACATTGGGCTGCTTCCAGGAGTGTCCTCTGGCCCGGTCTCAGGTGGCTTATGGAGGCCCTGACGGGAACCTCGCAGACCCCGCTCAGGGAGGAAGGCGCCTGTCACAGCTGAGATGAACACAGGGTGCATCATGTGTGGGGAAGGCATGTCATCACCAGTGGGTTGAACTGTGTCCCCAAACTTACATCCACCTGGAACCTCAGAATGTGACCTTATTTGGAAACAGATGTAATTAATTAAGGATCTTGAGCTACAGTGATCGTGGATTTATGGGGCCCCAAGTCCAAGGACAGGCATCCAGGGACCTCCAGGGCCTGCCGGCCACGCCGAGGCCGGGAGAGAGCATGGCCGGACTGTGCCTCGAGGCTCCGAAAGGAACCTGCCCTGCTGACACCACGCTCGACTTCCGCCTCCAGCCTGGGGCCAGCACGTTTCTGCTCTTTCACGCCCCCCGGTCGGTGGTCCTTGGCTTTGGGGCCGCAGGAGACACGTGACCCTCCTGTCTGTCCTGGAACATTCCCAGACTCGATTCAGGGGTTCGGCTCCCCTGGGACATTTCACACAGCCGTCACAAGGAACTCAAGGTGCAGATCTGCGTCCCTGAGATCCTCTTGCCCGGCTCAGCGAGCTTCCCCAGCATCACTGCTTTGCTGTCTGGACATCTTCTCTAGGGTTTCCTGGAACCCCAGAGCCTAGAAGCTCCTTGCAATCACCAGCATTTTAATACGTGTGATTTATACTATTGGTAACGATTAGAATAATAATTCACGTCGTTGCTGCATTCTTGGTCCTCCTCGCCTTCCCATTCTATTCCCGCTGCCTGAAATGCCTTCCATGGGCTGCGTCACCTTATTCTGGTGTTTTCTGCGACCCTGGACAGAACAAGATGCCCGTCCCTGCCTTGGCCGAGTGGGAGGAGGAGAGGACACAGCGGGTGAGGAACCGTGGCCACTCCAGGGCCCCCACCACGATGAGCCTGCCCGCTCCATCCTCCTGCAGCCTGCGACCCGCTTCACGGGGGAGGGACTGAGGCACAGAAATCACCAGAGCCCAGCGATGCGCCCGCACGGCCTGGCTCGTGAACGCAGCCCCAGAAGCCAGGCTCCTGGCGGATGCAGCAGGCCTCCCAAGGGCACAGCTCGGAGAGGCCAGGAAGAAGCCCCTGGGAGCCTGGGGACGCTACGGCCAAAGCGGGGACAGGCTTCTCCAGTGAAGGATGTGACGGGGATGGAGGAGGGGGGGAGGCCTGGGCAACCCACGGGTTCAAGGTCCTGCCGGGGCACAGAGACCGGCGGCCGTGGTGGAGGCCCCTGACTGCTCCCTGGAACAGGGTCTGCGTGTGTCTTCTCAGAAGGAGGGACTGCTTGGTACGTGCCCCGCAGATGACAGACAGAGCTTCGCTGAGCTGGATTCACACCTTCCAAGCTCTGAACGCCGGCTTTATTAGGTTTTTTCTAGGTGGGGTGGGGTATAGACACAGGCAGGCACTCTCACTGGGGAAACAGGCCCAGAGGTGTGAGCATCACGCCTGCATCACGTCAGAGCACCTCTGCGTCCCACCCTGTGCTCCGAGGACCCGGCCTTGGGCCACGTCTAAGACCAGCACCGACTTCCCCCACAGGTGCCCGAGGGGGACTCTAGTCCGGCAACCACATCCAGGATACGTCCACCCCTGGTGACCACCACAACCTGGGCTTCAACAAACCCTAACACGCCTGCCTCCTCCACGCCACCTCCTTTCGTCAACACCGATGTCTGGGTTGTCGCAACTCCACCCGAGGCGTGAGAGGTGCTGCACGAATGGAAATGAACAGCCACTCGGAACATCCCCGTGCACTGATTGGTTAGCTCGCAACTCAGAACTCAATGCCCGATCGTGCTGCACGACTCTCTGGACAACTGCAGCCACGCGGCCCGGCCCTGGCAGGCGGTCAGCCTGGGTTCCCCGGAGAAACAGAACCGAGAGAGGATGGATACAGATACGGATACGGACGAGAGGAGATTCATTATGACGAGCGGTCTCGCGTGATTATCGCGGGACTTCTCGGGAGGCCGAGAAGTCCCGCGATCTGCAGCCCGCAGAGCCAGGACGGCCGGTGGAGCAATTGGGTCTGGGTCTGGCGGCTGAGAAACAGGAGGGTCAGGAGAAGGTGGACGTCTCAGCTCAGGCAGGAAGGGCGCGCCTTCTCTACCTACCTGGGCCCTCAACGGCTGCCCGCGTTGGGAAGGGTGGGTCTGCTTCACTCAGTCCACAGATTCAGACACTAACCTCCTCTGGAAACACCCTCGCTGACACACCCGGAAACACTGTTTTACCAGCTACGGGGGCCTCCCAGTCAAACTGACACATAAAGTTAACCGTCACGTGTCCAAATGGGAATTCAGCCTTCTTCCCACAGCACAAAGCAAGCAACAACCTACGTGCGACGCAGCATCTCAGTCCCAAAAGGAGGAATTTCAGCAAAATGGCAAAAATGAGACCCTTTGTGAGTAAATCAGACCAAACGCCCAAAAGAAGTCCATCCCTGAACCCACGGGCTCCACCTCACCCCCACGTGGAGACATGGAAGAGCCACATAACACCCATCCTTCTGGAAGCAGCTACGTGTACCGAAACCACGCTCTTGCTAGTGGGTTGGTTTTCTTTTCTTTCTTTTTTTTTTTTTTTTTTAAATCCTAGATTCACGCAGAGCCACAAATCTAAAAAAACAAGTTCTCACGTTGTATGCAGATTTATGCTGGAATCCTAAGAGGTGAAGGATGTAAGAATTGGTAAATAGGTGAGCAGTAGCTCAGCACTTTTTTTATATCTCCAGTCTTAAGCATCAAAGCTTCAAGTACTTTGTTTTCCGTCACTAAATGAAAGATTATCTTTCCTTCTCTTTTTTTGGCCACACATTTTAACCTCCAGTGTTGGTATCAACGAACAGAGTCACAATTCTTAACGATGAAAGGCCACAAGCTGTTCACAAATAAATCTCATTCAGAGAAAATCACCTCAGAGGCTCTCTTGTCTGCATGGTCTCTGTTCATAACCTCCGGAAGGATTTCGCAGGTGTTTAGAAAAGAGATCCCTAATCTTTCAGAGGTAGATGTAAGAAATGAAGAGAAAGTCCAGCTAGTAAGTTATAGGAACAATAAATAAACTGCAGAATTCTTAACAGTAATGCCATTTATATCTCTAGAAGGGAAACATAATTAGTTGCCTGAAGATTATGCCCTTGCTGACACAACTACCACAGTGGAAAATAATTCAGCGAAATTGAAAATACATGCAGTACTTGAATCTCTGGATTAACCTGAACTCTATGTCATCCAAATTTGCCTGTGTTAGAATGTATTTTAATTTGCTCATGTTGCCTAATAACCTAAATTAATACAAACTACTAACTTCAATTTATCATAACTGCATGCCTATCTAATAAGGACTCCATGTCAAAATTATTCTCGAGTTGAAGACTTTCAGACCTTAAAGATGAAACTTTGTAGGAATCACTTTACAACTCAAAGTCATTTTCCTGGGGTGAAATGTCCCATCAAACCAGGGTCTGACTATTCCCACTGGCCCTTAAGTTCTCAGGCTGGACAAACAGTGTCTTTAGTTCTTCAAGGAGATCTGTCCTTACGAACATGTATAGACATACAGAGGTCTATATATGCTGGTTGCATTCGCTGGAAAATGAAGGCAGGAAGGATTAAGAGCAGATTACTTCTTACTGAGCTGCCTACCAGGCACTATCAGAAGTTGCATGGGTGTAATTGCATGTATTCACTACGGCTTGTTTGGCGTAGGTGGTGGTGTCTCCAATCTACAACTGAAGACACTCAGGTCTGTTCAGAAAGTGACTTCTGGGGAGGCTCTCTGGCCCGGTCAGAGTGCTCATCTCGCCCTGTCCCTCAAGTCCTGTCCTTGATGTCGCTAACAGGACTCCTTCTGTTAAACCACACCTGCCCTGAGTCCACCTGTCTGTGTGCACCCTCCCTCCTGGAGACGCTGAGATCCCTGAGTCAGGGTCCTGCTGGCTCGGGGGAATGCAATTCTTCTTTACTAGTCCAACAGCAACCAAGAGAATAAAGAATAAGTCCTTGAAATGCACATCCCAAACCAGAAAAACCCTAACATAAAACCCCAAACAATAAGTACCCCAGGAAAAAGAGGAGAGCCTGATGGGAGGGAGCCGAAGTGATCAGAGCACAGAGACAGGCAGAGCGATGAGACCCTGTCCTTCCCCGTGTGCACAGACTCCAGCAGTGAAACAGAACTCTGAAACAAACAGGCTTTAAGAAGCTGTGCATGCTCTCACGTCGTAAGTACATGACCCAGTGGCCCAGGCCTCTCAGAAAACGATTCCACATTACACACCCGACTGAGACCCTTTCATCAAAAGTTGTCACAAGAAACAGACTGGGTAGGTTTTCCTAAAACATGAATCATAATTTTTTAAAACCCTCTAATATTATGATGAGTTGCCTTAGCAACACGACAGAGGGCTGGCCTTGCGATGAAACGTGGTCCTGACACGATTCCACCTGGAAGACAGAGAGCTCGCCCGCCATCCACGCCCACTGTCCACACCGGCTCCCCTCCACCACCCACCACGACTCACCACTTCTTGTGTCTCAGCAGCACCTTCACCAAGATTACACCAGCTCCAGCCTGTCCTACGACTCTTTCCTGTGCTCAAACAGGTATTATTGAGAAGCTGAGGCGTACAGAGATTAAATATTTTGCCCAAATCTATGAAGTAAGAATCCGGGTCCAAACCCAGTTCTGTCAGACTCACACCGACAATTTCCTCAGTGGGACCAGCTGTCATTCATTTCCACGTCAGAGCCTTGCTGGAGTCTGACTCCTGGTGCAGCCAGATGGGGGCCGAGCAAAGGGAGAGCAACCAAAAGGGCAGTTTCCACTGTCGTAGAAGAGTCCTTAGCATTGAGGAAGGACAGGCATTTGGCTGTAGGTGTTTAATGGAAAATGTTTCCCAACATGACTATTCAAAAATGCATAAGGGCATCTAAGTAATAAGTACAGAGTTTAAGTGGGAAAAGATATTTATTATCTGACTCAGATATTAAACCCGATAAAGCCCTAACACACCCATGGGTGGAGAGCCTGGATCATTTATCACATTAATACTCAGAGCAGAAGGAGGAGACTTGAAAAGTCTGGATGATTCTAAATCATTGTCCTTAAGGTTTAAAACAAAAAATAAAAATCAATTTGCCAGTTTAATAAGTTGAAGCTGAAGTCCTTAATGAACTCACCTTCCTTCACATCCCCTAAAACAGATCTTACCAGTCCAGATCTACTACTAAACCACTTTATGTTTTGAGATTGTCATAGTTTCATCACATAATTAGACACGTAAGAAGGTGTCTCCTCTACCAGAATGTCTGTGCCGTAGATCTGACTTCTCACTAAAATGTTCTGGAAAGTTGATCCTTATAAACATCTGAAACACATGTATAATTCATACACGTGTAACTGTTTTTCTGAGCCAGCGATACCTCACGTGTACTCCTGTAGGGGCAAACTATTTAATTTTGTGTGTGCGACTTAATGCTCAGCGAAGAAAAAATTAGTTTTGTGTGTCATGGGCTAAAAGGGCTGTTATTATTTTGTTAAAAAAAAAAGCATTGAGATTTGAACTTTGTTCTCCTGTCTTCTCCTTGGCTGCCTTGTAAATAGGCCCTATCTTCGCTACAAACCTCGGATGTCTCAGCGTTTTAGCTTGCTGTGTTTCTGACAAAGGGAACCTGGCACGGATAAATCGCCCAGCCAAGAAAAATCCAACATACCAGTCAGATTTCTACCACAGTTGTCTACACTGTGTGGCTGAGAGGGTCTTGGTGCTCCGGCCGGGTGTCGGGCCTCAGGCTCTGAGGTGGGAGAGCCGAGTTCAGGACACTGGACCTCCTGTCCTCACGTAATATCAATCGGTGAGAGCTCTCGCAGAGATCTCCGTCTCAACACTAAGATCCAGTTCCACTCAACGACCAGAAAGCCCCAGTGTTGGACACCTCATGCCAAACAACTAGCAAGACAGGAACACAACCCCACCCATTAGCAGAGAGGCTGCCTAAAATCATACTAAGTTCACAGACACCCCAAAACACACCACTGGACGTGGTCCTGGCCACCAGAAAGACAAGATCCAGCCTCATCCACCAGAACACAGGCACTAGTCCCCTCCACCAGGAAGCCTACACAACCCACAGAACTAACCTTAGCCACTAGGGGCAGATACCAAAAACAACGGGAACTATGAACCTGCAGCCTGCAAAAAGGAGACCCCAAACACAGTAAGTTAAGCAAAATGTGAAGACAGAAGAACAGACAGCAGATGAAGGAGCAAGGTAAAAACCCACCAGACCAAACAAATGAAAACGAAGTAGGCTGTCTACCTGAAAAAGAATTTAGAGTAATGATAGTAAAGATGATCCAAAATCTTGGAAATAGAATGGAGAAAATATAGGAAACATTTAACAAGGACCTAGAAGAACTAAAGAGCAAACAAACAATGATGACCAACACAAAAAATGAAATTAAAAATTCTCTAGAAGGAATCAATAGCAGAATAACTGAAGCAGAAGAACGGATAAGTGACCTGGAAGATAAAATAGTGGAAATAACTACTGCAGAGCAGAATAAAGAAAAAAGAATGAAAAGAATTGAGGACAGTCTCAGAGACCTCTGGGAAAATATTAAACGCACCAACATTCGAATTATAGGGGTCCCAGAAGAAGAGAAAATGAAAGGGACTGAGAAAATATTTGAAGAGATTATAGTTGAAAACTTCCCTAATATGAGAAAGGAAATAGTCAGTGAAATCCAAGAAGCGTCCCATACAGGATAAATCCAAGGAGAAACATGCCAAGACACATATTAATCAAACTATCAAAAATTAGATACAAAGAAAAATTATTAAAAGCAGCAAGGGAAAAGCAACAAATAACATACAAGGGAATCCCCATAAGGTTAACAGCTGATCTTTCAGCAGAAACTCTGTAAGCCAGAAGGGAGCAGCAGGACATATTGAAAGTGATGAAAGGGAAAAACCTACCACCATGATTACTCTACCCAGCAAGGATCTCATTCAGATTTGACAGAGAAATTAAAAGCTTTACAGACAAGCAAAAGCTAAGAGAACTCAGCACCACCAAACCAGCTTTACAACAAATGCTAAAGAAACTTCTCTAGGCAGGAAACACAAGAGAAGGAAAAGACCTACGATAACAAACCCAAAACAATTAAGAAAATGGTAATATGAACATACATATTGATAATTACCTTACATGTAAATGGATAAAATACTCGAACTAAAAGACACAGACTGGCTGAATGGATACAAAACAAGACCCATATATATGCTGTCTCCAAGAGACCCACTTCAGACCTAGGGACACATACAGACTGAAAGTGAGGAGATGGAAAAAGATATTCCATGCAAATGAAAATCAAAAGAAAGATGGAGTAGCAATTCTCATATCAGACAAAATAGACTTTAGTATAGACTATTACAAGAGACAAAGAAGGACACTACATAATGATCAAGGGATCAATCCAAGAAGAAGATATAACAATTGTAAATATTTATGCACACAACATAGGAGCACCTCAATACAGAAGGCAAATGCTAACAGCCATAAAAGGGGAAATCAACAGTAACACAATCATAGTAGGGGACTTTAACACCCCACTTTCACCAGTGGATAGATCAACCAAAATGTAAATAAATAAGGAAACACAAGCTTTAAATGATACATTAAACAAGATGGGCTTAATTGACATTTATAGGACATTCCATCCAAAAACAACAGAATACACTTTCTTCTCAAGTGCTCATGGAACATTCTCCAAGATGGACCATATCTTGGGTCACAAATCAAGCCTTGGTAAATTTAAGAAAACTGAAATCGTATCAAGTATCTTTTTTTTTTTTTTTTTTTTTTGCGGTATGTGGGCCTCTTACTGTTGTGGCCCCTCCTGTTGCGGAGCACAGGCTCCGGACGCGCAGGCTCAGCGGCCATGGCTCACGGGCCCAGCCGCTCCACGGCATGTGGAATCTTCCTGGACTGGGGCACGAACCTGTGTCCCCTGCATTGGCAGGCAGACTCTCAACAACTGGGCCACCAGGGAAGCCCCCAAGTATCTTTTCTGACCACAGCGTTATGCAACTAGATATCAATTACAGGAAAAAAACTGTAAAAAATACAAACACATTGAGGCTAAACAATATGCTACTAAATAACCAAGAGATCACTGAAGAAATGAAAGAGGAAATGAAAAAATACCTAGAAATCAAAGAGGAAATGAAAAAATACCTAGAAACAAATGATGATGAAAACATGATGGCCCGAAACATATAGGATGCAGCAAAAGCAGTTCTAAGAGGGAATTTTATAGCAATACAATCCTACCTGAAGAAGAAAAATCTCAAAGAAACAACCTAACCTTACACCTAAAGCAATTAGAGAAAGAAGAATAAAAAAAACCCCACAGTTAGTAGAAGGAAAGAAATCATAAAGATCAGATGAGAAATAAATGAAAAAGAAATGAAGGAAATGATAGCAAAGATCAATAAAACTAAAAGCTGGTTCATTGAGAAGATAAACAAAATTGACAAACCATTAGACAGACTCATCAAGAAAAAAAGGGAGAGGACTCAAATCAAGAGAATTAGAAATGGAAAAGGAGAAGTAACAACTGACACTGCAGAAATACAGTGGATCATGAGAGATTACTACAAGCAACTATATGCCAATAAAATTGACAACCTGGAAGAAATGGACAAATTCTTAGAAAAGCACAACCTTCCAAGACTGAACCAGGAAGAAATAGAAAATATGAACAGACCAATCACAAGCACTGAAATCGAAACTGTGATTAAAAATCTTCCAACAGACAAAAGCCCAGAACAAGACGGATTTGCAGGTGAATTCCATCAAACATTTAGAGGAAAGCTAACACCTATCCGTCTCAAATTCTCCCAAAATACAGCAGAGGGAGGAACATTCCCAAACTCATTCTACAAGGCCACCATCACCCTGATACCAAAACCAGACAAGGATGTTGCAAAAACAGAAAACTACAGGCCAATATCACTGATGAACATAGACGCAAAAATCCTCAACAAAATACTAGCAAACAGAATCCACCAGCACATTAAAAGGATCATACACCATGATCAAGTGGGGTTTATCATAGGAATGCAAGGATTCTTCAATATACACAAATCAATCACTGTGATACACCATATTAAAAAACTGAAGGAGAAAAACCATACGATCATCTCAGTAGATGCAGAAATTTTGCAGAATTTTGACAAAATTCAACACCCAATTATGATAAAAACTCTCCAGAAAGTAGGCATAGAGGGAACTTACCTCAACATAATAAAGGCCATATATGACAAACCCACACCCAATATCATTCTCAATGGTGAAAAACTGAAACCATTTCCACTAAGATCAGGAACAAGACAAGGTTGCCCACTCTCACCACTGTTATTCAACATAATTTTGGAAGTTTTGGCCACAGCAATCAGAGACGAAAAAGAAATAAAAGGAATTCAAATCGGAAAGAAGTAAAACTGTCACTGTTTGCAGATGACATAGTATTATACATAGAGAATCCTAAAGATGCTACCAGAAAACTACTAGAGCTAATCAATGAATTTGGTGAAGTAGCAGGATACAAAATTAATGCACAGAAATCTCTTGCATTCCTATACACTAACAAAAAAAAATCTGAAAGAGAAATTAAGGAAACACTCCCATTTACCATCGCAACAAAGAGAATAAAACACCTAGGAATAAACCTACCTAAGGAGACAAAAGACCTGTATGCAGAAAACTATAAGACACTGATGAAAGAAATTAAAGATGATACAAACAGATGGAAGATATACCATGTCCTTGGATTGGAAGAATCAACATTATGAAAATGACTCTACTACCCAAAGCAATCTACAGATTCAGTGCAATCCCTATCAAACTACCAATGGCATTTTTCACTGAACTAGAACAAAAAATTTCACCATTTGTATGGAAACACAAAAGACCCCGAATAGCCAAAGCAATCTTGAGAAAGAAAAACGGAGCTAGAGGAATCAGGCTCCTGGACTTCAGACTATACTGCAAAGCTACAGTAGTCAAGACAGTATGGTACTGGCACAAAAACAGAAATATAGATCAATGGAACAGGATAGAAAGCCCACAGATAAACCCACACACATATGGTCAACTTATCTTTGACAAAGGAGGCAAGAATATACAATGGAGAAAAGACAGCCTCTACAAGGAGTGGTGGTGGCAAAACTGGACAGCTACATGTAAAAGAATGAAGTTAGAACACTCCCTAACACCATACACAAAAATAAACTCAAAATGGATTAAAGACCTAAATGTAAGGCCAGACATTATAAAACTCATAGAGGAAAACACAGGCAGAACACTCAGTGACATAAATCACAGCAAGATCCTTTTTGACCCACTTCCTAGAGAAATGGAAATAAAAACAAAAATAAACAAATGGGACCTAATGAAACTTAAAAGCTTTTGCATAGCAAAGGAAACCATAAATAAGACGAAAAGACAACCCTCAGAATAGGAGAAAATATTTGCAAACGAAGCAACTGACAAAGGATTAGTCTCCAAAATATACAAGCAGCTCATGCAGCTCAATATCAAAAAAAACAAACAACCAAACCAAAAATGGGCAGAAGACCTAAATAGACATTTCTCCAAAGAAGACATACAGATTGCCAACAAACACATGAAAGGATGCTCAACATCACTAGTCAGTAGAGAAATGGAAATCAAAACTACAATGAGGTATCACTTCACACCGGTCAGAATGGCCATCATCAAAAAATCTACAAACAGTAAATGCTGGAGAGGGTGTGGAGAAAAGGAACCCTCTTGCACTGTTGGTGGGAATGTAAGTTGATACAGTCACTATGGAGAACAGTATGGAGGTTACTTAAAAAACTAAAAATAGAACTACCATACAACCAGCAATCCCACTACTGTGCATGTACCCTAAGAAAACCATAATTCAAAAAGAGTCATGTACCACAATGTTCACTGAAGCACTATTTATAATAGCCAGGACATGGAAGCAACATAAGTGTCCATTGACAGATGAATGGATAAAGAAGTTGTGGCAAATATATACAATGGAATATTACTCAGCCATAAAAAGAAATGAAACTGAGTTATGTGTAGTGAGGTGGATGGCCCTAGAGTCTGTCATACAGAGCTAAGTAAGTCAGAAAGAGAAAAACAAATACCGTATGCTAACACATATATATGAAATCTAAAGGAAAAAAAAAGGTTCTGAAGAACCTAGGGGCACGACAGGAATAAAGACACAGACGTAGAGAATGGACTTGAGGACAGGGGGAGGGGGAAGGGTAAGCTGGGATGAAGTGAGAGAGTTGCATGGACATATATACACTACCAAATGTAAAACAGATGGCTAGTGGGAAGCAGCCGGATAGCACAGGGAGATCAGCTCGGTGATTTGTGACCACCTAGGGGGATGGGATAGGGAGCGTGGGAGGAAGACGCAAAAGGGAGGGGATATGGGGATATATGTATGCATATAGCTGATTCACTTTGTTATACAGCAGAAACACACCATTGTAAAGCAATTATACTCCAATAAAGATGTTAAAAAAAAAAGCATTAATGAAAACATTTGATAATGAAAAATCTTTCTACATAACTTATGGCTTTTCTTTACAATTTAATTATTTGGGGGAGTTTGTTCTCAGTCCACAAGAGTTTTAAATCTTGACAAATATAATAGCACAAAACTAGCACAATGCAAAATGGTAAATCTAAATGTTCTAAATAATCTTAGTTTCTGCTGAGAAATTAATTTCCGCTGTGTTGTTTTATTTAAATCAAGCAGTTGTTCATTTTCTGACAACTCCTTTGCATTCAATCTAAGGGGGAATGACAAATTACTGTGCTTGTTTTATTTAATTTTTATATTGTTAGGGAATTCCATGGAAAATGTAAGTATTTCCAGAAATATAATGTATTGTAATATACAGTGAGTTAGACTATCTTCATGATACTGTGATCCAAGGATTTATGTGTATATGATGGTAAAACCAGCCCCCAAATCCTAGCAGTAAAATCACTAACTACAAACTCAAGATTTTTGCCTATGAACCAAGCTCAGTCGTTTAATACAGACACTAAAACAGCATCACCTAATTTTTTAATACTGTGTTTGAATACATACATGACTACTGGGGTTTTATGCATGTATTTTTTTGTTTCTCTCTCTGTGTAGGTGTATGTGTTCTAACTGGGAAAAGAAATATAAGAAATAAATAAAGGAACCCTCCAAGAAAGACTTTGCAGCAAACTCTTAGCTCCCAGTTTCAGCACTTTTGATGATGAACCAATCCCAGACGTCAAATGTTAAACCTGAAACCAGGAAATGAAGCAAGTGTAACAACCAAATTTGTTGTAGCACTCACCACGGCTTTCTTTACACAGAAAGACCCAAATAGAGGTGAAATCCCTCAAAAGGACCCTTTTCATCTTTTGGGAAATATAAACCCTACAGCCCTTGCTCTCAAAGCACTGTGGAACAACTTTCTACAAATAGAATGGGAATCCATTCTGCTAAGAAGGGTAAGTCACCGCGATGATAATGGAAAATAAAATATTAAAGTTTTCATTCTTAAATATTATAACGATTTTTTTGCTGCTTGCCAACCTGCAACTATTATGGGCTTTGTTGCCATGGCGACGTGCTGCTAGTCCCCAGTATGTTAGGCAGAACGACTGTGGGCCCTTTGCAATTCAATCCAAGAATTATCCTGTTTCCTGGTGCAACAGGCATCAACCTTTTCAGTCCAGGAATTATCCTGTTTCCTGGTGCTGCATTCATCAACCAATCCCTGCTCGTGCTCAGGGCTCTTGCTTCCCGTTCTTCTGAGACAATCTTCATCGTTCACACGAGCTGCACTAGAACATTTCCCTTCTCACATCTTCACAAGACTGGTATCAAGGATGTCTGGGGGCGGAGTCAGGACAAAGTCTGGGGTCCCCCCCGCCCTCCTGTGCGAGCTCCTTACTCGCTTGCACTGCCTATGTACGAGACATTTGTATGTCGCCTGAAACCTCACAAGACTCATATGAGGAAGGCACTGTATAGATTAGGAGCCTGAGGTCAGGAAGGACTAAGTAATTTACCCAAAGGGACAAAGGAGGTTCCACATCGCCCGAGTTTTGGCCCTGATTCTTTTGAGTACCCCAAACTGCAAAATCGAACACAAAGGATCACTTTATCACTTTTGCAAAAATTCAAACAGCAGTGCACATTACGTCTATTTCCTTGTGTCTGTAAATACATACACGTATAAAATAAGGCTCAAGCCTGATGATGGAAAAACTCCACGAGGAGAAGAAATGTCGGCAAATTTATTAATTACATCACATTTGTGGTTCTCTTCACAGGTTCATACATTTGCTTAACCTGGGCACTCCTGGGTTTGCTGTGTAGACAGGCATTTGGGGGAAAGATCCTGAGTTCAAACATTGCTACTATGAATGCACTACAGGCATTTCTAGTCTCCTGGTGGAATCTGTCATCACCCGGTGTTGCAGCAGGTCCTCTCCCAGAAATGTGAACCGCCTTTCCAGAACCTTAGAAATGCGCCCAGCATATGGAGTCAAGCTCCTAGCAGACCCCCGTAAGCCACCAGGTCACCAGAACAGGCAAACGTCCCGGGTGGCTGCTCCCACACAGGCACCGGCTCTCACACTGCCCCGGCCCTGCCGCGTGACCCCAGCCCTCCAGGGACTCTGCCCTGTGACTTAGCCCTCTCCACGCGCCTGGGGTGCACCAACCACCCTACGAGTATCCCCCTCTCCCTCAGGCCCTCCTCTGAGTCTTAGCACCAACTTTCCCCATGAACAGTATGTGTCGCATTAAAATGACCTGTAAAAATGGTTTGTCCCTCCTAGTATCTTTGAGGTCAGGGGTTGCAGGTTATTCAGCTTGGAACATCGCACAGCACTTGCCACGGCACCTTATGTAAAATAAATCCTTCGCGTTTGTGGAAAGAAGAAATAAAGGCCCGGGAGAAAGGAGGGAAAGAGCAGGAAAAGGAGAGAGATTCCTGGACAGTGACGGAGCCCATTCGACACAGCACAGGCCGCCTGGCGGGGAGCCCTGTCCCCCCGACGACATGCAGAGCTCAGCGCCCAACACCCTGCCCTGGGGCTGAGTCGGGACGGGGACCTGCTGTCTCTCTGCAGGATGCGCGTTGGGCGGGCTGAGCCCGGCTTCTGCCTCTGCCTCCTTGGGCCATTGCCTGGTGTGCGCGCGAAATCATAAACGCATCTGCGTCTGCACATTCATGACCTCACAGCAGGCCAGAATCTAAACCAAAACCAGCCTCCGCTAGCTCTTCCAGCCCAGGCCTCCGTTCAGAGGGAGTGGGTCCCCGCAGAGAGGCCCAGGGCCCCTCCGAGGGGCTGCAGGGCGCTTCCCGGGGCCCCTGCACAAGCCCACGTGCTGAGCGGGGCTCCCCGACAGGATTAAGTCTGAAAGGTCCGAGCGATGAGGCGGATCAGATGTGACTTTACTGTCGGACACAAACAACCGGTACGCTGAGCCCTCAGGAAACGTTGCATTAGGATGAGTCGTACACGAGCAAATACATTGCCCCATGTGCAAACGGTGTAAATTCTTTCATGTGTTTTTTTTTTTTTTTTTTTTTTTTTTTTTTGCGGTACGCAGGCCTCTCACTGTTGTGGCCTCTCCCGTTGCGGAGCACAGGCTCCGGACGCGCAGGCTCAGTGGCCATGGCTCACGGCCCCAGCCGCTCCGCGGCATGTGGGATCTTCCCGGACCAGGGGCACGAGCCCGCGTCCCCTGCATCGGCAGGCGGACTCTCAACCACTGCGCCACCAGGGAAGCCCCCTCTCGTGTGTTTTTAGTAGAATATTCTTAGTGTGCCATCTTGTACTGAGGGTATTAAAACTAACAAAACCTGTGCTGTGTGATCACTTTGCGTCCGGGTATAAAAGGAGCTTGTGTTGAGGACACGTCGCAGCCAAGACGACGCGGCCCAGCGTGCTTTCAGCTACCTGCCTCTGGAACGTGCTGTGTGGACACCGCCCGAGAAGCCAGCTCTCCCGGGAGAGTCTGTGCCACAGGCAGGTGCCTGGACCTCACCCGGAGTGGACAGCTCTGCTCTGCACACCCGTCCCAGGCTGGTCCCCATCGGCCCCTTTCCCTCCGCGGCTGCGAGCCCGGCAGGGTCCTCACGGCTGTGCGTCAGAGCCTGTCAGGAAGCTCACGCAAAATGCAGGGTTTTCCATCCTCCGTGGACCTAACGAATCAAGGTCTCTGAGAATGTGCACTTCAAACCAGTTCCTGAGAAACCATCCAGGCTTTTCAACACATGTGTGTTCTTAGATGTTGTTACGTGTAACAGTGAAAAATGTTGAAGCAATTTAAAGATCAAGAATAGGAGCAACAGGGACTTTCCTGATGGTCCAGTGGTTAAGACTCTGAGCTCCCAATGTAGGGGGCACGGGTTCGATCCCTAGTCGGGGAACTAGATCCCACATGCCACACGATGTAGCAAAAAAACAAAAAAAGACAGAAAAAAGAAAAGAATAGGGGACAACAGGGAACTCTACTCAATAGTCTGTAATAACCTATAATGGAAAAGAATCTGAAAAAGGATATATATATATACCTGTATAACTGAATCACTGCTGTACACCTGAAGCTAACACAACATCACAACACTGTAAATCAATTATACTCTAATAAAAATTAAAGAAAGAAAAAAGAATAGGGGACAGAGTTGGAAAAAATCATTACAGGGACATGAAATACTCCTAGGTATTAAACTCATATAGTATAATAACACTTAAAACAGCTGCACTTATAAGTTACAATTTATGATTCATGTTTAAAAGTTGGTTAAAACCCTAGGCACACCACAAACTCAAGTTTGTTCTCTGAAGGTGTAAGTCCAACGTGCGCGTGTACACTCGTGTGTGGCGTGGCCGTGCGGGTCTGGGTCTGCGTTCGCCTGTCACACGGAGTGGGTGTCATACAGCCTCGGTGACTGGTTATTTCAGGGGTTAAATATATATGGGGTCACAGTGCATGTTCTTCTTCTACATGTCCTGCATTTCCCAAAGTAAACATTATTTATACAACTGGAGAAAAAAGCACAATGAATTTAACTTTAACAAACAAAGGAGAAAAAGGTAAGTTCTATCCTCATGGGATATTAAATAAGGAGTTTAGAAAGATGTCCAAACTTCTCTTGCTGGCTGGATACTTCTAACTGGGATATGTTTACATGGCGGGACCCTGGGTGGGAACCACGGGGAAGAATATGTCCGTATCTCAAAGGCACTGAAATTATAGAGGCAGAAGAGGCCTTCATACTTAGCATTTAAGTTTCTAATACTGCTCACAACGTTACCATACATTTTTTTCCTAGTAGCTTAAGAGACAATGAATATAAAATCTTTATGGTATAAAAACTCAGAGAGACACTCAATAGTTTTTTAACAAATTACTGATGACATCCTCCTCAACATCTTTCCCCAGGACATATTTATGGGAATTTATCCTAAAATGGGAGGTAACTTCTCAATGACAGACACGTCACTTTGTCAATCTCTTATCAATCTCATTCTGAAAATTCTGTAATTTACTGTATTTCCTGGAAAACTTTTCCTGAGTTCCAATTGTGACTCAAACGGTAGCATCATGGCTATTTTTTTGTTTCTCTCCCCTGTAGACAGCCGATATTGTTTTAATACAGTTGTGGAAATCACTTACTCACAGTTATAGACACACTGAGTTTTAAAGAGAGAGAGTACCCAGGGGAATAGCTCATTTTAAGGAAGAAAATAAAGACCCATGAGGGGAAGGAGTTGATCCAGGACCTTTGGCTTCAGTGGCAGGAGCGTGGACAAAGCTAGACCGTTTGATGCCCTGTCTGGTCTTGGACGCCCGTTATCTTGGGGCCCAAATCAAGCATATTGTTCCTATCCAACGAATCTGACCCAACCAATGACCCAAAGTGTGTGGCCCAAGTAAACAAGCCAAGTATTCATCACTGTACTTTCTGGTTAGAAATCATTTCAAGTGGAAAGTGCGTGTACTGTCATGCATCCCCACGTCTGTCGCGGGGATAATCTTGGGTCCCCGTTGGCTGGCAGAGAGTAAGCGTAACTGCGCAGACAAGGCTTGTTACCGCAAGGAAGCAAGTTTTAAAATCAGCCGTTATGACACCACGAGAGGCCCAGCTCAGAACAGAGAGAACAACGGCTTTGTAGTCAGAAGGCAGTGCAGTCAAATTCTACCTTCTCTATGTACTTCCTGCTGAACCAGGACAATTCCCTAGTTTCTGTGGGCCTTCGTGTCCCCATATGTAACATGGAGACAACAAATAACCTCACAGGATGTGGGGTTGAGGGAGAACACACTTCAGACACATTCTGAGCAATCTTTGTACGTTACACACACGTTCCTACTTAAACCTCACGCCAGTTCTATCAGGGAGGTTTTTCTTTGCAGATTAAGAACCTGAGGCTTAGGTACTTGGAGAAATTCCCTGGGCCAAACAGTTTCCAGCTGACACTCTAACCCAGGCAGGTAGGCGCCAGAAAAACATTGTAACCACGCTGAGTCCATCCCTGCACACCTTAAGGCTCTACAATGTTCAAGCACAAAGGAAAGATTATCATCTCCTTACACAAGACAGACATGTAGATCTATGGAGTAAATCTGAGAGCCCAAAATATAAATCATTACAAGCGATTTTCAACAAGGCTGCCAAGACCATTCACTGGGGAGAGAATTGACTTTTCAACACATGAACCTGGGACAACTAAATTTCCACACATAAAAAGAAGTTGGATCCCTGCCTCAGGCCATATGTAAAAATTAACTGAAAATGGATTGTAGACCTACATCTAAGAGCTACAACCACAAAACTCTTAAAGCATAGGAGTAATTCTTTGTGGCCACAGATGCGGCGATGTTTCCTTAGGTATGACACAAAAAGCACAAGTGACAAAAGACAGAAATAGGTAAATTGGACTTCATTAAAATTCAGAAGTCTCGTGCTGCAAATATACCATCAAGAAAGTCAAGAGAGGGCTTTCCTGGTGGCTCACTGGTTAAGAATCCGCCTACCAATGCAGGGGCCATGGGTTCGAGCCCTGGTCCAGGAAGATCCCACATGCCACGGAGCAACTAAGCCCGTGCGCCACAACTACTGAGCCTGCGCTCTAGAGCCCGTGAGCCACTACTACTGAGCCCGCACACCACAACTACTGAAGCCTGCACATCTAGAGCCCATGCTTCACAACAAGAGAAGCCACCGCAATGAGAAGCCCGCACACCGCAACGAAGAGTAGCCCCCACTCGCCACAATTAGAGAAAGCCGGCGCGCAGCAACGAAGGCCTAACACAGTCAAAAACAAGAAAGAAAAAGAAAGTCAAGAGACAACTCTCAAAATAGGAGAAAATATTTGCAAATTATAAACTGATAAGAAACTTGTATCCAGAATATATCAGTTGCCTTTACAACTCAATAACAAAAAGACAAATACCCAATTTCTTTTTTTTTTAACCCAATTTCTTAAAATAAGCAAAGGATCTGAATGGACATTTCTCCAAAGAAGACATACAAGTGGCCAATAAGCACATGAAAAGATTCTCAGCATGATTATCTGTCAGGAAAATGCAAGTTAAAACTACAAACAGATACCTCTGTACACTCATAGGATGTCTGCAACAAAGGAGACAGATAATAACAAGTGTTGACAAAGATATAGAGAACCCTCGTGCTTCGCTGGTGGGGATGTAAAATGGTACAGCCACATGGGAACCAGCTATGGGTTCCGCGGGCGTTAGGGTTACCATATGACCCAGCAATCCCTCCTAGATTTATACCCAAGAGAAGAGAAATCATAGGTCCACATACATATTGTTCACAGCAGCATTATCCAAAATAGCAAAAAAATGGAGACAACACAAAGGTCTATCCACTGAAGAATAGATAAATAAAACATGGTACATCCATACCATGGGATATTATTTGGCAATTAAAAAGTACTTATCTGTCCTAAAACACAGGTGAAACTTGAAGCCTTGCTAAGTGAGAGAAGTCATACCAAAGACCACCTAGAACATAATTTTTTATATAAGATGCCCCATATAGGCAAATGTTCAGAGCCAGAAGGTAGGGTATCAGTTGCCAGGAGCTGAGAGAGGAAAGAACGGGCAGCACCTGCTAACGCAGACGGCTCTCCTCTGCAGGTGACAGAACCTGTTCTGGAAAGAGCTGTGGTGGCTGCCACCTCGGCGGGGAGACTGAAACCTGCTGAACTGTGTGTCTGAGTGAAGTTTACAGTCTGTGAATTACATCTCGGTGCAACCGTTTTCAAAACCTTCTATACTGCTGTAATAGAGCAGAAACAGATGCACACGGGCTTTCCCAGCCGAGTGTTCACCCAGTGACTGCTCACTGTGGCCGAGGCACCGACACCCGGGCGTCCAGGTGAACCACAAGGTCAGCAGAGGACCAATAACCCACACACCCCTGGTCCTCGGGCATCTCTTGTGCATCAGGGCTGGAAGGAGGTTACCGTGCACTCACAACTGTGAAACCCCATACACGGCCAGAAGCTGATGTGAAGTGGACAGTCCACAAACCCACTCACCCACACTCACACGCACGCGTGTGCTAACACCTGTCACGTGGGATTCCGGGTCACCGAGATGGAGAAAACATGCTCACATCACGTAAAAAATCACCAAAAAGCCCACATTTGAGTATATTATTACTTGGGCCTTCTCTGGTTAATTTTTTAGCAGAGGATGTTTCATTCAGCCAATTCCAAGGACACACACACACCTGCAAAGTCATGTACACAGAGGGCTGGGGGCTGGCTGGGGGTTTAGGTCACAAATTCAAATCCGAAGAAGCAGCAACTTCCAGCCAAGAGGTAACACAGAATGAGACACATATTTTGACATTCTTGATGAAAAATAGCAAAGCCAATGTTTTTATACCGTCCAGAGTCCATTCAGCAAACGAGAGATTGCATTAGGGGCAGAGCAAAAATGAAACCACTAGGGAAATAAAGGTAATTAAACTCACATTATGCCTCAAAAATAATGTTTCTGTTAATAACCACCTGGCTTTATTCTATTTACCACCAATTTACCAGACCGGGCAGCTTCCATACTGCTGCGCTGCTTTTTGTAACTTTTAATAGAAAAATCTGCAGTAAAATCGAATAGCCTATTTCTTCCCTTCCTGAGCTACTCCCTCCTTCTCTAGTCAAACCCAAAGCGCGTTTACGTCTTGCATCCCTTCACTTTGAAATAAATAACTGGGACGCAGGCACCGAGAAGCTGGACCACGGATGCAGGGCTAATGCTCACCACTGTGCAGACATCCCGGGCCGACTCGGGACGCTCCCTCCTCTCACGATATTTACCGAGCGCTTATTACCTGCCAGGCCCTCTTCTGTGCGCTGGACAGAAAAGGCAACACGGCAGACAAACAGCCCAGCCCGCGGAGCTGATGTTCTATTGAAGGAAGCAAGGAACGGAACAAATATGTTCACCTTTTTGTGGGGAGAAAAGAGGAGAAAGTGGTTTAAGTCTTGGGCCTTTGACACACTAGAGACTGTGTCAAATGGAGATAAAGGCACCGAAATGTAAAGTAGGGAAGGCGGCAATGAGGCAGGCGGGGGCTGGGGACCTGCGGGGGGCACGGGTGACCCCCGGGTCATGGGAACAGGGAAGTGCTCGGGCTTGAGAACATGCGTGGAGACCGGCGAGCCCGGGGCTGGGGGCACAGGAGAAGGAGGTGGCCACGAGGTCCGGCCTGTACGGGGGTGCGGACCCTGTGAGTAAGCCTGTGGGCCTCCTGGGGCATTTGGTTTTTCCAGCGAGTGAGCCGGGAGCCCTGGGTTTACTGGAAGGAGCGTTTAGTTGTCCTGTGTCTGGAGGGTCCCTGGGGCCGCTGGGGTGAGCGCTAAGGAGGGTTAACCCTGAGGCAGGGGGGTGGGGGGAGGCCAGGGCAGCGGGCGGGTGGCAAGGACGCAGCCTGGACGCCCCAGCAGGGGAGGTGGCACTGGGACGCCAGGCGTGCACTGAAATTAGACCAGGATCTGCCGAGGGACGCGGTGGGGGACGTCAGAGTCCAGGGCAACCCCGAGTGAGTCACCGAAGCTGGACGCTCAGGGCCTCAGGAGTGGCCTTGGGAGGGGACGTGGGTGTGGACTGCATGACGCGGTTTAGGCGTGACACAGCTGGACGCGCCTCACCGAGTGAGGAAGTTGGTGGAAAAGAGGAGAAGAGAGAGGCAGGTGCCGAGCCCGAGGGGCAGAGCCCAGAGACACCGGAGCGTAGCAAGGGGCGGCCGGGATGGAGGGGGAGCCCAGGAGGTCCTGAGGGGGTCCCGGGATCCGAGAGAGGCCTGTGGGGACCAGGGGTCACCGACGGTGTCAGACGGCGATGGACCGAGAATGGGCGGGTTTGACAGCCTGGAGGCCGCAGGGCCCCTGCCCTCTGTGCAGTGAGGCTGCCTGAGCAGAGGAGGGAGGTGGTGACCCCCTGAACAAGCAGAAGGAAGGGGGAAGCATCGTCAAGAGAGATCCTTAAAGACGGAGAAACGTCAGCACCCCCTTGCTTCGACGGGATGCCTTGCACACGCACAGGCGACAGGGGCGCATCCTTGGGGCGTGGCCCAGTGGGGACCTGCGGGGGACGCGAGCAATCCCGGGGTCGCAGTAAGGCCGGGGTCACGCGGGTGGAGTGAGGCCCATCTGCGCAGCCGCGCTTCTCCTCCACCTCGTGCAACCGCGGGGCGGGTACGGGTGCCGGCGAGACGGGGGCAGAGTTTGTGGGCTGGGATGCTGCCACGTGAGCAGGACAGACCCAGAGGCGGGCGGGGGGTCTGCGATCACGGGCACTTCTGTCCTTCTGCCATCTCGATACTCCATTTATCCGGGATGACACTAAGTGACAATTATTTAACGGTTTGCTGTATTTCAGGTTTTAAGGCGACCAGCTCATCTCGACAAAATTGTAAGGAGCCCCTACTCTTGGCAAAGTGCTGGTGGGAAAGGGGGACAGAAGACAGACCAGAGTCCTCCCTCCGTAAGCTGAGAATCCAGCAAGGGGACCACGAACTACAGACCGTGAAACAGGGTAACCAGACGGTCACTGCTCCACAGGATGCCCGTGGGCCAGCGCTCCGTCCTAGGGGCTTCAAGAAAAACGTGGAGCAGACAACCCGCGGTGTCACCACAGACCCTCCAGCCGAGGCCATCTCCTCTCCCCGGCCACTGCCTCTCGGCCAGCCGCTGCACAGAAGCCTCACCACGTGCAGTCTTGTCCTCATTACTTCATTGTCCCCCCCACCCCGCCGTCACCCAGTCTCTCTCAAAGGAGAAGATGCGCCCTGACGAGGCCCCGCCCGTCCCCTCGGGGCCGGCTCCGTCTGGTTGATTTATCTGAGGCGCAGATGCGGGCGCGTTGCTATTTGATAAAGTGACGTGTTTTGGTCTCTCTTCCCCTCACACCTGGTCTAAGGGCACGGGGACCTGCCCGTCCCTCACTGACAAGTAGCCACACGTCCTATTCTACCTTTCTGGTTTCCACCACCTCTGACCGACACCTTCACCATCGTCCCTCTGCAAACTGTCGCCTCCCGAGAGTCCCCTGCAGCACCGCGGCTGGAGTTACCTTCACAGATCCCCAAACCGACCAGCACTGGCAGGTCTGGGGAGGGGGCCCCGACACGGCGTCTGTCTGTCGGTCTGCAATGCTCTCCCGTCCGTCAGTCCAGGAAACCGGCACACGTTCCCAGATCCCTGGAAAGCAGCCCGTCTCCGTGTTTCCTCTGACCCCGCAGGCAGAATCACAGAATCTTCTCCGGTCCTGGTGGCATTTCTGACGCACCCCATGAACTACCATGATGGAGGCATGAGTTACGTCCACGTGTCCGTCCTCTCCACGCTCTGCCCGGGCGGGAGAGCTGTGCGCCGGGCTGTTGCGGTGGCAGGTGCCCCATCAAGGCCGCTGTCCCAGGCTGAGTGGCCCCTGGTGGTTTCCTCCCCGCCATTTCCCACGTACACCTTTGGGTGACACCAACCCCAGGTACGGCTTCCCCCCAGCATTTGCTTTTACAAGATAAAGATAATAAGTACTTTGATAGAGATTCAAGGTCAGAAATTAAATCCTGTGCAGCCTCTGAGTCCTCGGGAGCGTTTCCCAAAAACTCTCAGGAATCCAGCCTGAACCCGCTTTCTGCAGGGGCCACGTGTTCCAAGCATCGGGGCCTCGACCCTGGTGCGTGTGCAGTCCACACGGACACCGGGCTCCACGCGTGCTGTGGGGAGGCGGCAGCTGGGCTCCAACCTCTGGCCAGACGAGGCCTGCGTGGTGGGCAGGACCCCCGACAACAGCGGACGGAGTCAACCTGCAGAGGCGACGCCCACTAGGCTAACACTGGGCTCCCCCGCCGTGGCCTGGCCACCTCCGTGTCCAGCGTCTGGTGCGAGGACCGCCACAGAGCCCCTCGCCGACAGGTCTGGTCTTGTGCTCTACAGCAGGTGGACGGCCCCATCTAGGGGACACACACGTCCTGGCTGGCAGCTCTCGGGGGAGCTCCTTCTGGCACCCACACCAGGCCAGGGGAGAGTGGTCACTCCGGGAAGAGGCTGTCATCGGAGATTCTCCTCTCTGCTGCCAGTGGCCAGGGGCACCTACGGCAGATGTGGGAGGCCCGTCGCCTTGGGGCCGATGACAGCAGAGACGATGGCAGGAGGAAAGCCCTCCCGTCCCCACCGTCACTCGTCCCTCACCGGACGCTTCCCGGCACACGACCACCCTCCTACTTTCAGAGCACGCCCAGCATTTAGGCCACAGCTTGCAACTCTGAAGCAAAAGCCAGAAGCGGTGGAAGGGTTGGTCCCCGTATGTCCACAATTCTAATCAGCTCAGCACTGATCTTCCTGTGTTGTCATTGTCAGCATCACCATCACGCCCTGGTTTTTTGCTCCACCCCAGACAAGACGTGGCTTTAAAAAAAAAAAAAAAAAGGGGAACCCTCTTAGCATACTGACAGCAGCAAGCTGTGATGTGAAAACGTGCAAAAATGTTCCAGGAACCACAAGGGTCACGTGAGGCCCCAAGTGCAGCCATCAGAGGGTCAGTTGAGCAGGGCGAACGCCCCGCCATCCCTGGGGCCCCGAGCCATGCTGGCGAACCCTCCAGGACTGCAGTCCTCACTCAAATGAGGAGAAAGGCTGGCGTCACTGCAGCGAAAGGAAAAGACACCTGCGTGTCAGGACTGGGGTCAGTGCCAGGTCTGCACGTGAGGCCAGCTGCCAACCACGCGTGCAGGGCTGCAGCCAGAGCAGGTCTGGGTCCCGGTGGGCGTGGAGGGACAGAACACGTGAGGCAGGTGCTAACCGGACTCCTTCAGGAAGTGCGTGCTCAGAGCCCAAACACGCGGCAGACCCCGAGCTAATAAGACCATGGTGCCTGACCCCAGGGTTTCCAGAATGAAGGATAACGAGATGGCTCTGATGTGATGACCTTGATGCTACCATGAAACAAGGCTTCCGTTCCTTAGAAAGATCAGGTCAACAGGTGCTAATGTTGATCCTGTTTTATTTCCCCCAATTTAAATGATCCTACAGTTATATTTTGCATTCCAATTTTATTTAAAATTAACCATATCAACGGTCAAGGATAGATACATGCCCTAAAGAAAAAGGAAGAGGATTCTGCACCATTCCCCAGATCCAGCAAAAATTCAAAATGCATCCTCCGCCTGTAACAGGAAGTAACTGAGGCAGAAGTTTGGGTGCATCCTACACACTTTATTTATGGCAGCATCCTGCACCCATCCGGAAGTACCTCCCAGGTCACAGGGGCCGCGACCGGGCTGAGATCCATCCCAGGAGGAAAGGCTTCTCTTGGTCTCCGGTCGGGATGCCGTGAGCAGCTCCCTGCTGGGCTCACGCGGTCACTGTCCCCAGGCCGTCCTGACACTGGGTGTCTCCACAGGGATGAGCCCCACCCAGAGCACACCTGCCCATTTTACAGATGAGGACATCAGGGCTGGAACGGAATTTCTGGAAAATCACAGACACTTATTCACCTTCAGGTCTTTCCACCAGGTCAGGGTCAGGCCTCTTAAAGGCGTGAGAATTGTGGGTAGCTCGAGACGGACACACACCAGCCCCCCAAAGGGACAGAGACCCTGAGAAGCCTGCAGGCACGTGACGACACAAACATGGGTCCTCAGACCTTCTCACGAAACAGTCCCATTTTCTGAGAAACAACTGAGTTTCCAGCAGACAAACGTCGGGTTGTGGCTACGCGTACTATCCTTCCCGCCCACGAGGTAGTGCTGACCCTCACCTATTTTCAGATTTGGCTGCAGTTCTGTTATTCCTTCGAAGCCCCTAATTTCATACAGAAATGGAGGCCACAGGGAAGAAAGCTGAGAAATGAAACCACGAACCAGAGAGGGCTTTTAATTTGCCCAAGTTAGCAAACTCGTAACAGACTTACTTCCTGAGAATTACTGCTAACTTTCGATCTTTATTTATTTCCCTAAATGTTATTTAAGAATTATCTCGTTCTGCCGCTCAGTTTCCAATTTGGTGTCTAGCAGAGGCTCCTCCAGGGGATGTGAAAATAGTAATTTCATGGGAGGCTGAGGGCGTTTTTCTCGTATCTTCAAGTTCAGGGAGCCGTCCTGAGTGCTGTCTGATGCTCCTGGCACACAGGAAACCTCAGACCCAGGGTCCTGGGGTCATTCTCGAACAGAACTCCCCAGAACCGAGCCCGCCAGTCCTTAGAGGGAAAGAATTACCTGGCATACTCATCCCAACAGTTATTATAACTCCATTGAGCAACGGATGGAGGACCCGGGCTCTCCATCTGTACAGGCTCTGCCTCTACCAACCCAGGCACACGGATGTACATACGGTCCACCTAACACGATACCCTGTCCACAGATGCGCACGCGGTCCACCTAACACGATACCCTGTCCACGGATGCGCACGCGGTCCACCTAACACGATACCCTGTCCACGGATGCGCACGCGGTCCACCTAACACGATACCCTGTCCACGGATGCGCACGCGGTCCACCTAACACGATACCCTGTCCACGGATGCGCACGCGGTCCACCTAACACGATACCCTGTCCACGGATGCGCACGCGGTCCACCTAACACGATACCCTGTCCACGGATGCGCACGCGGTCCACCTAACACGATACCCTGTCCACGGATGCGCACGCGGTCCACCTAACATGATACCCTGTCCACGGATGCGCACGCGGTCCACCTAACACGATACCCTGTCCACGGATGCGCACGCGGTCCACCTAACACGATCCACTCACAGCTCGTGAGCACACGAACCAGGCAGTCAGGCGGCCTCTGCAGGCCCCACGGTGGGTTCCCTTGCCCTGAAGCAGCCCGCGTGGCTATGCGCACTGGAAACTCACCACCTTGCTGTCTGCAAGGCCTCCGCTTAGACCAGTGGTTCTCAGCTGTGGTCACCGGACTGGCACCTGGGCACCGCCTGGGAACTCACCACAAATGCACCCGCTGTGCCACCCCCTGGACCTACTGAATCAGCAAGTCTGGCGGGCGGGAGGGAGGGTTGTGGCTGCCTGAGTGACAGTGAGATCTTCCGGTGAGTCTGAGGCCACTAGTGTCTGTCGGACCAGCAGGACAGCATCAGCTTGAATATTTCAGTGGCCTCAGAAGTTTCCAGAAGCCAGGTTTGTGTGTTTTTCTTTGGTTAAACTTCTAGGATAACAGCTCTCCAAGCAGCCAGCTGCTGCTCACTAAGCAACACACGCAGCTTCCAGGAACTGCAGGTGCTTAAAACACTGCTTTTGTCGTGTGCAAAAGTGCACCCACTAACGAGCCCTTCGAGAATAACACGCACGGGATCCCCGAAACCCTCGCAGACAGAGTCCCGTCTCTCCAAGACGTCGGGCAGAATACCACCCACTTCAATCCACGAGAGCCAGGCCCTGCTGGGCTCCGGGGGGCAGCGGTCATGGAGAGAGCCCCCCGGCAGCCTGACAATCGGATAAGAGGAGGGACAACGCTGGCCCCCAAGGATGGGCCTGTCGCTCTACTGAGGGGTTTGAATACGAGGTGTAGTTTGGATTAGACAAAAGCTTGAAGACAGGCTTGCAAAAGGGCAGTAAGTAAAAAGGGAACAGCAGGAGCAGTCGGGTGGGAGGGAGGGCGGGAAGGACCCTGCACCCCAGGGAGGCGGTGCCCCGAGCCCACGGGCACTTCCTCGCTCCTTCATCCTCAAGGGGGCCCAGCTCGTCCACCTGCCCAGGCTGAAAACACACCACGTGGGGCGACTCTTCACGGAGGCCAAGTCCAGCCAGCTGGACACAGCACAGGGTGCCACATGCTCCCTGACATCTTCAGGGGCCCCATCGGGAAGATTGAGGAGGAGAAGCCGAGCCCGAGCGGCCCCAGGAGAAGGTGACGACACCCAGCGTCCAGCAACAAGGCGCTGCCCCCAGACGTAACTGAGGGTAAAGACTCGCCCGCCGTGATTTCCAAGGGCACTTACGTGGAACACGTTACTGCACTTTGTTACTTCCTTTCACCGTCCCAGGCCCATCTCTCTCGATGGCCTCCCGGCTAATGTCACAGCCTCTGGCACGTCCCCTTCACTCTGCCGGCCCCTCCCAGCCAGAGTGACCCCCAAGAACCCAGCCCCTCCTCCCCGTACAAAACGGGCACCGAGCGCCCAGCTCTCTGTTAACCTGCCAGGCCCACGTCCACAGCTTCCTTGGGTGCCCAGGGAGCCGTTCCGAATCCCCGGGTACCTGCCTTCCCTCCACAGACGAAGCGAGAGCCCCGTCCCCCCAACGCACCTGAGTAACTCACGGTTGCTGCTGAGCACACCTGTCCAGCCCGAGACCAGGCGCGCGGGCTCCGCGGCACAGGGCACCCGCTGTGTGGTGGTCCTGGCGTCTAGCGTCCTGTCTACCCATCTCCAGAACAAACACGGGAACGTGCAGGGCGGGCAATGAGACAGCATGTTGATGCACAAGCTCAGATCTGACTCCCAGGTCCAGGCTGAGTCTCTGGGCTTTGCTCACCTGCCCTCCTCCCAGTAACGTGGAGCTGAGTGGCCCGGCCCACGTGCCTGCCGTGAGGGTCCCGTTCACCATTTCTGTCACTGGCCGCTGGGCGCACAGCCTGGAGCTCAGAGGGGGCTGGCAGTCCGAGGTCCGCTGCCATGCGTGCGGGCGGGGTGCTGAGAGGTGCCCCCCAAGCCCGCCCCTCTGCTCAGCTAAGTCACCTGCCAGTCCGTCACGTGCTCACAGCCTGGCAGTCCTTGTCTCCTCAAAGGCAGCCTGATGGCCACGAGGACACCGGCGCTCAGGACAGAACACGCGACACAGATGAAGGCATCGTGATGTTTTATTTATCTTGAAAATCACCCCCAAATACACAATTGTGAACAATACTTTCATTCATTTTTTGAGGCCCAAGCCATAACTGCATTGGTCCTCAAAGCTACGACACTCCGGTGGCAAAGGGATGCTTCAGAGACAAGCACAAGACCATCGCCCTTCTCCGAAGACAAGGCTCTCTCTCCACTCTCGGGAGGGATTTGTGGTTTAACCTGAGGAGGAACTGACTCCAATACTGAGAAGTGGTCCCTTCCCGTCCACGTCCAGCGTCTGGCTTCTCAGATGTGGTGAAATCTTCTAGCACACAGCCACCTAAAAAGAAACCCAGATCAGAAGACGTTTCCATCAGCAAAACAAAGTAGTCCTGAGAGCTCGCACTCCCTGGGTGTTCTAACGCGTACTCAGCATATCAAGGTCGTTTTCACCAGGTCTGGCGTGGAGTGGTGCCTTTGCTCAATTAGGAGATACGTGGGTCGTGCTGAGCCCCTAACAGGAGAGCATCTCCGGGTCCAGGTACCTGCTGCTCCCACCGCAGGGCAGCCGGGAAGTGCCCGGGCGTTGCCCTCACACTGCCACCCCGCCCAGGCTACAGAAGCTACGGCTGCCGCCGCCGTTTTCCATAAAGGAGCTAAACACGATGCCGGCCTGTGCTGACTGAAGCCGGCCAAATGCCCCAGAGGCAGAGGTCTCTTCAGAAGGGCAGGCACTTTTACAGACATTACTTAAATCACACGCTGGACACAGACTAAAATCATCGCTCAGCAGGGACGAGAGTCCCTGGGGCCTCATCGGAGGGCAGAAATTCCAAGTCAATGGGCAAACTTGCTTCTTTAGCATTAAAGATCCAGGTTTGGAAACGGTGGCCATCAGTGAATTCATTTCTAGTGGTAATGGACTACTTTAAAAGGATTGTTTTTGATTGTAGTGGAGAAATCTTCTAAGCATCATAATGATTTTTATTTTTTTGGTAAAATTATCCTTAATAAAAATGGACTCATGCAAACATTTCCATCCTTTTGCATTAAGGCTCTCTCTGAAAGGGATCGTAGATTTCTGTGTGTGTTGAAAATGACCTCAGAAGGACACTTCAGAAAACTCTGAGTGCCGGACCCAAGGGTGCTCGGCCGGTCAGTGGGACTGGCCAAACGGGAGGGCCTGACTGGGCCACCTGACTCGTAGAAAAAGACGCCTCCTGGCGCTTCCACCTCCCTGGTGCCCGGAGAAGTCACGATGCCCCCTTGCTGCCTTGGTTTCCTGGGATTTCTGCAAAGGAAGCCGAATCTGTCCTATACTCGGCGAGGCACAGGCTGCATTCGACACAGCACTGGGGCATGTCTGACGTGACAGCAGCATCTGCTGAGGAAACAGCAGCGGGCGGGGGGCTCTGAAAACAGAGGAGACGGAAGACCCCCCCACCCCGCCTTGAGGGAAAGTAGCTTTTCTTAAAATCGTTATTATTTTTTAAACAACAAAAACAACTTACCATGTCCAGGAGGCCGCGTGGATCCGGTGGAGGGTCAGGCTCACACCCTGGGCCCTTTCTTGGATTTCTCTTCAGACCCTCCATTGCCTGAGGTGAGAAATTTGCCCTGTGTTGACTCATTTACTTCGAAGAGAGACCGAAGATGCCATACCGGCTGTTTGTGCTGGTTTTGCTTAGATCAGTAAACGAAACCTTAAGAACGTCACCTCTCCAGATAGCGTCTTGCTTCCTGTCACTTGGGTGACATCAAGAGTACAGTTGCTTATATCAACGAAAACCGCAAAGCAACCGACACAAAGGAAATGTGGAACATGCGTCCTCCAATCTTCCACAGACGGGCAAGAGCACGTTTGTTAACTCACTAAAGGCACCGAGTACTAAAGATTAAAAACTGAAAATGTTTTTTTGAGAGTATTTTATATTACATGCTTTAAACCTCACTTCTTTCCAACATTTTAAGGAATGATAAAATCCATACTATGACAGATGCCAAGACAATCCAAACCCTTAAATGGAACAAGTGGACATGCGTCTGAGCTGCCCTCACCTTAGAATCCCACGTCCTGCAGCAGGGCTCAGGTCGCCAGAGCCTCGGTGTGTTTTGATCAGTAAGATTAATTCTGAATAGAATTACTTTTTTTTTTTTTTTTTTTTTGCGGTACGCGGGCCTCTCACTGTTGTAGCCTCTCCCGTTGCGGAGCACAGGCTCCGGACGCGCAGGCTCAGCGGCCATGGCTCACGGGCCCAGCCGCTCTGCGGCACGTGGGATCTTCCCGGATCGGGGCACGAACCCGTGTCCCCTGCATCGGCAGGCGGACTCTCAACCACTGCGCCACCAGGGAAGCCCCAGAATTACATTTGAAAAATAGTTAATTCATTTCCTTTCACCTCAAGAAGAAAATACAAGGGAACCGAAGAGTTTGGGGGAAGAAACGTAACGCGTCACTTTTTATTTTTAGGAAGCGCCGGCTGTGTGTGGAAGTTGACGTGTGAACAGACCGCGGGTAGGAAGGCTCAGGGCGCCTGGTTCCCAGGTCCCCGCGGGCTGGGAGTCTACGCAATGCTGCGGCTTCACAGACGACCTGGGGGGGGAGGAGGGACTGCGACATCAGCTACTGTCCCATCTGGTCATTACATTACCAAAATGTAATGGATTTTTTAAATTCTGAAGTTGAAGTAAAACTGAAATCCTGGTAATCAGCCTGGTGAACGTGCGGACCCCCCGGGGTTACAGCCGTGACCGGCCTCCAGCCACCCGTTACCAGCTTCTTCACTGTCCATCTCTCTCTTTCTGCTGGCTTCTGCCCAGAAGGACTCAAACCAGTTCTTGTCCTTTCGGCTCACAAAAACGCCCCCCTGCTGCTCTAACGCGGCCTCACCTTCGGGGACTGGACGTGTGTGCGGGGACCGTGCAGTGAACACGCCTCTCCCCCTCCCTCCCAGCAGGGTCACCCACAGCCGACGACCTCGACGCCGCTGGCTCTTCCAGCTTCCCACTGCGCCCCGGCTACACTTCCTCGTCCCCTCCGCTCACCCCGCATCTCAGGGCTCCTCTCCCCTTCCTCACCCACGTCCTTTCTAAGAACAGACAGCTCCAGTCCACGTCCTGATGCTGACGGATCTTCCCAAAGCAGCTCCAGCCCAGACCCTGCACGAGGACGGCCGAGGCCACCCGGACGCAATGGTCCAGATGCACAGCCTCGGAACCAGGGCTAGGAGGTCAGCCCTCACGCCCCTGCCCTCCCCTGGCGTCCTGCCCACATGTGAGGGCCACTCGGTCCTCCCGTCTGCTCAGCAGGACCCAGGGGTCAGCCTGGACCACCCCCTTCTGTATCCGCGTCCAGGTAACTGTCAGCACTGCTGATCCCGCCGCCAACACCCCCTTCCCGTGGCTGCGGCTCCCCCGCTCTGCTCCCCGCCCACCCCCCAGGCCACCGTGTCCCCGGGTTCCTGGCAGAGTCTTTGGAGGGTCTCTCCGGGTCCCGTCCTCCGTCTGCACCTCTAACCCATCCTCTGTGCCACAGCCCTAGGGAGCTTCTGGAGATGCAAACCCCAGCCAAGGACGCCCAGCAGAGAACAGCCCTGGGAGCTTCCCGCTGCCTTTGAGACTCCAAACTCCCACCACGGTTCACGACAGTCTGCGAGCTGACCCCCACTCTCGCGCCCGTGTCCCCTCTCACAGCTCTCACGCTGCACCCCAGGGGCGAGAACCTCCTTCCGACACGCGTCCTGCCGTCCACGCCGCGTCCGGGGCCTGAACAGCTACGCCAGCCCGGAGCCCGGACCTCGCGGACGCCCAGCGAACATCTGCCGCATTAACTAGCACGTCACGCCCCGCATGCTGGGGTTATAACCCTGTTCTAGAACAAGGCATGAAGTAACTGTGAACATGGGAAACGCCTCCATTTCCCACTGCCTTTCCTGGGGAGCTGTTCACCGAAGAATCGTAACTAAATTCTGAAAACCAAAGGCACGGCCCTCAGAGATGCACCTACCACAGAGAGTGTGGGTAAGCACGTCCACCTTCTCCCATAGGATCCTGAGCTGGTTAACACTGAAGCACAAATGTGAGTGATTTTAATAATTTATACCTACACCGGTCATACCTAAAAGAGCAGACATTTCTAATGTTCAGTGATAATCTTTAGAATTCCCAAAGGAAAACGAGCATATATTTGTTGGGGGACAGTCACAATATCCATTTTAAAACTTGTCACTACTCTTGTGGGCATTTTAATAAATATTTCAGCTAAATAAGATAACTGAAAGATTAGATTGTCATTAAATGTTAAGTTATATATAAATAAAGTTCATATATAACTTAACATTTCACTTGAATAAGAAGTTTGAGTTATTATGGAAATAACTTAAGTGTCCATCGACGGATGAACAGATAAAGAAGATACAGTATATATATTACATATCATATATAATACACACACACACACACACACACACACACACACACACAAAATGGAATACTATTCAGCCATGAAAAAGAAAGAAATCTTGCCACCGTGACAACATGGATGGACCTTGAGGGTATTATGCTAAGTGAAATAAGTCAGACACAGAAAGACAAATGCTGCATAGTGTCACTTATATTCAAAACAAAAACAAAAAATAAGTCAAATTCATAGAAACGGAGAGTAGCAAAGTGGTGGCTGGGGCTGGGGCTGGGGAGACAGCTGGTAAAAGGGCACAGACTCTCAGTGCTAAGTGGGTAAGACCTGAGGACCTGATCTGAACAGGTGATAACACTGCATTGTATCACTGACATTTGCGAAGAGAGTCTAACTTAAATGTCTCACCACCAACAAAAATGGATAAATATGTGAGATGGTAGGTGTGTTAATTAACTATAATAGTGGGGATTCCTTTACAGCACGTACCTCTACCAAATCACTGTGACACACACATATATCTCACAATTTTATGTCACTTATTCCTTAACAAAGCTGAAGTTAACAGAGAAGAAATCTGCGTCAGACCAAATATTTTATAGATGTTTAATTTCACTTTTCAATGTTTTTGATTCAAGATGACAAAATAAATAGGTAAACAGTAACAGAACTTCTTGTGGTCTTCTGCCATTGTTGGGAATTTTTTCAGTTTCCAGATATGGAGATGAATGCAGTGACAAATTAAGAAAATTGTCTTACTGTAAGTGACCTGCAAAGAAAAGAAAAACACTGTTAGAAAATTCGCGGCACAGCCGGTGGTTCAGATCACAGGGTGAGGGGGTCCGGGCGTCACACACCGCGAGATGTATCCGAGGAGACGTGCTTCATCGTCTGAAAAACCAAACCTGGAACCAACCATTCAGCGAAGATCAACGATTTGCCGTTTACAGTGACCTGAAGTCACTGTGGGCTGTCAGAGGAGAGATGTGCACGACACCTGGTGCGGGGAACAAGACGGTCTGCCCGTAACTGCAGAAGGGCCGGCACCGAGGAGAATGATGCCTGCCAGTGTGGCCAGAGCACCTCGGGCTCCCAGGCTCTTCCTCGGCAGGACGGCTCGGTGATCCGCGGTCTCTGGAGCCCTTGGGGACCGCAGGTCCAGGACTACGTGCGCGCCGACGGTACGAGGTGGCGGCCAAGCGCACGGGCGGCCTCCCCCCACCCCCCGAGGCGCGCGCACGCGGTGGTCTCCTCGCCCTTGTCACCTGACATCTGGTCCAGAGGGAGCGTCTGCTGTGCTTTCAGCACCCACGGCTGTCTATGAGCTCCCCAGAACCTCCCATTCTGTCTCTTACTTTGTATTTGTCTTTCTCGCGGGGGCTCCGGCCAGGCCCACGATGCTCACGGCTAGGAAGGCCCCGGGGCTGACAGGCGTTGAGGGCTCACTGTCCCCACTGTGCGTCCTCAGGACAGCCCCACACACCTGCCTGGTCCTGCCCTGATCCCGCTGTGCGGCCACTTCTCCCGCATAATGTAAAGTGCACTAGCACGTGGCAGCCGCCAGGTGTGGCTCTGAGCCTTGGCGGTGGGAGAGGTGGAGGCACACAAAGTAGGACCTGCATGTGGGAGAGGGTCTCCTCCCATCACCCCGGGCCCCGGGGGCCGGAACTCCTCCCGTCCCCCCTGCGCCCCGCGGGCCGTAACTCTGCACACTTGCTCCCAGCCCTTCCCTGACTCACCAATCGCTTAAATCAAAAACGGTTTCTTTAACTACGGTACCAGCTCTGTCTCTATTACTGTACTTATTTATATCACATTAGGATTATTTTCTAGATATCCCTTTCTAACCAGAAAATGAGCTGCTCTGAAAGGACCATATGTTTAGAGTCTCTGCCATCCCAGTGCCTGGCACAAGGGAAGTTTAGAGCGTGATATGTTGAACAGACAGGAGACTGAGGTGAGAGCGTGCAAAACAGCCTCAGGCATGGGTCCTCTGCTGTTATAACCGCACGAGGCCACGCAGAGCCTGGGAATCGCGATGGGACCCTGGGAAACTGCCACCAAGGAGGGTCGCTCTTCTGAAAGTGGCTGAGGCTGTAATCTGAGAACGTTCTAGGAGAAGCCAAACAACACTAGGGCAAACGTTCTGACCAAGATGGGGTTTTCCCTGGAGACGGAGCCCACACGCATCAATATGCCACCCAGGTCCTTTTCCAGTTTAGGTGACTGTATGCATACGATGTATGCACACACACACACAGGGGCAGACATGTTCAGACACATATATGCATAGATATGCACACATGTACATATCCATATATATTGATTCCTCCTCTTCCTGTGTATGTATATGTACGTGTGCATACACGTGTGTGTGTGTGTGTGTGTGTGTGTGTGTATACACGGACAGAGAGAGAGAAAGAGAGAGGAACCACTACATATCTGGAAAGAAGCAAAACCTTATAAAACGTAAGGCCCTACATCACACACGTAGTCAATTCAAACAATCTGTCCCGTCACCCCAGACTGTCCTTCCAGGATTCTGTTCCCAGCTGCTCCCTTATGACAAGGACTAAAGCATCAGGTCGGGCACCAGGGTCAGTCTTTGCTCTGGAAACTCCAGAGATCTCCAGCCTCAGCCCTGAAACGTAACTTCGTGAGGCTCTTCTTCTCACACAGGCAAGTCCTGCTTCTGAAAAATGCATGGTGACCCTTACCCATCCTGAACGACACTCTGTGAACTCTATAAGCAAAGGGAACAAACCCGCATCACTGTCACCGCCCCCCAATCCAGGTACAAAAGGACACGTTACCTTCTTGTAACTTTACTTCCGTCTCAAACCCACCAGGCCCGCGAAAGACAGGGATTCTGTTTGGCAGGGTCCCCACATCACGCTGGGCGTGGAGCCAGCGAGAGCAGGGCCCCAGGCCACCGTCCCCACGGAGAAGTTCCAGCGTCTCCACGAGGGGCCCACTCGACTCGGAGCTCGAGCCAGAAGGAGCCCTCCTGCCAAGGGCCTGGCTGTGCCCTTGCTGCCCTCCCCTGTGGCACCGTGGCGGGGACAGATGAAAAATGCAGCATCACCCCCGTTTATAATAAAAAGCAGCCGGGACTTTGCAGAGCATCTGGACAGCAAACTCCTCACAAAACTATATTTAAAATTTGAGCACTTGCAGATAGAAACACTACAGACTCTCTGAAAACAGCAATAAAGACAGACGTTGAAATGGAAACGCCACATCTCACTGCAAAATCATGAGAGAGGACACCTTATGGGGTATGCACATCGAGACAGCAGAACTGGGCTAATACGAGGGGAAAAGGAGCTGACGTGGAACCAGGGCTGCAAACAATGTCTTAGCCACACTTTGAATGGTCCCGGCCAGGTCCTTAAGTAGAGAAGACCTTGAACCCGCCCGTTTATTTATTGACTGTTTGTTACAATAAAACACACAGGCATCTTGCAACCACACACACGAAAATACTTCTCCTTTTAGAGTTTGTGTTCAGTCGTTTTCAATACATGATTTTGGGGGGTCTAAGACTTCTGTAAGTTACTGCAGAGGAAGAAGTGTTCCCAGCCTGAACTGATCCCACTGGGGTTACAACCAGAGTTCAGGGCGCGTGGGGAAGTAACATCTTTTACCAATTCTCCTTAGTAAATGAGACTCTGTCCTGTATCTTAAAATATACTGATCTTCCTAAAAGTGAATCGGACAATTTTTTTTTAAAGAAGCATCCAGAATTTAAAGGAATTCTTTATCTGGTCCTTTGAGAAAATTAATGCCCAGATGTAATCGCAGACACCCTGATAACACCTGATCGGAGATTCTCCACCCCTTTGTCCCTGGGGATCTAGACAAAACAGAATATTTTTATTAGCAAAAGTGTGTCCTTTGCACATTTGGAAACCAGCGTCTTGCTGATTCCTGGGAAGGGAAGTTCATGGCCTCAACCTCAGTGTCAGCGTCACCATGTGTTGCACAGCGGGCCTTCTGTGCAGCTGCAGTGTTCTGTCTACATAGACACGTGTCCACGGTCAACGCCCTCCAGGCAATCGGTGCGAGCACGTTCACACGACAGCCTCTAAATCCTGATCAAGGGTGTTTACGTTGGTCGCTGCTTCTCAAGGTCACCGTCCCGGGGGGACGGGCGGCACCTCCTGAGTGCCTTTCACCCCCCGGGAGCAGCATCTGTGTGTTGCCCAGACTCTGCTCTGCACCTCTCAGTCAGAGGCAGCCCACTCATTGCCACAAACACTCTGCCCCACTCACCCCCCGTGTGTGTGTCCACAGCTCCTCCACGTGGACAGTCTACAATGGTCTCAGGGCCCTCCTCTAAAACCGGCAGTGACATCGAGCAAGGGGACGCTCCCCAGAGGCAGTGGTGACAAGATGGGAAGCACAGAGACCTCGTCATGGAGAGAAGAAGGAAAGAGCCCACCCCCCTCCTCACACCAACAGCCGTGCGTGGCCCTGACCGACCCCACGCTGGCCAGGCACTTACAGACGGACGGACGGACGGACCAGAGAATCCTGCGCAAGAAGACACTGGCTCCCCGACCTTTTCTGCAGGGAAATAAACTCAGTAAAATCGTTTGACCCCAAGCCCTTCCGGGTCTTTAGCTGGGTTATCAATTTAGCCAATTATTTTGACTCCTTAACTCTTTTTACACATCGATGGATGGTTTTTCCAGGCCTCTGATGGCCTCCACAGGTTTCCGCCTGCCCGTATTTGTTGGTCTATAATTAGAGGAAATCACTCCAATAACCGGTCCACAGATGTTAGCTGAGCTCAGCAAGGCTGATCCACCACTGCCAATAACGGGGTGTCTCTGCTGAAAGCCAAACAAGAGAAATGCCACAGGCCACCCCAATCATGTCTGTGCGTCTCACAGAGCATCTCCGTCACCAAGAAATGAAATGGGTCATCTCAACTGTGCTTCCGTGAACGTTTCCCAAAACATATCGTAATTTCATGGCTGGCAGCTTCTGAACTTGACATGCTGGAAAATGAGAAAACCCCATCAGGAGCCTGCTAATGTCGAGGGTAACCACATCTTAATATTTAAGATGTTGCCTTCGTTGGAACTATTTATTTCTGGAGTATATTAATACTGAAATTAGTATTGATTGCTCTGTAAACACATGACCATCACAGGAGCAAACTTCTAGGACAAGCCAGTGCTTTGGTTTTCCACCCGAGCTCTGACACCTACTCACAAGGTAACTTTGGGTATCACCGGCCATCTCTTCCTTTCAGCTTCTTCATCTACGAAATGTGTGTAGGGACACCTCGTCCCAGTGGGAGAGTGACTAACCACTCCGCCTGCTCTCGGGCCTTGGGGAGAAGCCTGGTGATACGGGGTGAAGCAGGATGGACCGCAGCCCATGCTGAGCCAAACAGACGCCCCCTTTTAGAAACTTCAAATCTGCAGAGAGATTCTGTTCATTTCTGGAGTGTAGACACACATGCGAATCCAGAGCTGGAAGGCAGTGTGGTCCTCAGGCCTCGGGTTCTGGAAGGACTCGCCCAACATCGAGACAACCAGCTTCTCATCTTCCTAAAGACAGGCTGGGCGGGTTTGGGGCCCTTTAAACCCGATGATCCCTGAGACCCGTGACCAGATGTCCTGTGTGATCAGCACAGTCTCTGATCACATGGTTACCAGCATCCCTTTCACTCTCAAACATGCCCTGATGTAGCTAATAAATTATATGGTCATGATCCCTAAGGCCTCATCCCCTTCTTAGATTCAGTGTAAATTCGAGCGTGAGAACGTGTATGTGAGGTTTCTGAAAACTGTTAGGCTATAATGTGTGAGCTCTTACTAATTAGGGCAAGTAGCAGAGGGTTTTACTTAGAGTAGGAAATCAGCAAACACTTGTGGAAGGAGAGAAATCTGTCTTCAAGCCAGCAAGGGCTTCAGGACAGTCTGAGGACAGCAGCGACGGGCACACGCGTCCTGTCAGGTTGACAATAAGCACGGGCCACCCCCGAGGGACCTCACTACCTCACGGCCAAGTTGGTTCCCCTGGAACTCAAGAATCCTTCAGAAACAGGATGGCCTCCTTGTATTTCAAAAGCAAGTAAGTAAACAGCTTGTGAGACAATCGACAGGAGCAGCTCCGCTCTATACAAACACTCCAATAATCTTATGATTTATCTTACTTCAAAATTATGCATTTGCTTCCTAGAAAGTGTTTTGTAATCATCAGATATTAATATATGTGTCTGCCTCCTGGTGTACCTCTTATTGGATGACAATTAATTAATTAATTAATTCTCTTGCGCTGCAGGGGACGGGGCCTTTGTCTCTCCCCGCTGCCTTCACAGCCCCGGCTACCCTGGAGGGGTGGGTGGTACCCTTGCTTTCTTTCCATCTTGCCTCCCATGAGAATCAGCGGCTGCGCCCTACGTCCAAGGCGTCACGGTGTATCTCACCCTGGGCCAAAGGCAGAGCCGCCAGCCCTGCATCTGCCCCTCACTGGGAAGCAGCAGCATGGTAGAGCAGCTCACGGTGAAAGAATATGACAAAAACATCAGCTCCACTCATCTCTATAAATAGAATCACACCAACGCAAAGTCCGTACAACAGGTGTAGAATCCAAAGGAGGAGAAGCCACCGTCCCACAACATTACTAAATTCTGACATCAGTAACTCACCTTCCAACCCAGAAATGGTTTCCACCACTAGATGAGGCAGCAAACTCTTCTCGGTCCCCGTCCACAGAGGGGAGAATGTTATACTCAAGGCACAGAGAGACAGAATTCTCTTTTACATAAGATTCTTGGTGAGATCTTACTTTGTGGAATTATCGCGGTGGAGCTGCTCTGGTCCAGGCACTTCTCAGCTTGGTGCAATTATCTCAAGATGGGAAACCATGATGGAGAGAGATGTCTGAGCTCCAAACAGCAAGGCGTGTGAGAGCTGTGTACGAGCCACCTGTGTGCACGCGTGAAAAGGCAACATGTGATATGGCCCATTTCCCAGGTATGAAAAAGCTGTTCAAATTCGCCATGAAAGAATAACGCTTATATGGTAGCAAGCAACTAAGGCAATCATGATGGCGTGTGACATGCACTTAGATGGCCTCCAAAGACGTGTGAATGGGACTGACCTTCTCCGCTGCCCGAAGAGGTGAGAGTGGGCGGGGCCAGCTCCCTGGAAGCGTGTCCGCCTCAGCTGCTGAGCCCAGGACTGTCTTCAGTAACAACTGCTTCCGCCGCATCTGCTCTTCATTGCACTTGTCAGATTCAAGGGTTCGGAAAGTAAGTCGCACAAAATAAGGCACCAAACAATTCTTTAACAGACGAGAAGTCAAAGTCCAAATCAGCAATGACGTTTGAGTTGAAGCAACAGTTGAAATGGGTTTCCTTTGAATTAACAAAATATTTCTGAGGAAGAATAAGATCTAGAATAAAGTAGCCAATGAACGTGAAAATGATGAAGCTCATTTAAATATCACAAGTTACTAAATTAAGGAGTCTTCAGTTTGGGATGAATTAACTCTAATTTCTGCCAAGAGGAATGTGTGCTTACAGCCCAACATATGCAGGATGGGGCATGGGGGGGAGCCCTTGCTCTCTGGGACGGCTGGTCGACCTCCACAGGGGCCTGGCTGGATCTGACAGCAAAGGCAACTCACAGAGCGGCCAAGAGCTGGCGAGCTAACTGAGAAGATATTCAATGTGGTTTGTTTTCAGGAGGACTTCCTGACTTAATGCAAAACAGAACCGCAGGAAACTACCCTGTGATCAAATCAACGCCTCATGCTTCTTCCTCTGCAGCTCAGATACCAACACACTGACCGTCAACCTAGGTCAGCAAAAGACGAAAGCCATCACCGCGGGAAAGTCTGAACCGGAGCGTTCACCTGACCAGAGCAAAGCATGATGAGGATGGAGGGGCAGTCAGGGCAGGGGTCGTGAACGTCTCCTACAAGGGCCGGAGGGGACGTATTTTAGCCGCTGAGGGTAACATTCTCTGTCCGCCCGTCTCGGTGGGAAAGCGGCCACAGCAACACAGAACAGTGGAAGTGGCTGCGTTCCAATAACACTTTCTTTACAAAAACGGGCAGTCGGATGCGGGCTATGGTTCGCCGGTCCTTAGCCAAAGCTGACCGAGGTCTGGACGCAGGTGAACCTGCCGGTGTGGAGAGGACCCAGGAGAAGGGGTCCACCTTGCAGAGTCGGCCCAGTCCCTACCGCCTGCTCCCAGGGCCTCCAGGGATGCCCTGCACCAGCCCTGGCATCTGCAGGCCCCACGAAACACAGGCAGCAAGGCAACAGCCCCACCTGTCTGTTTTCTAGGCAAGGACGGGCTGGCACTGCCTACCTCGGAGCCTCTCCGTGAGGGGTGCTGGGGCTGCAGGGGACCTCCCACCCCTACCTGCTCAGCCCCCTCCTGGTGCTTCCGCCTTCTCCAAAAGCCCTGCGCCTCCCTCAGGTATTAATTCCAAACTTCCCTCGAGACTCAGGGCCGGCACCACCTGCAGTGATTACACACTGAGCGCTCCCCGCCCCGAGCCCCGCGGGACCGTGGGGGTCTCGACTGCGCCAACCAGCACACTGAGTCTCTACTCTCTTTCCCCTGTTCTTTATTCTGTTCATCTGTTTCTTCTCATCAATTTATAAGAGGCTAAAAGGCTCTATGATATTCTGCTTGGGGCCCAGGACACGGTGTTTAACAAACACCAACACTTGCTCTTCACGGCAAGTCTTCACCGCAGACACAAGCCCTGTGCGGACAGGACCACGGAGACCCGGAAACAGCCGCCGGGAGCACCGGCCGGGATGCATTTGTCTCAGGCACTTTCTATCACAAAGATGGCAGCAGATTTTAAAACAGGTTTCCAAGAGTGTTTTCTGCATTTTCTTTCTCAATTCCCGAGGTGGGGGGGACCCTAAGAAGAAAGCGGGGAGGGGGGCAAGCTGGTGGGAGAAGGTGCCCAGGAGCCGTCAAAGGGGCCCTGAGGATGGAATTGGAGGGGAAACTCCCCTGGGGGGACCACACAGCCGACAGGGCGCTGGACTGGACCCGGCCACCCTGAGGGACAGAGCGGTGACCCCTCCTCGGACGACGGCGTCGGGAGAGCTGGCCTCTGTGGGCGGAGCCTGCAGAGCAGCCCGAGGTCACCTCTTCCCCTGAAGCCGTACTTGTGGACACAAGCCCCACAGGAGCTGACCTCGCGATCAGAACGTGCTCACATGTCCATCCGCACACGTCCGGGAAGAGTTACAGGCGGATCCACACCCAGAGAACCAGAAGACCCCCGGCTAAGGACACCGGCCCCAAGCCGTGCCCTCCACACCCGTCCCCCAGCTCTCCCACCCCAGGCTCATCGAGGGCCCTGCCCGACAGCCTCCGAGGGCAAGGACACACTGAGCTTTCTGTTTAGATTTCTGAGGTGTTGCTGAGGTCTAACTGGGGGCTCTTAAAAGCAAAACGTCCCCAAAACCCTCTGGAACTACTCTCTGAAGAAGGAAAACAAGCATCGTGACCGGAAATTGTGGAGAAATTCTTCCAAGGCCCCTCGGTCACCCTGAGGCAGTGCCTCCTGGCAAAGTCGCATCCTCTCACCGGTCTTTCTTTAAGTCCCACTAAGGCCCCATCGGCATCACCCTCGGCAGAGCCGGAGCTGCAGAGTCCAGAGGACAGCCCCACGGCTGACCCTTCAAACGCTGTGTGTGTCTGCACACATACTCAGACAGCTGGGGACCAACCGATGAAGGCGTGTCTTTAAAATAATAGTTTGGTGAATATGAATAAGTCTTCAGCTCATCGACAGCAACAGCAAGGAAGGGATAACACTCTTTTTAATTTAAAGCAGCACCTGGAAACTCTATCAAAAGCCAATCATGCTCTTATTCTTGAGATGCAAAAATGCAAGCACCTCCCTGGCTTACTGGTGAAAACCTGACATCAAGTATGATCTCCCATAAAGCTATTTGGAAAAGATAAATGGGTCTTTGCTGTTGATTACTGCTCCGGTTTAGATGGTAATCTCCAAAATTATAATCTCTGCTTTCCTCTTCAGAGTGCCCTGGTCACGGACGCAAAGCCTAGACTCTTCCAGACAAGTGACTCGAGGCCCAGGTTGCAGGTGGAATGGAGGGTGAATCTCTGGTTCTTTAAAAGGCAAGTGCCCAGCAGAGCAGAATGGCACATTTGGGCTAAGTCTGGGTCACGGGCTCTGCTTCCCGCCGACATGGGGTAGGACCATCCCCCCCCATCCCTCTCCTCCACTTCCATTTCAGCTGGAAAAAATCCAGTGTGTAAAGCTAACATCCTCACTTGAATTTTAAAAGTTCCACTTCATCATCCACCCTCGCAGAACATGTCAGAGCATCAGTAAGGTCTGTTCCAGGTGTTAACCCTGAATGACAATCGAATAGAGCCTCCTTCAAAAAATCGAGTTTGTTCCTCAGGTCAAACCAACCGTCATTAAAAGAAGAGCCACTGGGGTTGATTACACGGTCACCTCCCCAAAGTCTACGAAATTTCCTAATAAAATGGGAACTGGCATCTCTTGACATACATTCTGAGCGGAGCTTAATTGACAGGAAGTGAGTCTATTTTGTTGCAGGAGGGGGAGGGGTGAAAGGCAGCAGGCGAAACAGAACTGCAACGTCAGTGAATCTGGGGACCGAGACTTATGAGGAGACCCCCCCAAAAGAGAACAGAGAGGCTTGAGCGACAGGATATTTTATAAAGGAAGCCGTTGGACCAAAACAAAGACCAAAACCCCCGACGCTGGGCGTTCCATCAGGGGTCCCCAACCGTGCCGATGACACACAGCACATAAAACTCCCATAAACGTAAAGGAAGGCACGTGACACAGGCTTCCCCCCCACACAGCCCCGAGGGCCTCTGGGGGGCTGGCTGGGCGAGGACAGTGAGGAAACGTCGGGACAGGCCAGGAGCTCCGGGCACCTGCCCTCGGGCACCCACGGGCTCTGGTCTCTGCCACATCCTGCCCCTCTTGGCCCCTGTCCGGGTTGAGAACCGGTGCTGGGGGCTGGCGGCCCCCCACCTCAGCACCAGCATGCTTGCACGGGAGGAGGGGGCCAGGGGAGCCCGTGCCCACCCCAGCAGTCCTCGAAGGCTGGCCGGGTGCGGCCTGACCCTGACCACGGCGCGGGGGAGGTCGTGCAGGGCGGCTGACCGTCAAGCATCACCGGCCCCCCTCTGAGTGTGGACGGCTGCCCACTGACCCATCGAGGCACCGCCTGGCTACACAGGACAGCCTTTGCCACCGGAGGACTTGGACACTTCAGCCTCGTAGGGCTTAAAATCATGTCTTTAGTGTGCTCAATTGTTGCCTATGCGGGAACAGCCGTCTGAAATTACAGGGAATCAGTAAGAAAATACGGTTTTATATGCAAACACTCACTTCGTTCCCATTTCAAGAACACACTTAATTCCTTTAAAAAGCTAAATCACATCTTACTAGAATATGACCAGAATTCTGTTAAAATCATACGATGCAACTGGTGTCAGTTCTCACATTAATAGATACTAGTTGTAAAATCAGTGAGTGTCAAAGAAAGCTGAAATAGTTTAACGTCTTCATAGAAACTAACGGCAAATTTTTAAATGACCTTCTTAAGTGATATTTTTGTTCTAAGTGATCACTGCTGACATTTACCTCTTTATCAAAATCTTGACCCTGAATTTCTTAAATGCTTCCTAATTTCAAAAATAAATATGTCCAGAGGCAAGACAGATCAGCACTCTGCTTCACTAATCAATCTGGATGACAAATACATAAAAACATACTCGAGCCCGGAGAGTCCTGTGACTTTCAACTAATAACCTGAAAGCACAGATTCTCAGCCTCTCTAATCCGTAACAGTAAAAGAACACATCAGCTCCCAAACGGAGAGATAACACTTCTTCAAAAGCCAAGCACCAAAGTATAGGTATTACCCTCCCCCATTACGGCACATTTTGTCTTTTAAAATGCCTTTGCTATAGTATCGGAGAAACATTACTTCTCGTGTTATTGGGCTCGAAATTAAGCCAAACCGCTGTTCCTAATATCACAGCTCTAGTTGAGACAAAGGACACTTTGCCCCAGGACCGAATCAGTTGCCTCACTGCTGGTCCCCACACGGCGGAGGTGGAGCCGGCCAGCTCTCAGGGTGCCGCAAACCCCAAAACACCCGTGGAGAACACGACCGGCCACTGCACCTCTACGGGGATCCCCGCACCTGGGGCCACCTGACCGCACGGCTCTGGGCCCTTAGGCCCAGCAGCAAATGAAGGAAACGTTTTCCTTCTAAGGTGAAATCAGGTCTCGGGACTCAGTCTGTGACTAAGGTGGTCACGACCCATTAATACGAAAAGGCAGCAGGAAAGGCCATCCTTGCTCTTCACCCTCCCATCCCTGCCTCGGTGACCGTAAAGCGACAGGTATCCGGTCAGGCAAGACGTGGCACCGGGCCCTCCTGCCGATGCCCCCGGGGAATCCCAGTAGCAGAGGAGGCAGTGAAGCGGGAATGTGAGTGCCGACGATGGAGCAGGTCCTGAGACGCGTGATGTCCACGGGAAACAGACGGTATAAAGGCACAAGCCTTTCAGAAATGCAGCGTCGCATGATCAGCTTTGCCCCAACTTCTCTGCGATCTCCACTGCTCTCCATTAAAACCTAAGTCCTAATCATGCCGGCTGTCAGACATCTGAAGCAGGCTCCCAGAAGATCTTACCTGGGACACCAAATTCCAAGAGGGACACGTGGTAAGAGTGTGAGCGCAGAGACTGTCACAGCCGTGGGGTCTGCTGTCCCGACCACGTGAGGACGCTCTGGCCAGGTGGGAGAGGGTCCGGGCATCAGACGCCTGAAGGGCTGCCCTACAGAAGGGGCGCTGGGTTTCCGGACCTTCTCTGAAGCTGTGACCCTCTGAGCGGGAAGCACAGGGAAGCAGGTCACTCCACCCTGGGCAGGGCGACAACCGTGCCCTCATGAGCGCACGCTAATGCCCCTTAGGGAAGCAGCAGGAAGGACGCCGACTTGTTAGGGCATCAGCCACTTTCAACCAGTGTGCTCTGAACTCCCTGCAGGCATGCCGGTGAGGCTGTCTCAGGGTTGGATCGTGAAACGGTTACAGACCCGTGAGAGGCACGGGGGGTACAGAGCGCCCGGTGTGTGTCCCCCGGAGGCTGCCCCCGCACCCCCGCCTGTCCAGCCGGGGCGGGCCCAGACCAGGGAACCGACCTTGCCCGTGGCAAGTGGCTGGTCCTGCACAGCGTCCCGCGGGAAGAGCTGCGTAGGCCTCACCGTGACCAGGACCCACGCCCTGGTGGCGTCCCAGACCCTCCTGCCTGCACTGTGCCCGCGAATTACAGTCACTCTGTGATGTCCATGTTCTGACGCAGCTGGAGGATATAAAACGTGATGGCAGTGTCTCAACAGTGTGACAACCAGGGACAAGATTGTGCCTAGCGGCTCTTACAAAGCAGGGCGGAGAGGCTGCAGGACAGGCCTCAAGTTGCTGGCGTAGTGGCAGCCTGGCATCAAAGAAAGTTTCTGCACTTGCTGGAAAATGCTCATAAATTCCTAAGAAAGTGAGATTAGTTCTACTCCGTGGTGGGCCCAGAGGTTCGGCGGGATGGCGTGGGCTCTGTACGATCCGTCAGATCATCTAAGACCCAAAGCGCCCCAGCACACGTCTGGATTCTGGGACACTGCCTCAACCTCTTCCAGTCCTAAGCTAAGTTACCCTGTGTGAACGTAACACTCCACCACACCAATGCCAAAACTGCACGTGTACTTAACAAGCCAGACCTCACCTACTTTATATTGTACGTAACAATAATCCTAAAATGCAAATTAAAGCAATAATGGAATGTCACTTTAGCTTATCAAATTTATGAAGATAAAAGACAAAAGTTAAAACGCCAAGTGCTGGCTAAGCTGCTATGAAGAGTCCTCTCGTGTTTGCCAGTGGTGAGATACATTCCTACAGGTCCTGGGGAAAGTGTTAACTTGGAGGTACATAGCCAGAGTCTAAAACATGCATATACTTTGAGCCAGTATTTTCATTTCTAGGAACAATTCTGGGGAAATTTTAATTAGTAGAGGAAATTTTAAAATTATGTTTTGGTTTAACATTGTAAAATCCAAAACACTGCAAACAACCTAAATGTCAATTCTGTTCTAATGTGTATTAGACACTTCCTGTGTGCCAGGCGCCACAAAAAATAAAAAATGGGTATAAAAGATCTGAAGTAAATATATTTCTGGTATTGGTAAAGTTTATAACCTGGGGGGGGCAGGGAGCGGTGAGCACACCAAAATAAAAATATAATTTCACTAAAACATGATGACGGGCTTCCCTGGTGGCACAGTGGTTGGGAGTCCGCCTGCCAATGCAGGGGACACGGGTTCGTGCCCCGGTCCAGGAAGATCCCACGTGCTGCAGAGCGGCTGGGCCCGTGAGCCATGGCTGCTGAGCCTGCGCGTCCGGAGCCTGTGCTCCGCAACGGGAGAGGCCGCAACAGTGAGAGGCCCGCGTACCGCAAAAACAAAAACAAAAACAAAAACATGATAACAAAAACGCAGTTGAGAAATGGTCTGTGGATCATCTCTTGCTAGAATGTTACGTAACTATTAACCCAATGGGTGTCACTCAGAACCCAGCCACCACGTGGCAAAGCCAAGCCTCGTGGGTGGTGGGTGACGTGGAGGAGACGCAGGTGACCCAGTCGACAGCCCTCGATAACGTGTTGGCTGACGGCCAGCGTCACTGCAGCCCTGTGGGTGGACGTCTGGGTCCCCCCCCCGTCAAAGCGGCAGGTGACCACAGCCCCGGTCACACACAGAGAAGAACCACCCAGCTGAGCCAGTCACCCTCAGCCACTGGAAATGACAAAACGACGGCTATTCCCGCCAGCAGCTGAATTTTGAAGTGGTTTCTTACACAGTCATAGAAACCAAAAGAGATGGATTTGCTAGAAGATTATCTGGCCGAAGAAACACTCCATCCACTAGAGATATTTTAGGGTCCTCATTCCAGCAGCCTGGGCTGTGACGTCTGTAACAGGATTTACTGAGCCTTGGGCTGATCAATGATGTGACAGATAACAATTTTGCAGACGCTTTTATAAAAACCAGCAGCCACAAGTGTTCACCAAAAGGTGAGGCCACAGCGGGGTTAAGACGGGGACACACCTTGGGGCCGCGGCCACACACGCACACAACGGCCGCCCCACAGCCACCATCACACGAGGGTGACAGATGCCTGAGACCCAGCCTCTGGAAAGTGCCCCCCATAGCTGTGCTTTCCCCGACCTCCTTGGCCTTGGGACATCCCCGGGGGTCCTCACAAGGCCCCTTGCAACGTGGGGTGAAGCCGGGGAGGGACTGAACCATGTTGCCAAGCTCTGTCCATCCCCCCTCAGACAGCTAGCTGGAATCCAGGTCCCTGTAAAGGGTGATGTACCTAGAGGAGCACAGAACACACCTACGTGACAGGTGTGGCCTGGCCCACTGGTCCCAGCTCTGTGGACGGAAGGCGTGTGTGTGACCCTGTCCCCGCTGCGGCAGGCTTCACCCTCGGCACCTGTCACGAACCTCCCCGGGGCCATCTCTTCCCATCAGCTGCCCTCCCTGTTATCATTCAGGACTTCTCATTCTCACCCTGGTTTGTCCTTTCTTGTCCCTTTAGAAATAGTAAGGAATCTGGGGGACATCACCTCTAGTAACCGGACTCGGGCTTCAGGCCCAACTTTACAGCCAGCCTGTGGGGACTGCCCTCCACACCTGTGTGTCCAGGAAGGGAAATCAGACACCCTCACCTGTTACCGACCTTGTCCGCATTCCAGGCACCTGCCTTCAGGCCACACGGACGGTCGTGATTCCATAAGTAACTGTTGAAAATTTTTCCTCATATCTGCCCCACTCAAACCTGGTCTTCTTTCAAAGCTTGACTCTCTTAACAGAAAGTCATCCATTTCATGTAGATAATTTTCTTAGCATGAGTTCAGTTAAACAGGTTAACTGTGGCCATTTCAATAGGACCTCTTTCCCCTTAATTATAGCATGAGGTCACAGGACCCTGAGGAACTACTGAAAACGTTCTTTGAAAACCAGCAGGAAAAATTGCGTTTGTGTAACAGTCTCTTCTCAAACGCAGTGACACACAAAAGAGCTCTGGGGCCCGACTGCCGAGGAAGGTACCCCGGACTCACCCTTCGTTAACTCTGCAGCCGTATCTGATGCCCTGAACTCAGACTCTCCATCTGTAAAATGGGGTAATAACAGCAGCCCCCTTCAACACACGGGTGGAGGCTGAGAAGCCCTGCAACGGATTCGGCACCGTCCCTGGAACAAATGACAAGCGCAGCACCTACTGCACCGGAAAATGAACGCCTTTCAGAGTGGGGTCTATTTTCCTCACTCTTATTACCATTTTTTAAGTTCAAACAAATCTTTACACCCATCACCTCCCAAAGCAAGGCCATCGCTGAGACCAGGAGCATCTGCAGTGATCTTCCTGCCCTGCCAATCTGTATCTGTGGAGTCCTGAATCACAAGACTTTGTCCTTGCTTCTCGGTCTTGAAACAGTGACAGAAATTTTGTGGGGACGTTTACATTTGTAAATACTCTGGAGCAATACAGAAAAAACCAATTGCTTTTGCTGCCAAACTCAGGAGCCCTGGCGACTTCTACAGCTTCTAAGACAAAACAGCCATGCTTCAGTGAATTCTAAAATATTATTTCTGTTTTACCCGTAAAAACAGCCTGTTTTTTTCCTTCTTTGTTTCTATAACTCACCTTGGATATTTCAATACACTTACTCAAAATTTTAAGTATCAGAGTGCTTTATAAACAGAAGCACTTTGGTCGATAATGGTATCATGTCATAAATGTATTTTTACAGATGAAAAACTTGAAAAATTTTTGTAAATATTATTTAAATACTTTGTCATCAAGGGCTGGCCTCAAAATAATAAACGTTAGGGAAAAAAATGACATGAAATTGTGTTTTTGTTCAAAAATCGCTCAGCAGGCTTCTGGTTAAAATAATGTCAAGTTATCAGGCTTCTGGGTTGAGAAGTAGAGAAAAGCTATATCCAGTATATCCCTCTTTTGATCATAATAAAATGAGAGGAGATAATAGTAAAAGCAATTCCTCCCTCCCCCTAAATTACAGAGGTAAAAACCTAAGAATGAAAATAGGGCTTCCCTGGTGGCACAGTGGTTGACAGTCTGCCTGCCGATGCAGGGGACACGGGTTCATGCCCCGGTCCGGGAAGATCCCACGTGCCGCAGAGCGGCTGGGCCCGCAAGCCATGGCCGCTGAGCCTGCGCGTCCGGAGCCTGTGCTCCGCAACGGGAGAGGCCACAACAGTGAGAGAGGCCCGCGTACCGCAAAAAAAAAAAAAAAAAATGAATGAAAATAGCAGCATCACAAAACCAGTAAGTCAGACGGGACTAGCACCTATCAGAGCAGATACATATTAAAAGAAAATCCTTGACATAGAAGATTTGAGATAATCACACTGAAATCAAAGGAGAGGGACTGAAATCAGAAAAGTCAGAAAAAAGATAACAGGACGGAAAAAGACAGTCCAGGATAAGGATAACTGGCATGGCTAAGGAAGGAAACCCACCTAAAATCATCAAAGGAAGTAACAACAAACAGGAAATAAAATAACTTCAAAGATACGACAGGAGGAAGTATCTACGACATGAAGAAAGCATTAAAAACCACAATTAGAAATAATGACACACAATATTCTAACAAATTTGAACAAAATAACAGGTAGCAAGCAATATCTTGATTATGTAAGGAAGAATGAAGTATAAATATTTTCTCAAACACACAGGCATGAAGTCGAGGTGAAATTAACCTGGTGTGATACACCTCCAGAAGTTTACAGGTAAATGTGACCCAAGGATATCATACCCAGCTAAGTCATCCCTCAAGTGGAAAGAAGGCTATGGTGGTCTCTCCAAACGTGAACACTGTGGGCAACGTGGCACTTGTGTGCCTTCCTGGGAGAGGAGTTCAATTCATAATAAAGTCCAGCCCCCAAAATAGTAGGTAGAAAATCGTGGTACAAGGATGACTGTAATATTCCATGCTAGAAGACAATGGGACAGTATATCAGGAGTGAGCGCTAAAGGAGAGGAAGTGCATGACCCCAGAATTTAATCTCGGCCAAGTTTTCCTTTGAGAATAAGAGCAAAAGACAGGCATTCTCACCCAGGAAGAAAAATCCGAAACTAAATACCCATGGCCCATGTCGAAAAGAACCACTTGAGAATAAAATTAACCAACCGAGAGATCAAAACAAAGAAGTCAAGTTGGAAAAGCCACAATAAAAGGAGTGGTGGGTGGGCACTGAGTCCACGTGAATGGCTGAAAGAAAGGCTCTGCAGAGGTTGGGTTACACGGCGTATATACTGTAGACCTCGTCCAACGGACTTACATGCGTGTGTGCGCACTCACACGTGTGTACGTGTGTACATGCACACACACATAATTCTATTCTTGTGGTAGAGGAGAGAGGACAGGAGAAAATATAAAAATACTACTCTCATATTCCAAAGCTTCTTAATTTTTTTTTCAATTTTTTCTTTTTTTATTCTTAGAAGGCCTTTTAAGGAACTATGTCTATTTTTGATAAAGAAATATTCATGTGAAACACAGTAATGAGGGGTTGGGGAGGACGGGATAGGGCTGAAAAAGAGAGGTTTCCGGGGAATTTCTAGACATTCCTTTGTGCTGCCAAAGTTTAAATTAAGAAGCAGAAATCACATTTCTTGTCCTTCACGTGAAATGAACAGCTAAGGAAACTGAGTTAGGCGGGTAATAAAAGAATCGCAGGCTGAGTGTTCGCCGAAGCTTCGGAGGAAAGAATGAAAAATTACACTTTGCCAAGAGACTTCAGGGCTTCAGCCTGCCAACACTGATATGTCTAGGTTTCACAGAGACCCTGAAACTAAAAGCTAGATTGCTTTTAAAGACACGTTTATAAAATTCCATTATGCATTTGGGGGTGATTTGGTACCTACTTCTCGGTCTGAACACCAAAGGGCACCAAGTAGATAAGAATATTTAGGGAGAGAAAATATACGCCACGTAAAAGCCCTATGATGAAGTGCTGACACGGGAGATCGAGGAGACCGCGGTCAAAGCGCACTCAGGCCTGCGTGACGAGGGGTCACAAGCGCTTCCGACAAGCCTCACTGCAGCCACACCACCTCCTCGACGTGTACTGCATACACTGCCGACCACACTCCACACAGAACCCCAGGGGCCTCGGAAATTAGCAGCTGAAAATGTAAGAGGCCACCCTTATCATTTTCTTATCGCGTCCAGGAACCACTGTGAAGTAAAACTGAGATTTCTTGAAATAGTCACTGTTTGCAAATGGAAGCAAGGCTTGCTGTCCACTTGGACTGATTTCCAGCTTCTAGCGGAAGAGCTGAGGGTAGCATCACGGGGAAGAGAGCGAGGTTCCCATGAGCTACGAGAAGACCAGGCAGCCAACCCTCCTGACGCATAGGTGGTTCGTCCTGGTGGCTTGCTGGCTGGGTTTCCAGGGCAACCACAACGAGGGATGTTGGAGAGTGGACGGCAGGGAGACCGCCGGGGTGTCCAGTGGGTTTTCGAGCAGCAGGTTTGCTTCTTCCTTGTGGGGCCACTGATGAGTTGAATTGTTTTTAATCTTTTTTTATGGAGTTGTCATTAACATACGATGTTATATTCGTTTCAGGTGAAGAACACAGTGATGTGATATTTTTACACCTTATGAAATGATCACCACGATAAGACCAGTCACCACCCACCACCGTACAAAGTTGCTGCAATATTAATGACCACATCCCCTGTGTGTTCATCATACTCCTGTGACTTATTTATTTTACAGCTGCACGTTTACAAACAAACAAAACAAAACAGAAACAGACTCACTGATACAGAGAACAGACTGGTGGTTGCCAGGGGTCGGGGAGGTGGCATGGGGACAGAGGACACAGGGTAGGATCTGAGCTGCACGGGAGCAAGTGGAGATGCTCCCCCAGAAAGATTCCTGGGGGTCTGCAGCGCCGGGAGGAGAGCACCACTGCTGGCCACGCCACCCAGTCCTTCCGGAGACACGTCAGGGCACGTGGACGGACGCCCTCCCGCCCGAGATCAGTGACGCCACGGGAGCAAAAGCTGCCGCCTGCCACCACAGCAGAGCAGGGAGAAGGCAGTGAGGACTTAGAACAGCAGGAAATGTCCAAGGAAGTGAGTAAAAAGACACGGTGGGTGGAAGCACGATAAAATAAAAATTTGAACCTGATTCCTCCAGGAATATGCTCATGATTTTATTTATTTATTTACTTACTTACTTACCTACCTACTTATATAGGCTGCGCCAGGTCTTAGTTGCACACGTGGGGATCTAGTTCCCCAACCAGGGATTGAACCTGGCCCCCCACACACACACTGGGAGTGTGGAGTCCCACCCACTGGACCACCAGAGAAATCCCTGCTCATGATTTTAAACTTCCCCCTTGTGGGCACAGATTGAGTTAAACCACTTGCAGACTACGTGACACAGTGTCGACAGGGAGCGCCCAATGGGCGTGAGGCATCCTGTGCCCCGTGGTCCCTCCTCCAAACTGGACCATCTACCGGCTGCTTGCTTTCTCTACCCCTTGGCATCTGGGAGAGAGTTTTAGCTGTAATTTTCCTTTCAAGTAAGAAACCACAATTGATGCCGCATTTAAGACTAGACGGCAGTGGGGAAACTGCATATACTGAGGTGCTAAAATATCTAAGTGAAGTTTAGTTCACATTTCCGTTGGCCTTCGGGAATCCACCCCAGAAGACGAGTGACTGAACGGGCCGGCACCTCGTCTGGCTCAGCTGTGCTCAGCCCCATGCCGTCCCGACCCAGAGCCTCCAGCAGACTTCTCCCCACCAGAGTCCCCACCAGCCACAGTCCCCACCAGTCTCTCAGTCCCCACCGGTCTCAGTCCCCACCAGCCACGGTCCCATTGGCCACAGTCCCCACCAAGCATCTTCTGGGCACACTTTTCATTCCACCAAGAGCTCTGAGAGGACAGCATGTGAAGAGGGTCTGGTCCAGATGCTCAAACACGTGGGAGCTCGTGCCAGGGGTCAAGGGGATAAACTCAGTGACCGACCCATGTGGTTCCTGGCAACAATGAGCATGGCTCCCTCATTCACACACCCGGGGAGGCACTGGAATCACAAGGCCAAACAGAGTTACCTTAAAACACTTTCCCCTCGACAGATGTGACAGATTGCAGATTTTCAGGAAAAAGAACCGAATTCTGTCACTGTAGGATGTCTTCTTCTCAGACTTACGCTGGATTCATTAGAATTTCATTCTGCTAAACTTCATTAAAAATCCTGATAAATTGAACTGGTCTACTCTCCTTTGAAACACAGTGACTCCTCTTTGCAAAGTTTTCTCTGCATTAATCATCTTGACTCGCCCGACAACTGGTGAACGAACAGGGAAATAATCGTTTTTGAGACTACGTGCCAACCACACACGTTATTTCATTAAGTCCTGACAGTGCTATTGCCCATTGCTTTAACAAAGGCAATGCAGGTTCTGAGAAGTTAACTAACTTGTCTACACAGCGTTGGGTCAGAGATGAGAACCCTGCCTGATTCTGAAGCTGGTGTGTCCACCACAGCCATGACAAACCCTGCCTCACAGAGCCCTGAGGGGCACACAGGACAAAGGGAGGGCGTGGACAGCCTGGCCAGGCTTCTGTCCTTCGCTCTTGAGCCAATCCCAGAAGCCCCCCTCTTGCCGATCAGAGACCTGGACACGGCCACACCGAGCCAAGCGCGGAGGAAGCGTCAGACCAGCCCTGAGTCACTGTCACGGGAGAGACACCTGACAACTCTGCGTAGACCACAAAGCACCTCACAAATACTTGCTGTTACTTTCCTCTCAAGATGTATTTGGAATTGTGTCTGAGACATGCAGCATATGTTCTGCTTAAGCTTAAGGTTAAGATAACTACACACAGGCAGTAACTATTCTGAGGTGTGGCCTAGTGCTTTACAGTCTGCACGAGAGGTAGGGGTACATGCTCCAAGGCCACCTTTGGGACCCCCGTAGGAAGGACCGCTGCTCCCCACTCCTCACGTCCAGCACAGGCTCCCGCAGGAACCCTGGAGCAGTGAAACGCCAGCAAGAAGACGCCCTGTGCGCTAGGCATCGGGCAGGGCCGTTTCGCTGTTACCCGTTCCAACCCTCAGGGTCACCCCATTGACAGGGAGGAAGCAGAGCCTTGGAGAAGTGAAGAGACACCGGCAGGATGTGGACGGTGCCGGTGGACCAGAGGCTCCAACACCTGGGCCTTCCGGCAGCCTCCGGTTCTCAGGGCCTATTTCAAGCTCCGCCGACGTCGGTTTTGAGGAGACTACATCTAAACCCTGATCTCGTGCTGTGTACCCAGACCAGCGGGTCAAAGACAGGCCCACCACACCCGGCCCTGGGCCGTATTCAAAGTGAACAATAGTTCTTATTTCCCAAAGAACTTACTGTCGTAAAGGGAAGGTGTAGATAGAAATATGACATGAAAGCAAATATATTCATTTGACAAATCTTTCTCAAGGAGGTGCCCAGTGCAAAGCCTGAGAGGGAATCAGAGGCGTGAAACAACTCCCTCCTTCCAAAGCCCTGCCGTGGATGAGGGCAGAGCAGGGGATGCAAATGCCAAACCAGCAGGCAGTGTGTAATGGGGACCCACTGCATGTAACAGGGTAATGGGGACCCACTGTGTGTAACGGGGACCCACTGTGTGTAACAGGGTAACAAGGACCCACTGTGTGTAACAGGGTAATGGGGACCCACTGCGTGTAGTGGGGACCCACTGTGTGTAACAGGGTAACGGGGACCCACTGTGTGTAACAGGGTAACGGGGACCCACTGTGTGTAACAGGGTAACAAGGACCCACTGTGTGTAACAGGGTAATGGGGACCCACTGCGTGTAGTGGGGACCCACTGTGTGTAACAGGGTAACGGGGACCCACTGTGTGTAACAGGGTAACGGGGACCCACTGTGTGTAACGGGGACCCACTGCGTGTAACAGGGTAACGGGGATCCACTGTGTGTAACAGGGTAACGGGGACCCACTGCGTGTAGCGGGGACCCACTGTGTGTAACAGGGTAACGGGGACCCACTGCGTGTAGCGGGGACCCACTGTGTGTAACAGGGTAACGGGGACCCACTGCGTGTAACGGGGACCCACTGTGTGTAACAGGGACGCACCGTGAGCCAAGAGACTGCAGACAGGAGCAAACCCTGGCAACCTCAGGGCTCAGGTGCCCGGCGGAGTCTCGTGAGAAGCAGCCAGTGGGTCACCAGCACTCACACGAGACGTCTTGAGACTCGGGAATCCTCAGATTCGCAAATGCCCCTCTGGCATTTATTTCTCTTGAGAGGATTTCTCTTTATAGCAAAGAATCCTCATTCTCCTAACTCTCCTAACCGTCTTTTCCTTCAGTAGCACAGCTGGCCTTCTTTACTGTGCTGTATTTTCCCCCATAAAGAAATGATTTCTAGGGGCTTCCCTGGTGGCGCAGCGGTTGAGAGTCCACCTGCCAATGCAGGGGACACGTGTTCGTGCCCCGGTTCGGGAGGACACGTGTTCGTGCCCCAACCGCGGAGCAGCTGGGCCCCTGAGCCATGGCCGCTGAGCCTGCGCGTCCGGAGCCTGTGCTCCGCAACGGGAGAGGCCACAACAGTGAGAGGCCCGCGTACCGCAAGAAAGAAAAAAAAAAAAGAAAAGAAAAGAAATGATTTCTATCACTTCATAAAAATTCATTTTAAGTTCCTTCCTGAAAAAATCCCCTTGTGTACAGGGCAGTCATTCACATCCTTGGTCAACTGCTGAATATCTCTACTCACCCAAAGTAAAAACAACTGGATAAGAAAAGAGACAACAGACATCAATACTCCAGTCCAGTTGGATAGAAAAAAACTCACAGTAAGAGAGCAGCACGTATTGAGTGTCTACTACATGCCAAGCAGGGCTCTAAGGGTATTCCACACATTAAATACATTAATTCAATGTATACTCACCCTATGAGGTAGGTACCATTTTTATGCCCGTTCTGCAGATGAGAAGACTGAGGCATGGTAGGTTAAATAACATGCCCACACTCCCCACCCTGGAAGGCATCAGAGCCGGGAACTGACTCAGGCCGCTGGAGTCAGTCCTTAACCACTCACTGTATGGACTGTGCTGCACAGAAGGGTTCAGATAAAAACCAGGCAAGTGGACAGGGGGCAGCTGCCTCCCAAGTGGCACAAAAGGACAAGTGTTGCCTGGAGGTGACTCTCTGAAGTAGGAACACTGTGTCTAATTTTCTGAATAGAACAAGACACAGAAGAAACGTGGAGTATCAAGACTTACTGTATTTCTATTCAGTATTAAAATTCATGAAAAGGCAACCCACAGAATGGGAGAAAATATCCTCAAATCATACATCTTGGAAGAGATTAATATCCATAATATATAAAGAACTCCCAAAGTCAACAAAAATAAAGTAATTCAAAAATTGGCAAAGGACTTGAACAGACATCTCTCCAGAAAAGATACACAAATGGCCCAGAAGCACATGAGAAATTGCTCAACATCACTAGTCATCAGGGAAAAGCAAATCAAAGTTACCACGACATCCATCACTTCACACCCGTTAGGATGGCTATTATCAAAAGGACAGAAGGCAACAAGTGATGTGGAGAAACGGGAACCCTCACACATTGCTGGTGGGAATGTGAAATGGTGCAGACTCTGTGGAAAACAATTTGGCTTAAAAAGTTAAACATAGGATTACCATGTGATCCAGCAATTCCACTCTTAGGTATGAAGACAAAGGAATTGAGAGCAGGGACTCAGATTCTGATGTGCCAACGTGTTTTGCATTCACAATAGCCAAAAGGTGGAAATAACTCCAGTGTCCATCAACAGATGACGGATAAACAAAATACCGTGTCTCCATACCGCGGAATATTATTCAGCCATAAAAAGGAATAAAGTTCTGACAGGTGCTACAACATGGATGAACCCTGAAAACATTATGTTGAATGAAATAAAGTCAGATACAAAAGGACAAATGTTGTATGATTCACTTATATGACATATCTAGAATAGGCACATTCACAGAGACAGAATGTAGATTAGAGGTTACCACAGGCTGGGGGAGGGGAAGAGGGTACAGAGTTTCTGTTTGGGATGAGGAACAAGTTCTGGAAATGACAGGGGTGATGGTTGCACAACACTGTCAATGTACCTAATGCACCTGAAATGCAGAGTTAAAAATGGTGAAAATGGTAAATTTCCACAATTAAAAAGAATCAAACTCCTTAATGTAGAATTCAAGATGCTCCCGATCTTCTACACCTCCCATTCCAACCCTATTTCCTCTACACCCCTCCCCCCAGGTGATGCCGCCCTCTCCACCCCCGCCTGAACGAGGCTCCTGATTTCCTGACCCCGTCACCTCTGCCCGTGCTACTCCCTCCATCCCCTAAATCCACGCATCCTTCCAGATGCCCTCCTCTGAGGGTTTCCTCTCGCTGTGGGTACCCTCTCCTCCCTAAGCTTTGCTAGGAGTTTGCCGGTGCAGCCCTGAGAGCACAGTTACTGCAAACAGACTCTCTTATCCAGTACCATTAACTGCAGGGAGATGCTGTGTTGAATTCATCTGCGTGTTGTTAGAATTTAGCCCAGAGGCTGAACACAGCACATACTTAGTAAACATTCACTGAATGCATCACGAGGAGGGAACGAAAATAAACATTAACATCATAGTTCCCAAACTGTGCTCCAAGGCACCCGGGGGTACCAGGGCCTGGCAGGAAAATTTTAAATTTCAAGGGAAACACAGCAATATCCCACTTCTGTTGGACCCCAGAAGCCATTACCTCACTTAAAAGTAGGATTACGGGCTTCCCTGGTGGCGCGGTGGTTGAGAGTCTGCCTGCCGATGCGGGGGACACGGGTTCGTGCCCCGGTCCGGGAGGATCTCACGTGCCGTGGAGCGGCTGGGCCCGTGAGCCATGGCCGCTAAGCCTGCGCGTCCGGAGCCTGTGCTCCGCGGCGGGAGAGGCCGCAACGGTGAGAGGCCCGCGTACCGCAAAAAAACAAAACAAAACAAAAAAGAGTAGGATTACACTTCACCTGACGACCAGGAGTAACACTGTCCTGATGGGCACTTCCTTCTAGATGGTAAGGGTTTTCCCTACAACACGAGATCTCTCGCTCCCAGGCCCGAGTCGGGTACTTGGGACTGAGAAAAACGCCACTGGATCGCCTGAGAGACAGCACATTTTTAGGAAACTAATAAAATCACAGAACGTTATACTTGCTCCTCTGTTCAGTTCAAATCCTCGACTTCTCTCCTTGTGGGGCAGATGTAAGTCGGGTTCTCATTGGTCTTAGCATCTGTTCTCCCAATTATTTGGATATCAGTGTATTTAATGCTCTAATCTCCATTTGCTTAATGTTTTTATTATTTTGTCATTATAATCCCATTAGAAGAGATTCTAGTTGCCATTATATAAGGTCCTTTGTGGAGTCGCTGTGACTGCTTTTGAAGGACTGTAATAACTTGGAACCCATCCAGACGTGAGAACAGCCATCACCACCCCCTAGATTTAAAATTCTTCTTAATGACGATGGTCACATCCCCTGACACCCCTTCAGAGCCTGAGGAGCGAGAAGAGTCAGTGGCTCAAACCCTCCACTGGGATCTTCCATTAATGGCACTGCTACAAGGATCACTGATTCATAAATGACTGGCCCATTCACTGGTGAAGGATGGGTTACAAAGTTATTTTTGTAATAAGATGTCTTACACTTTCAACTGTTAGTATTCAGGATAAGTATCATTTTATCTCGGAATGCTTAAAGAAACCTCGTTCTGTAAAACATACCAAAACTTAAGCTGGTTTGCAAATACTTGCTGTTACTTTCCTCTCAAGATGTATTTGGAATTGTGTCTGAGACATGCAGCATATGTTCTGCTTAAGCTTAAGGTTAAGATAACTACTGTGTGTAACGGGGACCCACTGCGTGTAACAGGGTAACGTTGGCCTTCGGGAATCCACCCCAGAAGACGAGTGACTGAACGGGCCGGCACCTCGTCTGGCTCAGCTGTGCTCAGCCCCATGCCGTCCCGACCCAGAGCCTCCAGCAGACTTCTCCCCACCAGAGTCCCCACCAGCCACAGTCCCCACCAGTCTCTCAGTCTTCCTGGTGGCGCTTCTCTTTTGACTTTCGACTTTCGGAAAAAAAATATAATACATCTTCGAAATGCCTTACCAAAGGGTCCACGTGAGCTGTGACCAAGTGAGAACCCAGCCCCTCTCTCCATTCCAGACAACCTTGCCTGCATCACTGAGACTCAACAATCTCTTAATAAACATCTACAAAACGGGAAATGTTCTAAGACTCCATAATGAATAAAGACAGTTTCACAGGCTTCACAGCTTTACAGTTTTTACAGAATCTACTAGGTATGAATGAAAATACGCATTTTGTCGCAACTCCTCAAAATAACCCAACGGATGCGTGAGTTCAAAAGTAAAAATATCAGACTCACTGGCAACAACTTGAAGGAGTGGCTTCATTAGGGGACAAGAGATTTGGCTACATTAGAAGGTGACATTCGTGATTAAACAAGCTTAATGTGGGTTAAAATTTTTAAACTTGCATTCTAGCTTAAAAGAGTATTGCAAATTGTTTAAGCAGTGGAATTCTGTATTTGCTTAGATGGCTTTAATTATGTTATCAATGTCAACGTGCTCTGGGGTCTGATATACGTCATGGAAAATGCACTGAAGTAAACATGTGTGACTGGATTAGTTTTTATGCCTGAAATCAAGGCTTAGAACATTCCTGTCAAATCGCACACCTGACTGCCTCTCCTAGGAAGTCCTCTGCGATCGCCGCAAATGAACATCTGTTGTCCTCCTGTCTCAGGAGATGATAAGAAGAGGGTCCTCTCCCATGTCCGAGGGCAGCAGGCGAGGAGACCCAGCAGGGGCGTGGCAGAGCTCAGGACGGTCCCTGTCCACGCTCAGTCAACAGGACCAGCTGGGAGGCGGCCAGACCTGGATCCAGCCCCTCTGAGCTCAGAAGGCTTCTCGACAGAGGAAGGCTCAGTCCCCCATGGAAAGGACGGGTCCCCCGAGAGGCACACAGGCGGGAGGCGCCCCTCCCCCCTTAGCTGGGTCCCAGGGACCGAGGTCCAGCCCCGGGGGCTGGGGCCGGAGCTGCCCCAGAAGCAAGGGCAGCAGAGGGAGCTTCCCCCAGGGAGGAGGGGGCCCGAGAAGGGGGAACTGCAGGCACTGGTGCCCGCACAGGACCCACCGAGGCCCCAGGACGGGCGCTGACCTTCTGAGCCGCGGTCCTGTGTCCCTGACAGGCCCCGTCCACAGTCAGCACCCAAATGTACTTTCCAAGGACTCAGCTGAGGTTCCAGACGAGCATCTGAACTTTGAGATACTGTCAAGTACATTAGAAATGATTGCCGTTGGGCATTATGCTAAGTGAGATGAGACAGACAGAGAAAGACAAATACTGTCTGATATCACTTATATGTGGGAGCTAAAAAATACAAGCTAGTGAATATAACAAAAAAGAAGCAGACTCACAGATGTAGAGAACAAACGAGTGGTTACCAGCGGGGGGAGGGGCAGTAGAGGGGTGGAGGAGTGAAAGGCACAAACTACTGGGTGTAAGACAGGCCCAAGGATGTATCATACAACACAGGGAATATAGACAATATTCTGTAATAACTGTAAGTTGAAATTTGCAGTTTAGAAATTGTGTAAAAATTTTTTTTAAATTTTTTATAAAAGAAATAGCTGCCCTTGAATTAGAAGGGTTTGAATTAGGCTTTGAATAAGACACTGGGTTATGACACAGCTCTGCCGTGTGTGGGAACGGTCTCCAGGGCACGACCTAAGAGGAAAAGGCGGGCAAAGGCCGTCTTACCGCGTGATTCCACGAAAGACACATGGAAGGAGGTTGCAAGAATGCATGTGGCATGCACCCGAGCAAACTTAACCGATCCAATTTTTATTTGTTGGCTTAAAAATGGAGAAATAGTGCTTCCCTAGTGGCGCAGTGGTTGAGAGTCCGCCTGCCGATGCAGGGGACGTGGGTTCGTGCCCCGGTCCGGGAAGATCCCACATGCCGCGGAGCGGCTGGGCCCGTGAAGCATGGCCGCTGAGCCTGCGCGTCCGGAATCTGTGCTCCGCAACGGGAGAGGCCACAGCAGTGAGAGGCCCGCGTACCGCGAAAAAAAAAAAATGGAGACACAGCTAGACATAGGTCACATGACACTTCGAATTAAGGTGAATCCCTGAACACATCAGGCTGCTCTGAAGTTTTGGGTTTAAGACCAGCTGTCTGCCTCCCTGGATTTGTCATGATGTGACGATCTTTTATACTAGCCTTGCGTTTGTTTTCTCAAGGAAAGCGTGAACTACCTAAATGTTTCTGTACAGTTTTATAGATCCCTGTCCTTGCTTCTGACTAATGCTTAAGGTTATTAAAATGCACACATCTGTGTCCACTAAACTGAATTTTAGTAAGTGATCTTTAGGGGAAAAGAAGGTGGCCTCTTACAAACTTGAGGCAACGTTGCAAACCATTTGAACTTGGTTTTACACTTGCATTGATGTTAAATATCATCTCTGACAAAATTTTCAAGTCAACAGCGATGGTGTTGTTCTCTGAAGCAACATTTACTGTAACTCCCAAGGTCCTTAAATGACATCAAGATCTTAAAAATAATATTAGATTAGTTAATAACTGGGAAACCTTTGGTTACCTAGACAATTTTAAATAAATCAAAATTCAGAGAAAGAAAGAGAGAGAGAATAGGTCCTGGGTCATCAACCACATGCCTTACTGTTTAAAGTTTCTTTCTGTAAGATTCTGGTTAAGATGATAAAATCAATCCCTGCATACACTATGTTAAGGGTGATTATATCTGAAAGCTCACATTAAAAGGTTTAAATAACACTGTCATCTCACTACATGGAAATTCTGTATACACACAAAAGCTGTGGTAAAATTAATAAGGAAAAGAAGCTTTTATGTAGGAGGCGACTGGTCATTCCAAGCTGGTGGATGCATTTGCTGGTGGCAAGCCACTTTTGATTTTCCGTGCGGTTCCAGAGAGCTAGGCCTCGAGAAGGCCCTCACTTGACAGCTGCTGGCTTTTGTTTTTTCACAAGACAACACACGTCCCTCACTTCTGAGTCGATTTCCTTTATTATTATATTGCTTCCTGAAATATTCATTTCCACATATTGTATCGTTAAACTGGATTATGTGGAAACCACGCAATATCCCCTGCCCTCTGAGGACGCTGTGGGGTATTTTCTTCCCACTGCTGTAGACTGTTTGTCTCCACCCCCCAAAACTCACACACTGAAATCCTAACCCCCAACGTGATGGCATTAGGAGGCGGGGCCTTTGGGAGGTGAGAGGTCATGAGGGTGGGGCCCCCATGCTGGGATCAGTGCCCTCATAACAGAGACCCCAGAGAGCCCCCAGCCCTTCCCCCACGTGAGGACACAGTGAGAAGACGCCGTCTGTGAACCAGGAGGGGGTCCTCACCACACTAAATCTTCCAGGGCCCTGACCTTGGACTCCCCACCTCCACAAGTGTAGGAAGTAGATGTCTGTTGTTTAAGCCCCCAAACTTGGTGCCGTTATAGCAGTCAGGATGCACTAAGGCACTGGGGTCAGATCCTGGGCTTAGAGCATGAGGCTCTCCAGGTGTTTGCTGTCCTGTCGTTTCCACCAACCCCTGTGGTGCGTGCCCGTGGCCAAGCACCAGCAGCCAATTCAATCATCTGCGAAAGGCCGGGGGCGGAAAGCAATGTGGCCTATTTGAGAGCCATCGAGCTGTCAGTGCTCAGGGGTCGGTCCCCGCAGGCAGCAGAAGAGGCTGGCATGACTGCAGCCCTGGTGCAGCTTGAGGGCGGACAGAGCGCGGTCACAGAGGCCGGCACAGAGCCTCCCGAGAAGCCGTTGATGGTGGGGTGAGGTGTGGGACGCTGAAGGTGGCCAGGGGTCCGACTGTCAGTGAGGGTACTACTCGGGATCCCCGGGGCCCTCCCACTTCCGGGGGGACTCCGCGCTCCCCAATCTGAGGCCACCATCGACCTCAATGCCCTCACAGTCACAGCCGCTGCCCTGAGTGGAGTGTCCCCGGGAAGAAGGGCCTGGGAGGCGTGGGGGCCACGGCAGGAGCCCCAGGACCAAGCAGACCCACGAGCTCTGACTGCAGGGCACCCGGGACAGATCAGGACTCCCGAGGCCTCACATCACGGGTGGGCAACTTCCGAAAGCAGCCCGCTGGCCTGGGTTGGGCTGAACTAAAGTTGACAGCACCAACGAGGTCATTTAATTTTATCTGATACCCTCCTTTTTCTCTTTAAACCACTTTGTGGAGGTATGACAGACACGTGAAAAGCTGTATATGGTTAATGGGCACGACTCGATGAGTTGGGGGAAAGTATACAACCCGTGACACCATCGCCACAACCGAGACCACAGACGAACCCCTCCTCCTCCCAGCACGCCCTCTGCACCTTCATCGTCATCATTATTATTGTGTGTGCACACGTGTGTGGTTAGAACACAACATACGCTCTGCCTTCCTAGAAAGTGTTACGTGCGCTGTGCTGGTGGCATATATGACAGTTCTGGAGAAAGCGTGAAACACACTGATCCGCCTTGCCCATCACCATGACCAAACACGTGCAAAGCTTCCTTACTGACCCCATCGGTTTTCATGACAATTTAGTTATTTTTATAGTTTCAATAAGAATCTGCTCTTCTCTGTACCAGAATAAACAGAAATATTTAGAAAAACAAATAGTTGGAACCATAACAATTCCAGAATCCTGAGGTAAATTTCTTCTTTCAAATTTTCTATAACTTTGAGATAGTTTAAAATGAAAACTTTTAAAAGAACCTAAGCATACGATGCACACCTAAGAGCACTAACACCTTGGACAGCTCCCAGCACAACCCTGTCACTCAGCAAACACCTGTTGGATTATTGAAAATAATTAGTACAGACTGGGACAAACTTCATGAATGCAATAAATATCAGAAGTACTAAAGGTGTGCTTACCCTTTAAAATAGATATGCACTACCTACGGACCGACCTATCTACCAAGTTATCCTAAGGACGTAGGTAGTGTGTGAAGAGGCACATACAAATATATTGCTTGCGGTGTTTTTTTTAAACAGCAAAGTATCAGAAACAAGGTAGAAATCCCACAAATTAGTTGAATTATGCTTTAGGCACAACGGAATATTATAAATAATGTATTAGAAATAAGAAACAAGAAAAGTATTTACTGTACAATGTTAAGCAAAAAACTACAAAGCAGCGTGCACATTCTTCTCCTATTTACATAATCATGGATACAGAAAACACGAAGAAAATAAGAATACAAATAACAGTGATTCTCTCTGGGCAGAAGTTGTAGATACATTTTCCCTCTGCCTTAAGGGAATCTCTTAAGTTTTCTACAAGAAACATTTACGTAGAGTAGTGCTCACATGTACAGATCGAGTTTAGATTCACTTCTTGCTCTGCAATTCACCAACTGTGTTACATTTCTCTCCAGACATGTTGTCTCAACTATGTAACAGAGGAGATGCTCCTATCTGAAGAGTGTTGTGAAAATTACAGGAGTGCTCGATAAACAGTATCAGTTTTATGTATTACTTGTAGAATGAAAAGGTTGGGGGGAAAATGATATGGAATATTTTCCTGCGGAAAGGGCCCCACCGTAAACAGCATCCCCATCGAGGTCTTTCTTATTAGGCAAATAAAACAAAATCGGCCGTATTGTATTTCCCTGCCCTTGGTAACATGGCATCACGAAGCTGCATCTTCAGCTGAGCATGAGATTGTACACCCAACCCAGCACCATCTCTGTCACGGACCAGCTCTCCTGATCCGAATGCATTTCCTTGCCATCGCTGCATGTCAGGTCCCGAGGGTGCCGCAGCGGCCGCAGGCAGGGCAGGGCGGTGGGTACGGAACGCCTTGGGAGCCCCGTGGTCCTCTGGAGATGCCAGTGGGGAACATACTGCAATGACTTGTCCATCTCCGTTATTTTTGGTGCCTTGTTTAAACTGTCATTAAATGCTGCTGTGCCCAAATAAACATCTCCTGTGGCGCCTATCTTTCTGTTGGCAGAAAATCCACACTGCTCTTGTCCACGTGGGAGGCCAGGTGGCCCGGGTCCCGAGGAGACCACACTGCTGCTCACGGTAACCCAGGCCCTTGGAGAGCACAGCAACCGAATCCTCCCGGCCAGCGGCTCCTGCTTCTTCCCCTTTAGGTCAACTGTGCCCGTGATTGACAGCTGACCACCTGTCCGTGTCCCTGAAGTGACCTGAAAGACGGTTCCGGACACAGGATTTGTCACCAGGGAGGGGGCGGGGAGTCAGGGAGGAGACCATTCCCACTGGAAAGAAGGAAGCTGAAAGCGCGACTCCGATGACAGATGCAGAGTTGGGAGACCCGCGAGTGTGTGTGTGCGTGCACGTGTGTGTGCCTGTGGTATGTGCACTCACACGTGCGCACCTTGTCCTGCAGGGCAGGTGCGGACTCCGTGTCTGCTCCCTCGGCCTCCTGTGCTGGGTTTTCTCCATGCTCTGAGTTGCAGCCCGGGGCTCACGGTCCAGACCTCTCTCTTCTCTGCCCAAACTTACTCCCCGGCTCTCCTCCGACCCCCCTCACGCCGTCTGCATGTGGCAACTCCGGGGTCCATCGCCAGCCTGGCCTCTGCCTGAGTCCCAGGCTCACATCCAGGGATCTGCCTGATATTCGTGCTTGGACGCCTAACAGGCCACCCAAACGAGCATCGTGCAGAACTGAACTCTCGGTTCTTACCCCGGATGCGATCTCCTTTTCCTGCCATTAACTGCTTTCGATTGCTCAGGCCTGGCGCGGACTCATGTTTTCCTCTGTCCATCAGCAGATCCTATCACTCCATCTCCAAATATCGCTGGCCTGGCACTTCCTGCCCTCTCCAGGGCTACACCCCAAACGGCCCACGGTCACCGCCCCCAGATGACCGAAGAGCCTCCAGGGGCCTCCTGCCCCCAGCATCACCCCATCTCTGGGGTGGTTTTCAAGTGCAGCTCAGGTCGAGATGTGTCTCTGCTGGAGACCCTCAGGGGTCCCCCCACCCGGCCCTCACCATGAAGCCGGGGCTGCACGTGACCGGCATGGACCCCTGTATCTGTCTCCCCAGCCCTCAGGCCTCCCCCTGCCGTGAGCCCTCCTGGAGAACCCAGGGTCTGCAGAGCCGTCCTCACTTCACGCTTCTTTCTGCTGAATGTCACCTTCTCGGGGGGCCTTCAAGGACCCCTTTCCTGCCATGCTGTCTCCCCATTTTCTCCCTACCAGGAGGCATTTCCCTTCTTAGCATGGGGCACCCCCGCCATATTACGTTATCGTCTGTTATTTGTCTTGTGTTGAGCCCACAGGATGTAAGCTCCCTGACAGCAAGGGCCTGTGGGTCTAAGGCTCCTTCCCTAGCGCCGCGAACAAGCGCTGGACGCAGACGCCCCGAGACTATTTACTGGATAAGTAGTTACAGGAGAGACAAACTTAAATGAGAGAACAGGGCCACCGGGTAGACCAGACGAGCCTATAAGCAAAGAACTGCAACGTGGTACAGTGAGCACAGGTGCAGGGAGACTCGAATTTGATGCAGAATTGGCACCACGAGTGACCCGATGCTGGGCGGATCACTGGACTTCTCGCTCATGGTTCCCGGACCCCCAAAGCCAGCACATCTGAGTGATTCATCTCCGGGCTCCACGACACTGAAGATGCTGGGGTTCTGCTGCTGCACCACAGGCTCCTGGTCCCTTGCGGTGAAGATGCTGTGGTTCCATTGCTGCGTCCCAGGCTCCTGGTCCCTTGCGGTGAAGATGCTGAGGTTCCATTGCTGCATCCCAGGCTCCTGGTCCCTTGCGGTGAAGATGCTGTGGTTCCATTGCTGCGTCCCAGGCTCCTGGTCCCTTGCGGTGAAGATGCTGTGGTTCTGTTGCTGCATCCCAGGCTCCTGGGTCCCTCGGGGTGAAGATGCTGAGGTTCCATTGCTGCGTCCCAGGCTCCTGGGTCCAGAAGCTCATCTATTCCAGACCGTGGGCTTCCCTGTGGATTTCATCACTTTGCTCAAAAGGATCCACCGGATTCTGACTGCTGCCCGCGTGGTCCTCCACGGGCCGCCACCTCCCAGCTGTCAGCGGCCGGCCTCCGCGCCAGGCCTGGCACGGCTGGTCGCTGCCACTTCTCCGGCTCCTCACAAAGCAAACGCCTAAGAGCCGCCCTGACAGCTCGCCCTGCAGGGTTAGGCTGGAAGCACAGAACTTCACCTTCCAGCCAGGATGGTGCAGTCGGGGGCCCCTGTCTGCACTCCTCTCGTTTTTTGTTTTCACTTTTAAAGAACTACAGTGTGACAGAAAGTGACTGGCGGTTTCACTGACTAAGGGCCCATTTGCAGAGACCTGAGCGTGGCATCCCAGGGGCCACACGAGGCACAGGTTGGGGTGTGTCCCCCAGATGCACAGTCCAACTGGGAACCTGCGCTCCGCTGAGGCCAAGACAAAGGGAAACAGTGCCCTGCAGCCCATCTCAGGTTCTGGTACTACTCTCACGACCTGAGGAGGCAAGAAAAGACGAGGGACGGGCTTCTGATAAATCCGATTTAAAAAATAAATCACACAAGGAAACGTGGCATCGCGTGTGCAAATAGTACAAATCCTTCGTCTGACAGTTGAGGAGACGGAGGTCCAAAGGAAACGAGGCTGATTCACAGCCACTGAGTGACCCACCGGAGCGGGGGCCCAAAGAGCAGCAGCCCCTTCCCACCACGTGCACTGGGTTTCTTAGGCGAACACGTCGTGAGTTTGGCCGTGACGGCATCTCTGCAGAGGTCACAGCCATTCCAGATCCTGCGTCTGCTCACCCACCCGCTCCAGATCTGCATTTCAGGTCCAAATAACCCCCGTTTGGGCCAGAGCACCACCCGAGCACCTCTCCACATAAGGCAGGGCCAACCACGCCCTTCACGTCCAGCCACACAAGCCAGCACAGACACCGCGAGTGTCGCCGTGCGGCGTGGAGGTGACGACACTCTGGGCTTCAAGGTGTCCCGGGTGCGTCCTGGCTTGTCCACGGTCTCCTGTCAAGAGGCCGTCTTCTCAGAAGCAGGAAGGGTGGGATTTGCTGCAGCCGCAGGGCTGAAATGTCTCGGCATCCTCAGATAATAAGGGCCCGAGAAGGCACCGCTCCCAGCGCAGGCCGACAAGCAGGATGACCCCAGAGCTGCCAGCAGCGCCCGCCATCCCGGCAAGTCGTTCCCGCTACTTCTGTCCCCTTGTCTCTGCTGGTGCCTCGTGTGTGTTTATCTCTAAAAATCCACTCTCAGCTCAGAGAGGAGGTTACAGAGGACCCAGCCCTGCACGCCCGGCCCATCGGAAGGGTCTTGGGGAGTTAGGGAAGCCTCTTCCCGAGCCCTGTGGAGACCCCTCCTCGCAGTGGGCCCCCAGGCTCCACTCAGCCCCGTTCTGCACTCACCCAGGTGGGGCCAGGGTCGGGCCACCCCCCAGCAACGACCCAGGTGATGCTCCCACAGCACTTGGTTCCTCCTGACTTCCGTCACCGTGATATACACAGGCACCACTTACAGTTTACAAGGTGCTGCCACACGAACTCGATGACACTGAAAGCCCTGGCCTTTTACCCGGTGGCAAAACTGAAACCCCGAGAAGTGAAATTGCGCCCGTAGCTCAGACTTAGCGCACCGCGTGGCGGCCTCACATCCGAGGTCTGTGACCCCGAGGCCCTCGGCCGCTTCTCCCCCTTGAGGCAGCACCGTCCTCACGACCCCACGTCAGGACTTGCTGGGCTGCAAGCGGCCAGAGCATCAGGCCAGTCCGCCTCCCCCCAACCCAGCTGATCAATGCTGCCCGGGACCTTGGGCTCCGCCCAGCCCTGTTCATGCTTCTCCACGTGGCTCCTGCCTGAGAGGGCCTGGCCCGCGGTCAGGGCTGCCCACCTGCCCATGAGCTGGGGGAGGCTGCAGGGGAGCCCTGGGCTCTCGGCAATTGGGTAAGAACAGGACGAGGGATTCCCCCCAACACCGGCTTCCTGCCTGACCTTTTCTGTCACCAAGTCCTCAGGGTTGAGCCCTCATGTCCTGTCTGTCCCCTCCCCCAGGATGACGAGCTCCCACCCACGTATCCCCCCTCCAGCCCTTCAGGCACAGCCCAGGGGCCTGGGCATCACAGTCTCGAGGGTCCACGCTGATGCCTTGTCCCCTGCAGAGATCCGGAGCCTGCCTTGCTATGAGTGTGGCCCCATCAGCATGGATGCCTTGTCTCAGGACCCTGAGGACCCGGTGCTGGGCCTTCGCTGTGAGGTTTGCGGGGTGGGGGGACACCTTTGAGGCCACAGGGCAGGGTGGCCTCCACAGTAACAACCGCTCCTACCACGCCGGCGTCACCCTGTGCTGCTGGCCCGGCACCCGGCCTCTCCCTCCAACACCGCCCAGTGTCTTTCTGGAACGTACCCCATCTAAGGCTGATTTTCCCACCTCCTGCACTTGGGTGCTGGCTCTGCCCCAACAGAGAACGGTCTCCTCTGCCCCTGCTATGACCCCAGTGCCTGGACCACACCAGGTGGTGGTGAGTGGGTGTTTGATGAGTGAATAACGAAGCTACTTCTAAGGTGACAGTAGTCGGACATGACAGGACACCCACCCCCTGGAGGCCCTTGTCCCCCTGCACCAAGCACACAGCACCACCTTACGTTCCTTCTTTCCTCTGCAGGGATCCTGTTTTCCCAGATACACAGAGGTTGCGTCACAGCCCCATGAAGGTCAGGACGCTCAATATGTGTGACTCAGGGCTGAAACGTTCCACTCAAAGTCCCAAATCAGAGTGAATAACGTCCCTCGACGGGCGGAAGCATGCAACCGGGTCACGAACAGCGTGAGTGCTGCCAACCCGCGGGCCCCAGGCTCGCTGGGACGACCGTCCAGGCTGAGGAGGCACTCGGACACAGGACTCTGCAGGCGGCAGCCTCACATCAGAGTGGTCGGCGGATGGACAGGGGACCCGCGCTGTGAACACAAGGGGCAAAGCCTCCTCCGAGGGGCCTGGGTGCTGGGCAGGAGGTGCCGGGTGACAGGAAGGGCCTGGGGGACGACAGCGGGGAGTGGAGACTCAGGTTCTTCCTGGACGCGGCCGGGGACGGGGGAGGACAGGACTGGACGTTCGTGTCCCCGACAAAGCCCGTGGCAGGCAGGACCTCGAGACGGGGCGAAAGCGGCCTCCGACCTGCAGGTCAGGGGCCAGCACGCTGCAGCCACCACCCGCTTTCACGAATCAAGCCCCCTGGAGCACAGCAGGTCCCCGGAGGACACACCGCCCCCCGGCGCCGTGAGCGCGACATGGGCAGAGCAGGTGGTTGGGACAGACGGGTCAGGGCGGGCGAGACCCAGGCCCCTTCTCCAAAATTACTAAGAATGTTCTCCGGGCCCGGGGTCCCGCGTTCTGTGTGACAAACCCTAACACGCTGAGCGGACCCTCTGCAGCAAAGGCGGGCAGACATCTGGCGGGGACGGAGCCACAGCGGCCAAGCAGAATGCCTGGGGACCCCGTCCTGAGGGTGGGGGCGGGGTGGGGGGGAAGGGTTCAGACTATAAAGTGGGGCCGCCGCCAGCCCCAGGGATCGACACTGCCACGGCGAGGGCGGTGCTCCAGAGGAGGGGTCTCCCTCGGGGAGGGCGGGGCTGGCGTTGAGGCCCCTCCCCTCCAGGCACCTGCAGCAAAGCGGCTGCTCGGCTCGCCCCCCGCGGCCACCAGGTGGCGCTGCCGCCCGGCCCTCCGGGAGGGACCGGCCGCCAGCGGCAGCGACGCAGCATCAGCACCACGGTCGCTGGGAAGAGGCACCGGGAGCCCCTGGGGTTCAGCTTCCTCCCACGTCTAAGACGGGCCAGGACGGAGTCGGCCGCGTCCTGAGATGCTCGTTAGGCCGCGGAGAGGGCAGGCAGCCGCTTGTTCCGCTTTTGGCTTTTACTTATTTGGGGTTTACCAGGCTCCCAGTGTCACTGAAAGACTGAGGGAGGCTGATGGTGGAAAAGGGCGCCGAGACATCACAGCCCCTCCTGGAGACACGGGCAGACGTGGCGGAACATCACTCGTGTCTACAAACCCGCGAGCCAGCTTCAGGGAGTCACCGCGCACCCCACCTTGGCTACCTGAGCTCGTGCTTCTGGAGGCGTCACCGTCTCCCGGCCTCTCTCCTGGGCAGGGACAGCCTCTCGGTCAGTAGCTCTCAGGGGGGATCCCCTCGGCGCCCCCCAGCAGGGGCACGTGTCTCCAGACATCTCTGACTGGAGGGCCTGGTGGGTGGGGTTGCTGAACCCCCCGCAGGGCACAGGACGGCCCAGAGCAGAAAGGGACCCGGTCCCAAACGTCCAAAGTGCTGAGGCTCAGAAACCTCTGTGCAGAATCACCAATTCCCAGCAATTCCTTGGTTTTGAGGGTTAACTAACAAGAGTTAACTATTCAGGAAATTGCTCGCAACCCGGCAAATTTCCAACACATCACAGTTATTATTGGCTATATGGTACCTATAATTCTGTCTGTATCTCTCTCCGGGTCTGATCAAGGTGGCACAGAAGATGGGTCTGGAACCCACAGAGTTAGCACAGAATTTCTCCAAGCCCCTCACGAGCCTGGTTCTACTGACGCTGAGGACGGTAACACAGCCCACGAGGTTGCAGCCCTGTCACCACTCATCCTTCTCGTGCGACGACTCTGAAACCCACTTAACCTAGAAATAAAAGCAGAAGGAAGCCCTGTCTAGCCACTTATTGTCTTACATGCCGTGTGAGAGCTAAAAAACCAGCATTATTCACAGAGAGGCATTAAATGATTCAGGCAAAGCCCAGCAGAAGTTTCAGGGAACGAGACACAGTATCGATTTGGCCACAGCAAATGGTCACAGGCCCACCGGAGGGCGTGGCACAGGCACTGCCCAGGGACACGGTCACGGCCACGCTCGCCGCGAGAGCCCCACCTCCCGCACGGGCCCAGGCCACGCGCGGCGGCAGTGGAGGCGGCTGCCTGGGTCTGGGGGCAGCTGTCCTGTCTCCACGTTCCCAGGGGCACGCGGGCTTCCCGGGAGCCTTCAGAGCAGCCACACCAGCACGTGGCGGGGCGACGCTGAACGGGAGGGGCTCTGCTGGGGGTAATTCATGCCAATTTAAGGACGGAAGAGATGAGCATCCAGAGATTACAGAGCAGTGCGGGGCGCAGTCACTGTCTGATCCCCACAGACCAGACTCACTTCCTCCGGTCACCCTTGTCCTCCTCGACTGAAACACGGAATTTCCACAGACACACATTACAGACGGGGCATCATGAGTGTAAGCGACTATTGTGCAATACCTTGGGGCGGGGGGAGCAGAGCCAGAGAGGACACACCTGGAGAAAACCGGAAGCTGCCGGCTGTCAGCTTCCCAGCAAAGACGCTGCTCCAGAAATGCCCCTCGACCCGCTACTCCTTAAACGCGCAGCCCACAAGGTTCTGCCCAGTAGCTTTTCTGGGAAGAGGAATCTTGCACAGAAACGAATGCACCTCACTGTGGCCATTTTCAGCTCCTCTGGGGCTGGGGCAGAAGAAAGGCAGAGGAAGGAGGCGACAGCTCCAGGCATTCGGGGCCTCCCTTCCTCCTGAGTTCAACATTGAAAACTCAGAAAATGTAAACTTAACAACAGACGCTGAAGTGCTACATGTTATTCAAGGTCAAAATGTCAGTTTCAAGGACATTCTAGAAACTCACTCTCTTTCTCGAAGGCCAATGACCAGAAGACCTGCTTCAGACCCCGAGGGGGGAGTGGGTGCAGCCTGTGAGGGCAGGGGCAGCAGAGCCGATGCCTCGGCTTTGAAACAGGCTTCACACTGTTCAGAAATCAGTCAGATAAAGGAAAACCGGCAGCCGGAAGTCATGCCGTGAGGGCGCCTTTTGTGCGCAGAATCCTAAATCTCCCTAATGTAAGCTTCTATCAACAGCACCCCAAAGAAAGTGTACAAAATGAGAAATTGGGGGGGGGGATGTAAGGCCAACTGGCCCGAGGCAGGGGAACGCAATCAGACCGAAACTTTCCGGACCACCCAGTTCCAGAAACTGACCTGGGGACTTTCCGGACCACCCAGTTCCAGGAACTGACCTGGGGACTTTCCACCCGGCCCAGCCTTCCCGCCTTTTGAGGGGCGGGACTAACGGTGCCAAGACTGATGCAACCGGCACCAGATATTGCCACGATACCCAGAAAGACCACCAAATAAGGAATACCCTGCACCCTCCCGGATTCGCCACACCCCTTTCCCTTCTTCCCCTATAAATTCTGCCCAAACGCTCGCCCGGCCGCGACTTCTCTGGCCCCTTTCTTTCGGACCAGTGAACCTCTCCCGGGAGTGTTCCCAAATAAAGCTTGTTTAAGCTCTCCTCCGTTTTTGGTGCCGTTCCTTACAGGGGGGATGTAGAGAAAGAACTCTGCCCTGGACTTCGTCACACCAGGTATATGGAATGTGAGGTAAATACCCAGAAAGCAGACCAGCAGCAAAATGTTTTCTCATCAGCAGTCACACATATTACCTTCCTGATTAGGTCAGTGCCAAACGGAATCCATGCCCAAACAAATCACAGAGCTGTAAAAGAAGAGTTGTGTTTGTTTATATTTGCAACCTCAAGATGAATCATCTGCAGGGAGATTTCGATGTTTTCACCACAGAGAAAACAGAGACCAAGGTTGACTTCCTGGAATTTAAGTGAGAAATTTAAACACATTTAGAGAAGTTCATGTATTTCCACTAACTTCTGGCCATTTTAATTCTAATCAATGAGTAACTTTTTACTACATAATGTCCTAACTCAGAATGTATTTCTAGTTCTACCATGTAACCTTATGTTAGTGGCCGTCCTTGTACATGGGGTGAAGAGCCCAGCTGCCCCATCCAGGACAGGGGCCACTGCCACACAGGGGCTGTGCACTTTGGAATCTGTCTGGTCCTAACTCAGACATCCCATGAGTGAAAATGCACATTGGATTTCAAAGTGTATCATTGGATTGGCTTTTTTCAAATACACACAAAAAAACTCCACAATTGCAAATGTCTCCTTAAACATTTTTCTCTTGATTACACACTGTGCAGAGAAGAGAGAATACAGCAGGCCCAAGGCTGCTATCTTCAGAAAGGCCTGCCTGCAAAGCTGACCTTTGTGGATGTCTGAGAACTTGACTGGTGAACAGTTCACACCCTATAAACTGATGTAAACATCCCCTAAATGATAAGAATGGCTCATTGTGCCTGAGCCCTTAGCATAAACAATGTGGGATGTGCAGAACACCTGCTTTTCCTTCTGGGAGTCTGGAATTTTAGTGACTGTGGTCATCACGCAGGCACTGGGCAGCCAACCCCCACCTGGACCCTTTGCAAGCATCTCTGATAGACAGTACTTCATGTCTTGTCCAAACTCACTGCTGGAGGAGCTGAATGTCCTGTGGGACTTCACTGGGAGAGACTCTTGGAAACTGCACCTCGTTTCTCTGGATTTGGCCCCCATGAACCTCTTCCCTTGCTGATTTTACATTGCATCCTTTCCTGGGAATAAGTCTTATCTGTGAGTAAGACTACAAGCCAAGTCCTACGAGTCCTCAGGAAGTCACCAACCCCGGGGTTGGCCTTGGGGACCCTGACACAGTTGGAGTCACAAGTGGGATTTGCTAGAACAATCCTGACACTTCGAAATACAGTGAAAGCTTGTTTGGAAAAAGAAGGATGAAAGGGGCGGTGGCGATGAAAGTCCTTTGATGCCTGGTTAGCTGCTGAGTTATCCTCTGTAAGGGGCAAAATTTACCTATGAAATTCAGCTATGACACGTCCAACCCAAGAGACATGGTTCCGCTGGATTCTTGGACTGTTTTTGGCTGTTCTGGATAATGTGAGTGAGAAAAAGTACAGTCCAGTGATGCACTTTTTTTGTTCTCCCCCAGGTGGTAAGAGAAAGACCCAAACATTCCTAAGGTGAGCTTTGGATGTGCTAAAAATATCAAAAGTCTGTGGTACCCTTTCCTTCATGTAGGAGGAATAAAGGTTAAATCAGGTTACAGAGGCTGAAGCAAAGCTTTAGATAAACCAGAAAACAAAGAGGGAAAGAAAACACTCCAGGCGACGTTGCACCTGGTCCACCTTGCTTTCCAGCCAGGATCTCGAGGCCGCTGTAAGCCCAACCCTGTAAGTGCTGAATTGAATGCTAGGGGTTTGGGCGAACTTGCAATGAGAAAAAAAGGGGTTGAAAACCGTATTTTGTGGCTATTGCATCGGAATGCATAATAAAAACGGATGTAAACTGTACGTTTGTCATTTCATAAATGCTAGAGGGCTCATCTCAATCAAAGAAAGCTACAAAAAGAAAAAAATGTGAGTCACAGCTTCTTGCTTTTCACCACTGGTGGCAGATTGGAATTTAAGCTCTTCGAATATTACAAATAGACCAAATTTACATAACTGATGACGGTTGCTATTATTTTTTTCTATCAGAGCTTGTGGGAAAGGAATACAACAGGAAAAGAAGCACTCTCCAGTTGGGGGCACACTTCTGAAGGTTTTTTGGAGTTTTCAAAAGCAGTTTTTAGTTTGTTAATGAGCTCTCCTGAAACGAGACATCTGCCCCTTCGAGGCTGATTACTTCCCAGCCTCTGAGTGGGTAGCTCAGACCCCAAGACCAACACAGAGAAGGGCTTAGGGAAGCCTGCTGGTCACTGGATGTGGGGCATGGCTATCCAGTCACATCACAGCCTGGCTGACTCCCAAGAAAAGCCACTGGATGTTTTCATCCTGGCTTCACAGGTTCTGGCCGTCCAGACCTCACTCCAGGCTGTAACCTGAGTGTGGCTGCCGTGAGCTGGTCCAGACCCAATGCTCGCTGTGCAGAATGGAATCAGGGGAACGTGCTCTGCTAGATAAACACGACTCAGAGGCAGGGACCAGCAGGTTCAGGATGCTGTTCTGTGGGCCGTGAACTGCGGAAACACCACGGATGCTGGCTGGCTGGTCTGGGTCACCTGCCCACGCCCCCAGGAATGTTCTCGGACCACCCGAAACCTGCTGATCAGCTAGCTCTACGCTTCTGATACACAGATGACTGCATCCCTAACGCTTGATTCGTGGAAAACTGGACGGCTGGGCTGGGTGGACAAGTCAGGGCGGTGACCCTCCCACCCACTCCTGACAGCTGGCCCCAAGCCCCTGAGCCTCCGGGGCCACTGCTCCACTGCTGCATCGTGTGTGACAGCCTCCCTTCCCGCCCCTCTCCTGGAGCACGCGGTACCCGGGCACGGGGTGACTAAACGCCCTGTTCCCAGACAGGCAGTGGTCTCTCCCAGGCTGCTCCCTGGGTAAATAATCACAACAAAAGGGCTCAGGTCGTGTAGAGCTTTTTTAAATTTTTGTAAAAATTCATGATTTTTCCCCGACCCCTCCTGAACAGGATGCATCTTTCTGGTCACTATGTGAAAACTTATTTTGTCAAAATGGACCTCTTGCAACCAACCCTTTCTCATGGAAGGTCTGCATGAGAATAAGAAATAACTGGGCAAAACTGCAAAGTTATGATTACAGACCGGGACACGCTGATTTACAAAACAAAGGAGAAAAAAAAACCCCAAAACCCCAGCACCTGGAGACACACGGGGAGGGAGGGCATTAATGGACGTGTTTTCAAAGCCAATCCTGAAAGTTTTCCCTCCACCCCACCCCCCAGAAGACAAGTGAAGAAACACCCTGCGCTGCCTTTCGAAGCAAATCCCAGCGCTCAGGTTCAGTGTCTGCACCTGGCAGGGCTGACCAGGGACGGTGGAGAGAAGCCCAGCTCCCGCCCCTCCCAAGACAACAGCCCAGACGCCGTCCACGCGCGAGCACAGGGTGAGCTGGTGTGATGGACAAGCAAACCATCGGAACTGACCACTCCAGGCAGCCCTCTGAACCCCGGGCCTGGAGTGGGTGATTACGGCTGGACCAGGAGGGAGACCACATGGGGGCCCGTGAACCTGACGGCCAGGCTAGCGCCTGCCCAGCTGGGGCGCTTGGCACCGCAAACTCGGTTCCTAGGGCACCTGTGTGTCATATGGGGGTACCCTCCTGGGTGAGTCCCTGATGACCACGGCACGGCCTCAGCCCCGAGGACACCAGCCTACTGGCCAGAGCTATGCTGGGCCTGAGCTGATGCCTCAGGCTACATAAAACGTAATAAATAAAGTGATGACAAAAACTTGAGAATGCTGCCCTTCAGGTTTCTAAGGCAGACCTTTGTTATTAATGGGACTGGTTTTAACTGGCTGGATCTAGGCCCCTAGGGCTGTGCAGGGGACAGCTGGTCACCAAGGGGGTCTAAGCCTGCTGTCCTCAGAAACGGCCACTTGCATGGCTGCCCTTGGCTGGGTCTGGGCACAGGACGGTGTAAAATGTTCCCTAAACGACAACGGCGCCTCGCTGGGCCAAAAACCTGTGTGCGATGGTGCGATGCAAGAGAAATGCTTTCCTCGGAGTCAGGGGTTCGGTGGGTGCAGGGCAGAGGGTGTGGCCTCGCAGCACACCAGGGCTCGGCGAGCTTCCCGGGAGGACTCGATGTCACACGCGCCGTGTGTGGCCACAGCCTGCTGCTGGGGCGGCTAACCTGTCCTGTGTAACTCCTGGGAGGGGGTCTGGAAGCTCGCGCTGGCGCCGGGCCTCAGGACGAAGCACAGCCGCCCTGCAGAGTCCTGGGAGGCCTCGGCCGTCAGAGCCATAGGCGCTCTCCGGACCGATGACCGTTTGAAATGATATTTTGAATACATCGGGATAAATCAACTGTATTATTAAAGTTAATTTCACCTTCCCTTCCCTCTACTATGACCAGTAGCTACTGTACGATCACCAGCAGCCGCCACTGGGTGTCCAGCGGGCCTCCTGCCCCCGCCAGGCTCCACGGAGCACGCACCCCCCGGGGACGTCAGGGCCCCACGAATGTCCCTGCCGACAAGAAGAGCCGTGAGCATCTTTCTCCCGGGGTGCTGCAGGGCTTAAATGAGCTCGTGTATGTAGGGCCGTCGGAACGGCACCTAACGTGTCATGAGGGGTATAAACGTGACGGTTATTATTATTCCCATATATTTAACTGAAAAAATTGGAGTCAGAAAGGTAACTTTCTGTCATGACTAAAAGTGTGACTTGCATCCAGGTTTGATTCCGAAGTTATGTTCCTAAGAAAACCATAAGAAAGAGATTTAATATTTTTTATTATTTTCATTAGTATTTTCCCTCCATTACAGCAGAACTAACTCCCTTTGAAAACAAGGGTCACGCAGACGGTAACCTCTTACTATTTCACGGTCGGTAGCGAGCTTCTGAAAATTCTTTTAGAGGCAAGCCGGTGCCCTGTATTCACCAGAGGCTCACGACACCCTTTCTACACCCGAGAAGAGCCATTCGATTGGAGAACTGATACTGTTGCCATCTGATTGCACGAAAAACAGGTTCCATCATTATTCAGTATCTACTGACACCACCACCAACTTTTGTGCCACGTGCTCCGTGTGCTATAACCACATAGTGCATACACGTGCTCGGTGCACGTATGGGCTACATACCGCAGTGCGTATATGTGCTGTATATATGCTACATGGTGCATACGTGTGCACAGTGCATGTATGTGCCACGCAGTTCATAATGTACGTGTGTGCATGGCGCGTGTACAGTGCATATATATGCATGTGCCGTGTGCTGCACAGTGTGTATGCATGACGGATGCGTGTGCGTGCTGCATACATGTGTTGTATCCTGCGTGGTGCCTGTATGTGCCCAGTGTTGCACGTACACAGTCTATACCACATGGCTGATAGAACATTAGTGTGTTAGGGTCTGCAGGGCATCCTGGAGACCAGCTGGTCCCACCTCTGCAGGTGAGGTACCTCTTACCCAGAGTAACACTACCTACGACACCTCGGTCTGAACCACCCAGACTCAGAGAAGACGCTCCATCGTTTCCTGGTTCTCTTTCCGGCTCCGAGGCCTCACAGGGGCCAGCCAGCAGCACCTCACAACACGACGTGTTTCCCGTTCATGTCACGAAGGCATCCTTCCACGCGGCCGTTTTTATTATCCCAATTTTAAAGGTGAAATGGAAACTCAGAGAATTTAAGTAAATGTCAAAACAGTCATAAAATAAATAGCAAAACTCAAACATTAAGCCGGTCTTCCGGCTCCGAGTCCCACAGTCTTTCCGAGGCTCTTGCAGACTTCATTTAAATTCCAAGCATTCTTATTGCTTTAATGCCGGCCTAAGGCATTTTTAATTTTAAAGAGGAAGCTCATGATGCCTTTACAGTCCTGGCTTTCTTTTACTGGCAGTTCAGGGGCCTGGCAAGTGTGCTGCTCGTAACTCGTGCACACATTAGTGACGGCCCCGGGTGGCCCTGTAACACGGGACGGGAGGCCGGGTCCCACGGGCAGAGCCCTGCGTCCGTCGCAGATGCCGAGCTCGCCGGCAGGTCTGGGTCTGTAGCCCCAACACGGCCACTTTGCTGCTTCTCCACGGGTTAACTTGCGAGGTTTCTGAACATGAACATGATTTTACTTTCGTAGGACGAAAGGGTGTCCTTTGCTTCTACCCTGTTTTCACTCTTCCTTGGCGTCTGAGGTAGAGGCCTGTGTGTCCCACTCGGTTTCCTTCACGTTTTCTCTCTGCGGCCCTGCGGCGGGACGAGCGCAGGGCCTGGGGCTCCCCCTGCCACGCCCTGGGCTCCCGCACACGGAGGGCCCGTCTCCCCGGAAGCCCAAGGCCAAGTAAGTGGGATACAGGTGGGGCAGACTCAGGCCTCGCCCTGGGTGTCCTCAGAGCCAGGCTCCTGGCCCGGCTGACCCGGGGCCCCGCCGTCCAGGCTGCTCGCACGGCTCTCAGGAAGCAGGTGGTCCTGCCAGCGGCGTCTGAGGTCCTCCTGGCCCCAGCCCGGCCCGCAGACCCCGCTGCACAGGCGGCACTGAGCCCCTTCCCGAGCGCTAGCCCCACTGCAGACCCCAGGCCTCTGGTGTCTCCTCCACCCCCGATGGCCCCTCCTCACCTGCACACCCCCCACCCCCCCGGAACTTGAGCTTGTCCTCAGCACCCAGTGGGCCCTCTCAGGACCATGGTCCTGGACCGTCCCAGGCAGAAATGGACACACTGATGCTCCCAGCTCACGTGTCCATTGTGCTTCAGGAACCCATTACGTCCTGTCCTTCAACGGGCCCTGAGTTCTCTGGGAGCCGGGCTGCCCTGCAGTCCAGCTCCTGGACAGTCCCAGACATACACACAAAACTCAGTGAAAATACATCAACATGAACAAGTCCCTCCTCTGCCATCTCTTCCGTATTGGTCCCAAGGCCGCGTGACGGCTGTTCCTAGAAATGAATGAATGACAACTAGACCCGACTTTTAAATAAGGAAAATGAGGAAAGACTTAAAATACCATTTTGTTTTGAGTTTACAATGGCTTTGGTTAAATGCGTGCATGTTTCTGAATCAGTAATCAATAATCCATCACCGAGAGCACACCCCACGTTGAGACGACACCCGGAGCCAGCAGACGCGGCCGTCCTCCCGGCCAGAGCAAACGGACCAGGTGTGCAGCCCGGCAGAGGCGCTGAGCAAGGCCACGGCAGGGACGGTGCAACACACGCCTCCCGGGCTTCACCCCAGAAGCCCCCCAGTAAACCGGAGAACCTTCCTAAGCGATAAAATGTTCTTTACAAAACACCAGAAAACAGTAGTCGCACCAACCTCGGGAGTTAGAGGCTGGAAGAACACCCTCAAGAGAAGGTCTGACAAGACACGGCGCTGAAGTGAGCGGCGTGAGCGAAGGTGCTCGGACCTTCACGGACAAGGTCAGCACGCCCGACGCCCCCGGCCAGGCCGGCCACCAGCCCCGCGGCTGCGGAAGAGGTACAACTAGGCGCAGGCGTCCGGGAAGGACAGTGTCTGCTGCAGGTCAGCACCATGTAAAAGTGTGAAAGGCCTTGTTACAACGGCCTGAGACGGCCACGGCCGGGCGCGCCCTCGCAACACGCTGGCCAGGGCTTTATTCAGGGGAAACTGTGGGAGGCTGGCGAAGTGTCCTCTCTCACCCTGTCCCCGGGAACCAGGGGGACGTCAGCATCCCTCGCCCCACCACGCTGTGCCTCGGGCTTCCCGCGTCTCCAGATGCTGCCCTCGGCCTACAGCCGGGTGTGGGTCTGTGAACAAACGGGTAGCGGGTAGGCGGCATGGCCTCCTTCCTCCCTGGGAAGTTCTTAGGAGAGAAGCGGCAGATGACTGGCAGGAAACGTGCTCGGAGGTCCTCCATCAACCGATCCATCCCCCCAGCCTTTAATTTCCACTTTCGAAACCCATGTAACAGCCTCAAAACAATAGCTCCGGACTTCCCTGGTGGCGCAGTGGTTAATAATCCGCCTGCCAATGCAGGGGACACAGGTTCGAACCCTGGTCTGGGAAGAACCCACATGCCACGGAGCAACTAAGCCCGTGCGCCACAACTACTGAGCCTGTGCTCTAGAGCCCGCGAACCACAACTACTGAGCCCTCACGCCACAACTACTGAAGCACGCGTGCCTAGAGCCCGTGCTTCGCAACAAGAGAAGCCACTGCAATGAAAAGCCCATGCACCGCAATGGAGAGTAGCCCCCGTTCGCCGCAACTAGAGAAAGCCTGCGCCCAGCAACGAAGACCCAACACAGCCAAAAATAAATAAATTAAATAAATAAATTTATTTAAAAAAAAATAGCTCCTTGGGGTGCCCTGCTGTTTCCTGGTGGAAGCCGGACCCTTGGCCCCGCCCCGTCTCCTTAACGCCCTTAACCCCTGGCGGCCCAGTGCCCTCTGCTCTGGGGCAGGTGAGCTGGCAGCCCCCCTGCACCCGCTGTAGCCTCGACCCCTCCCGTCGGGCAACACCCCCAAGACTGCACGTGGTCCTCCCTCACAGGCCTCGGTCCTTTTCAAAGCCTCCTACTCTGATTCTTAACTTGTTCCTAATTTACTAGAAGTAAAAACCGCTCTCCACTCTTATGTGCCCTCCTGTTTTCATGAGACAAAAGCAAACATGATTTACAGACATGTTTAAATCACCATAGAAAAAGCACACAAATACTTATCCTCCCTTAAAAAACAACCCAAAAACTAAGCTAGAGTAGTGTCCAGCAAGTAAGAAACATTCTGTTTGGGGGGGAAGTTACATGAAATAGAAAACGTGGTTCCTGGGCACATGGAATATAAGACTCTTCTGAAGATACGGACTTAGAATTGCCAACCACACAGAATCAGAGCAGGCACTAAAACATGCCATTTGCTGAAAGAGTCTAAAACGCTAGCAAGCCCCACTGTCCAAGAGAAATACAATGTGAGCCATGCGTAAAGTTTTAATTTATTAGCCGCATCTAAAAAGAAAGGAAACAGGGGGATTCATTTTAATATATTTCATTTAATCCAGTATATCTGTAATATCTCATCTTTAACATACAATCGACATAAAAATATTGAGATGCTTTACTTTTCTCACGCTAAGGCTTTGAAATCTGGTGCGTGTTTCACACCGCGAGCGCCTCTTGGTTTGGACCAGCCCCGTGTGGAGAGCCGCCGGGCAGCACAGCGGGGCTGTTTCCAAAGGAAACGCGCGACTCCATGAGGCCTCGGTTCCACGGTGGTGTTGTCACCGAGCTCTCCATCCAGAGCAGCCCTCCTGGGAGACATGGAGCCCTGGCCCAGGGGGACCGCAAAGACCACAGGCCGTGGGGCAGCACGAGAACGAGGCGTTTCCAAACACCCCGCGTGGCTCTGCGGTGCCAGCCTCGCCCGCCCGCCCGGCGGGAACCGCGGACTCGATGCCGGCAGGTGGTCGGGTTGACCGTCAACACAATCAGCACAGACGCACGTCTGAGCTTCCGCGCCTGCGAGGCCTCCGTAGAAGTCAAGGACGTACACAGCCTCTGAACTGCCACACCAGAACTGATTTGGAAACACTGAAGATTCCTTAGACTTTAAAGAGGCAACTGGCTGAGCTGCCTGGGGGAAAGGCTGTCAGCAGACCCAGGGCTGCTCTTTATTTCTCTGCGTCTGATTGGTTGTTCTTATTGATCCAGAAATAGCCTCAAACGAAGGGAATGTGGGAGCCTTTGCTCCCCAAATTTTCCGTCTCTCCCCAGAGCTGAGGCACCAAGCTCCCGCGTGGACCGTGCGTCAGTGTGAAGTGACGACCGGTCCATGGACTCGGAACAGCTGTTCCCAGGGCTCCCGGCTCCGTTCTCACCACGAGTCAGGAATAGCTGCTTGCCCCGCGCACCTCAACCCCCAGAGCCTGCTTCCTCTTCCCTGAGGGACGGTCCCGTCCCGGCAGCGCGAGAGGCAGATGGACCGAAAACAAGGCAAACGGGGGTGAATTTTGAGCCGTCCCACTCGATGGAGCCCTAAATAGAGCCATGCAAACAGGCCACCATCCAGCCCAGGGGAGGGCAGGAGCAAGCCCAGATCTCCTCCCCACGGCCGGTCCCCGCGCAGGACCGAGGGCTTGCCCAGGAGGCAGCAGGAGATGAACCCGCAGGCCTCAGTCTGAGGTCCAACGCTGTGAGCGCCTCCTCGGATAAGGGGTGTCCCCCCACCGTCTAGGGCTTTTGCAAGAATAAAAGTGGACAATCTCGGCAGATACCTTTACAGACCAGCATAGCGGGGCTCAATGAAAATGTCAGTTCTGTCCCCCACAGCCTTGCCGGGGAGGGAAAAGAGCCCCGGCCCTATTACGTCCAGCGCTTTCCACCTTCCTCCCAAAGAGTCTAGGATCAGGCAGAAAGACCAGATAGAAAGCTGGGCTTTGAAGGAGGAACTCAAAGTGCTGACTGATTTCCCTTCCACCTGTGGGTTACCAACATCTTTTTCGTCTTCAGAAATGTTCTTTAATTTTGAAATAATTACAGAGACATAGAGAAGAGGTGCAGAAACAATACAAGGAATTCCCACAGCCTCTTCCCCAGATTCTCCCCAACTCAACATTTTGCCATGTTTACCATTCTTCCTCTTTCTTTCTGATCCATTTGAGACTATCTTGCAGACATAATAGTCCTTTATGACTCATTGTGTGTTTCCTAAAACCAAGGGCATCTGTCTTATAATCGCAGGAGAATTATCAAAATCGGGGGGTGTGCAAACTGATGTCATACTATTACTTCATTGACAGACCTGACTCAGAGTTTGTCAACTGCTTCACTCCTGAGTTTTACAGACGTGGTGAGTCAGTACCTATGGAGGGCCAGACCGCGGTCAGGGCAATGGGCTACGTCTCATCAGAAATTCCATAAACAGGGGTGAAGGTGCCAGAGAAGGAAAGAAAACTGGGAGGAGGTCAGAGGCCCAGATGGGAGCCGACGGTGAGCCACGCATCTGAGCTCCACCTGCAGGAGGGACACTTCCAGGGGCTGCAGGAAGATTCTGGAATCTTTGCTGGGAGCCCCGCTCTCTCCAGGTGCCTGGGAATGTCAAAGCCATCACAAGGCGGCACCTTCCTGCCCATGTTCCGGACTGTTTTCTGGAGGCAGGAGGGGGGAGGGGCCTCCTCTCAGCCTCGTGTGGAGGCCCTGCTTTCTCGTTCCCTGGGCCTGGCCGAGTCCACCCAGACCCAGGGAGTTAACACAACCGGGTACCACTTGGTGGAAACACAACCAGCCTGGGGTCAGCTGCACACACGGCCCCTGCTCCCCTCGGAGACCTGGTCCAGCAGGTCCCGGTGACCGAGGTCCACGGAGTCTGTGCGACTCGGGGGCGTACTGCCTCAGCCGTGTCCCCTATACACGCGTTTCTGTCTGGCTGCAGGAACGCCCTCTATCACTGCCCCATCCCGGGGAGACCGCTTCTGTGAGTCTGTGGTCTTCCCTGGGGACTCGGAGCTCCTGCCCTCCCACCATGCAGCCCACAGGCCAGGGACAGCCTGCAAAGTCCCCCAGTTAGCACCGTCCCCAGAGGGACTTCAGGAGGAAAAGCTCTCCCTTCTGTTGCACAGCCACTGGAGATGCGTCCGCGTTTCTTGTTTTCACAGTGAAGGGACCGTCTCCACGGCCGGCGCCCCTACCGGTTTAACTTGTGTCCGGCTCATCTCCATCCCCCACGTGGCTCTGGCGGGCCGTGTGCAGGAGTCTCCACGGCCCGAGATCCTGGCACGGCTTCTGTTCCTGCGTCAGTGTCTCCCCACCACCGTCGTCCACGGCCTTCTGTTCTCCGCACGCATTTACTTCTCTGATCTCCACCTCCGGGCCTCTGCACGTGCTTCCTCCGCGACCTCGATCACCTCTCTCTGCCTGGCCATCTTCTCGTCTGAGACTCAGCTCCGCGTGCTCTGCAACCCTCCTCTGCAAAGCATCCTCCCAAAACAGCCTCGGGCTTCCTCCCTGTGCCCTGAGTGGCCGGTGCTCACAGCACGGGCAGCCACGATGACTCACGTGGCCGTCACCCCCAACATCCCGCAAGTTCCCCCAAAGCCGAGGGGTCACCTCACTCGCCCCACACACACGGCGAGAAGCAGAGAGCCTGGCGCGCGGGACAAACCCGACAAACCCAGCAAACGCGGGATGGCCGACAGGAAGGACTGGACCCTGCTGTCTTCATTTCTTTAGGAGGTGAGGGTCCGTGTGGCCTGACCTGTGCCGTTATTACTTTTGCAAGTGCTGTAAAAGAAGGTACCAGGATTTTCACGGGTGACTCAGGAGTCTTAGCCTCGGACCCCAGGCGGACACATCGGTGTGGCCTTGTCGGATGGAAGCGCACAGTGCAATCATGACACAAAGGCAGGCCAACTTGTTCCTTCATAACGTGGAAAACCAGAATCGTGATGGAAGGAAAAACGAACAAAGTTCTCAGATGAGAAAACAAAACCACGGAGTTAAATGCAATTTCTAGGGTTCAGTGCATTTCGATCACATTGCCCACTGATGTGTCCTTTCCTGGTAATGCAAGTGAGCGTGGAAATGAGTATAAATCATGGACCAGATCCAGGCTCTCCGTGCCGTCCGACAGGCCCCATAAAGCAAGGCCACTGTCTAGGAGGGCAAGGGTCTTCCCCTTTCAGACAAGCCCCGAGGGGGTGGGTGGGACGGAAGAGCACTTGCGGACGGACCGTCCCCAAGGCCCCTGTGACCCCAGCGCTCTGCGCTTTCCAGGTTTTATCTCCAGCAAGCGGGGAGCCCATTCTACCCCACGAACACGGCTGGACGCCAGATGATGGGCCAGAAAGAGACAAAAAGGGATGATTTGGAGCCTCATCCCCAGCGACTTCACCTGGTTTGGGGGTTTTAATGCCTCCAGGTTAAAGTCTTGCTGTTTCTGGTACAGCCCACACTCTCCAGCCACCTTGTCGTGGGGGCTCGGGAGCCAGTTACCCCCCAAGGTGGTCCTGCGTTGTTACTGTGAGATGGACCCAGGGTCCCCGACTGGGGATCTGCCTGTTTCTTCTCTCCACGAAGCCCCGCGTTGACCTGGAGCCACATTAAGGACTCAGGAGGTCCGCCGCAGCCCCTAGAGGATGCGCACGCAGCCTCTGAAGGCCCCACCTTAGGAGGGAGCACGAGAGAATTCCCAGGTACAATACGGTCAATAGGTCTGATCTCTGCTCCAAGGCCCCCCGGGGCCGACCGGGAACACAGTGTGGCCTCACCGAGGGGCGTGACTCTCCCGCCGATCCCAGACCCAACACCTGTCCCTTCCCTTGACCACAGAAGTGACCCTCACGAAGGCCCGATACCGTCGCCCTGATCCCAGCACCTAATGCGCTGTAGCCTGACGGGAAGGCGACCTGGTGACGCTGCTAAACACAGTGGAGGGGGGAGCACGGAGGCTCAGAGCACCCACGCAAGGCAGTGTCACTGAGGATCCCACGTCCCATGTGGGACCGGGGTGCCCTGGGGGGGGACCCGCAGCCCGGGCCCTACATCCAGATGCCAGGCCCACCGTGCCCTCACTCAGGACACACACCTTCCTAAGTCACGACGGCGCCCTCAGATCCGTGACAGAGGCTCCCGCCCGCCAGGCCCTGTCCTTGTGGGCTTCCCTGCGGTCACGGTCACCAGACGCAGCCTCATCCTCCTGGTGGTCTGTCTCTCAGGGGACCCACGATGGGGAGTCAGAGCCCCCAAGGTCTCATCACCCACGGCCCTGTTTGGCAGAAGCAGGGGGCTCACGGGATGTCGGTGACCACTTCCCACTCCAACCACTATCCCTGCTGTTCCGTGTTTTGGGAGCCTCACCCAGATATCAGCCAATCCCCCACTTTACAGGGAAGCCAACAGTAATCTATATCTTATATATTTGTAGAAAGTTGAGTGCAAGGTGCACCGCTTTCAGGCACGAGGCAGGACCACAGAGCTGGGCCTTACTCACGGGATAAACTCCTCCCTGGGCTCCGCCAGGCCGGGCACTGACCTCAGGGCACTCAGATCTACTCTGACTCACCTCATTTCAGTGCAAAGAGCACAGCTCAAGACCCAGGGAAGGCTGGTTCCAAGTCCTGTCTTCACCCTGCTGCTCACGTGGCAGGTCCCAGGCTCCCAGCACCCCAGCGTCTCTCGTTCGTGAGGAACGATGTAACCCCGCCCACCTCCCAGGGATTTTACAGGGACAGCGAGAGGGCCTGCGTATCGTGGGACGGCAGGTGCACACGGCGCAGAAAGGAAACGCGCGCTTCCCCAAACTTCTGCATCCTCCCTGCTACCCACCCCTCAGGTGCCAGGGAAACCCTGAATCAGCCCCACAGGGGAGCCGCGGTCTGACCCTCTGGGCGCCAGGGCCTGGGGGTGGCTCGCTCTCTCCTCGCCCCCCTGCAGGTGGGGTCGGGTGTACGTATCGATGTGGACAGGTGGGAGGCTTGGCCCCGCCTGAGCCTGAGCGGACGCCCCTGGCATTTCGGGGAGGGCTGCCTGGCCCCCGGCCTGAGCGCGTGCGTGGCCGCTGGAGCCTGGGGCTGGCCTTGCTCCCAGGGCCTCCCTGCCTCTGGACCACGTTCCCCCCCCCGATGTTGGGGCTCAAGGGGGGGGCCCAGCTGAGTCCGGCCCAGGCACCTGCTCAAGGTGTGTCCTCCTGTGGCGGGGCATTTATGCACCACCGTGACTGAGCCATGGGGCCAGGTACTCGGGCCAACGCTGCTCCGGGTGTTTCAGGCTGAGGTCGCCACCTGAGTAAAGCAACCCTCCCGGCGTGGGTGGGTCTCGCCCATCAGCCGAAGGCCTGAGTGGAACAGAAAGGCTGAGAGAGAGGGGCTTCTCTGCCTGATGACCTTCAAAGTGGGACGCTGGCTTTCTTCCTGCCTTCGGACCTGAACAGAGACACAGGCTCTCTTGGGCCTCGAAGCTGCAGACCGTGGTCCTTGTCAGCCTCCAGAACCACATGGGCCAAAATTCCTTATAATAAGTCTAAATCTCTCTCTCTAGAAAGATAGATAGGTAGATAAATACATAGACTTAGACACACACACACACACACACACACACACACACACACACACACACACACACACTCTTGTTCCATCGCTGGGGAACCCTGACGGCCACACCTTCAGACGGAAGCCACGGAGTTTCTTGTTCACCATGGGGAGAACCTCGAGGTGCCACAGAGCTGCCTCTACGTCCATCCACGAGGCCTCCCAGGTTGCCGGCTCCTGGCCCGCCTTCCACAGACGGCGTCCTTCCGTCTTCCTGTCCCACGGTCCAGAGAGAGGAATGTTCAAGATAAAAGGCGAGGGCTTCCCTGGTGGCGCAGTGGTTGGGAGTCCGCCTGCCGATGCAGGGGACACGGGTTCGTGCCCCAGTCTGGGAAGATCCCACATGCCTCAGAGCGGCTGGGCCCGTGAGCCATGGCCGCTGAGCCTGCGCGTCGGAGCCTGTGCTCCGCAACGGGAGGGACCACAACAGTGAGAGGCCCGCATACCACAAAAAAAAAATAAAAAATAAAATAAAATAAAAATAAAAGGCGAGCCACACCTGGTGTAAACACCCAGATACACGCAAACATCCAAGCTGCCACCATCGCCCTGCTCCCGTGTCACCTTCATTAGCAATACGATTATCATCAGTTCTTCAACTACTGAGATCTTCAGATGCCTGAGTTTAACAAACAACTAAGAACAGTTGGGAGCAAGCAGACAGGTCCCTTCCTGAGGCCCCAGAAACGCCCTGCTGGTGCCTCCACACCTTCGTCCAGGTGGCACCAGTGTCCCTCCTGTAACTGACCGCCAGGCTGCTCCCCACAAGGCCAGCCGGGGCCCCTCCCTGCGGTGTCCACACCTGGTGCTCAGAGGCTTCTGGTCAGAGACCACCGGTTTGCTGCCCCTCTGTTGCTGTGAGGACGGAGCGGGTCTCGTGGTCCATCCACGCTCTCAGCCCAGGAGGAGCCCGCATTCTCAGGGCTGACTGACCCAACGTTACCTCTTCAGGACGTCAGCACTCATCCCTCCACAAGTGGTGAGTAATCGGCTGACCTGGACCCAGTGGAGCCCTCGGACGTGTGACCCAGACTGAACACCAGGGGACGTCCCCACGAGGCCCCCCTCCCGATGTGCATGCGCTCGGGCTCACGTGCTCACATGTCGTCCTCAAGGTAGGGCTGATGCTATAATTTTATTATACGGAACTCACAGCACTGTCCACAGCATCCGCCATCTATTCCAGGGACACTGAACTGGTCGTCCCTTTGGAAGGTAACGTTTGCTTGAACCGACCCTGGACTCACTTGTGCGCAGCAGCTAAACTACTCGTACGTGTGTATAACAAACCTTCAGCTTCAATTGTTTAACTATTTTTAAACTAATCTCTGCGACATTTCCCCTAATTGGTTATGCTTTTCTCCTACATTATTTCTCCAGTAACAGGACACCAGTCGCCTGATAAAGGCACACGTTCAATTCAGTTCAATTTAAAATCGCTGTTATCAACTGCCCACCATGTACCTGTGCTGGGCACACCCAAATCGGTAAGAGGCCATCCTGACGCTGGGGAAACCTGCAGATACCTTTAAGAAGACGCATTAAATGTCACCACTGTGTCCTTCTTAGCAAACATCCTACGTGTGAGCATCAGCGTGAGGAACGGGATGTAAGGCGGGAAGCTGTCATTCTGATCCGGGTGGACGCTAACGAGGAATGATATGGGAGATGCGGAGTGGCAGCCGTGCTGAACCCGTCCTGGCATCAGGGTCTCCACACCTCACTCCAGAAAGTCTCCACCACTGGACGTGGCACACAGGACAGCCCATCGCCGGCTCCGACGCAGGTGAGACCTGTCGCCCAGGGACCAAGCCACTAGGACACGTGAAGGTGCAGTGGGACCCTCACCAGCACCACCCCCTCCCAGGCTCCATGTCCCATGGGAAGCACCCCCTCTTCCTCTCACTGTCTGTGTCTCAGTGCTTCACAATCCCGCACGTTTTAACCCCTGCTCGTGCCAGAAAGAACTGTGCTATAAATCAAGTGTTTGCAGCATGACTCACGTGCCCCGAGTCCCTGCTTAGCAGTGAAATTGTGCTGCTAAATAAGCAAGCCTTTGATGGAAACATCAATCACCGTCTTTATCTGGTGCTTTCACCAAACTTTAAAGCCGGGATATTAAAATACACACTAAAACTACTTCCACTGTACACGGCTTGTGGTTTGCAAACAATAAAAGCGTCTCACACATGCACACACGATCATGCTGGCGCGTGGATTCAGGCAGAGCTCAGAAATATTTTTTACTTATCTTGAAAACCTGATAAAATAATTTTCATCAAACATGAAATAAATTCATTATTTCTTAAAAAGCTTTAACCTTTAATGCAGAGTATTTTTACAATAAAATGACTTCCTAGCATTATTTTTAAATGTTGTTTTTGGCAAATATTAAAACTGCCCTGAAACCAACACAAAAACTTCAGTGTGTCTGGAATAACTTTCGGGATCCCTCTCACATCAGGAGTTCAGGGCAAGCCCTCCCTTTCCTGAAGAGCACCTCCCTCTGAGGACGCAGGAAACTGTGACCCGTCCCAGAGGGGACGGTCACCAGGTCAGAGGACAGAGCAGGCTTCCTGTCTAAAGTGGCATCTGCCTGGCAGCTCTGACACAGCCTCTGCCGACTTCCACCAAAGTACACGTGAAAATGAGAGTGACGCACCCTCCTCTGAACACCAGGGCCGGTGATCACCTGGCCATGAGAGTCGAGAAGCAGCGTCCGCTAACCCGATGTCCATGGCAGGGGGGGAACCCCGGCCCAGCCCCCCCACAGGGTTCTGGGCGTGCGTTCTCTCTGTCGGAAGCTCGGTCTGCAGGCCACTTCCACCCAGGACCGGCCCAACGTCAGGGAGCTGGCGGCTCTCTTCCCCAGTTCTATGTCCACTTGGGGAGGACAGGCTTGCAGAGGCGAGCAGAGCCAGTAGTGACCATGCCCTTGCATCAGGGCATGGCGACCACCAGCACGGATTCCCCTGGACAGGGCTGCAGCCCAGAGCACCTGGCATCCTCGCAGGCAGGGCAGGAGGAGATCCCCCGAAGGACAGATCCCCCGCAAGGGGACACAGAGAGGCTACCTGCAGCAGCCCCGGGCCTCTCCCAGTACACACACAGCGGGAAATGCCACACACCCACACACGCACACATGCACACACACGGGAACACGGCAGTGCGACGGGGTCTGACCAGCGCTTAGGTTCTGAACTTGGAAAGTGGGCTCCAGAAACGAGAAAGAAACATCGAGAACGGCTTATGAGACTAGTCTGAGACGAAACAGGATAGAAAGAGATGAACATGGCGCGTCAAAGAAGGAGTGCAGTGAAATAAAAAGCAATAGCTAAATTAAACCTGTGTCCGGGCAGAAGCCGCAGTGCAGAGAGGTGAGCGTGTCCAGGAGGACGAGGTGAGGTGCGTCCCGGCAGGATGGAACGCTGGCCAGGCAGCAGGACCGAGGCAGGACGGCAACCATGCCGACGACGCAGAGCCCCTGCCCCCGCCGGCCAGCACCTCCTCCTTTAGGGAAAGAGGAAAGACTCCGAAATACGCTGCAAAGCTCACACATCCTCACATCCAGGCCTGACTCTGCAGCCTGGCACCCAGCCCACCAGGCTTCTCAGGGACGATTTCTGGAAGATCCCGGGTCACACGTTGACCCAATTTCAATGACCACGTCAAATCCTGTCAACTCAATATCAAATTATAGTGCGTTTTCCATATCAAGGTTTTTAAACATTAATTACTTTTTTTATTGAGGTGATATTGGCTTATGGTATATGTTTCATGGGTACAATACTGTATTTTGATCTCTGTATACACTACAGGGAGCTCCTTTCAAAATACAGCTTCTAAGCCTGAGGGTACAGATGGATTTAAAGGTGTTTTTAAAAATAATATGCTTTGATATTTTCAATAACTCATAAAATATATATCAGTTTATCTTCAATTCAAACCAGTTTGTCTTAACTCAAACACCTATATGTCTAAAATGCACGAAGGAAAAAAAAATAAAGGATGTAACAATGTTTCTTTAGTTAAGAACTTAAACCAGCAACTGTGAGTTAATGTAACTAAAGACAGGTCGATGGCAATGGCCACTTTACGGGCGGTGTCACCACAGACCACTGTCACAGACACTGACACCTCTGGGTATGTCATCTCACTGTCTTTTACAAGGAATCACATGCTGCCCAAGTCACTTGATCAGAGAAGGTCAGGGAGTAAACGTGGACGCTAGAGAAGCCCATCTCTCAGCAGAGGCTTCGGACGACTCTGTGCATCCTAATTTCTACTAAAGGCTGACAAGAAATTACCAACACTCAGAATTTTAAGGGACCTTGACTGGCTGCAACCAACATTTTAAACCAGGAGCCTTAAGCCTGACATTCTTGCACATCCCATAAGCACGTGTGCAAACAAAATACTTGCAGAATTCAGCGGAGACTGAGGTTCAAGGTTTGGAAACGCTCAGAAGGTTGAGCGAGTTCACTGAGATTTAAACCCATGATCCCAACACCTCATCTGTAGCAGCACATCTTCTCCGTGGCTTCATATACACAACTGACCCGAGAATTTGTCCCCAGAAGTCAGGACACGGTCACGGTGTCAATTAACTTGGTAACTTTATCCACATTGACCAACTTTACTTCACAAAAGAATCTCGCAGGTGCCGTCCCGGTATGATCACAAACAAGAAGAATCGAGGCTGGGAGAGGTCTCCTGGGGAAGCAGGTTCTCCCTACAGGGGATACGGCTCGGAAGCTCAGGTCCCGGGCGTGGGCGCCGGCAGTGGGCACGCTCCTCTCCGCTCACCCTCGGCTGCAGCTGCTGCAGCTGACGCCCTCGCGTTAACTCACCTGCTGAGGCTAACAGACCAGACCCGGGTTCAGTATCTAGAGCAACGACCTGGGTGCTCGTCCCTCTGCGGGTCCGCGGCCCGGGCTGGGCTTGGCCGGGCGTCCAGCGTAGGACAGATGGCAGGAGTGGCTCGGAGGCACAAGGCGGCTGCACTCACGCCCGCGTCCCGGGCCTCTCCCTCCGTGTGGAGGTCCACCCCCCAGACGGCTACCCCAGGCCTCCCACTGGCCGCACCCGCAGGCCTTGCTCGGAATTAGATAGCATCATTGCCTCCTAATTCTCTGGTCAAATCAAGCCCGAGGCCGAGGCCAGCCCAGGTTCAAGGGTCGGGAACTACACCCTGCCTCCTGACGGGGGACCTGTCAGGAGTTCTGGATGTTTTCAACCCACCTCTCAGCGTAAGCAAGCTCTGCTGCCTGTAACTGGATTCCTCCCAATTGGGAAGACGTCTGAAAGCAATGGCCCAAGCAACCTTGTGGCGGTTCACACAGAATTCACAGGGTCCAAGAAGAAGAGAGTATCTGCTCACTGTAAGCGTGCAGTTGACGGGCCAGGGCTGCTGTGGGCCCCAAATCCACAGGTTGAGCCCTGGCCCCCAACCTGAAGGTGTCAGGAGGGGGCCTCTGGGAGGTGATGAGGTCGTGAGCGGGGGCCTTCGTGGTGGGATTAGTCCCCTTGTGAGAAGAGACCCCAGAGAGACACCCGCTCTCCCCTCCACATGAGGACACAGCAAGGAGATGCCTCGACACGCCAGGAAGAGGCCTCACAGGGTCCTTGATCTTGGACTCCAGCCTCCAGATGGGAGAAACAGGCGCCTGCTGTCTCAGCCCCAGAATGGACTCGGCGGGGCCGCCGAAGCTCCTTCAGGGAGCAGAGCCCAGGGCCCCTCAGGAGAACCAGACGCATCCCTCCTGTGCTCCTGTCCCTCGACTCACACCGCCCCTCATCCGCAGGAGTCTCTTTGGAGACAATGTTCACGTCCAAACCTCAGCAAGTATTCTTAGTGGGGAAACGGACCAAATGGATGACATAAAAAACTGCTTTCTTATTTACTCCTGAAAGTGTGTGGCTAAGTGTTTCATTCTTCCTCGCAAGTAGGACAAGCAATGCAGAAGCTCGTGACTCCACGCGTGTCACACATCTCACACCTGTCAGTTGTTCGCCTTCTCCAGGAAGGGGCACATCCTGGAGACCGGGTGCCCTTCTGGTGCAGAGGATGGCCAACGGCACGATCCTGTCCCTACAGGCGATGTGAGCCCCGGGGGCACCTGCAGACAAAGCTGAAGGTCTGCCTGAAGAAGCGGTTTCAGGTCCACCTGGCATCTAAGGTATAAAGAGCTCCCAGCCCCACAGGTCTGCCCCACGAGCTGGGGCACCGTTATATCTGGTGTCAAACGCCAGGTTCACTCAGGAAACATCTCGGCAGCCATAGAATGTTCAGCCTTGAGCCACAGAACTTCCTGTCTGCACGTTAACCCGGCTGTAACCGTTAACCCGAGTGAGTAAGTACATCACTTGCTCAAGGGTGAGGAGGCCAATTTCCGCTCTGCACAAAAGCATCTGCTCCAGGTGAGCTGGGGCTGAAACCCAGCCTAGCTCAGGGTCCTCACCTCCCAAAGGGCTGAACCTCCCACATGGCACAAAGATGCCAGCCAGGCTTTGAGTAGCCCCCAGGGTTAAGAATAAGCTGCGTGGACTAGAACAGTTCTGGCCTTAAAACTGGATCCACAGCCTTTCGTTCTGGCGGTAATTTACTACCATGTCCAGTTTTCTAATAAAGCCTTGTTCAGTGCATGAAATAAAGCCCTTTAAGCATATGAGGATTTTATCCCTCTCCAGTCGGTGGACAGCAAGGGGGTGAAGCAAGGGGAAGCATGTTCTCACCCCAGCATGGCGGGATCATCAAGATACAGGCTGGAAGGAAAACCGTCGTCATGGCTGAGACATTCACTTTCCTCATCCAGCTCAGCTCGGCACTGCCTTAGTTATTCTTAGTTTATGAATCATATCATCTGGCATCCTATTTGCACAACCACCATTCTTTTTGGAAAGAAAAAAGGCATTATAAATAATTTCAGTCTCTGGGTAAAAGAAACTTACTTGAAGGATTTGATCTTCCAAAGACAAGACATCTTACGTTTAACCTAATAAGTTACAATGCCTGATAAGTTACAGTAAGTCACCTGGTGTTTGGAAAAGCGAGGCATCCCAGGTGTGAAAATGTTCCACTTGACTGAACATCTTTTCAGCAACAGAGCCACCTGGTGTACTCCCCCATCTGGCGTTCTGAAGCTCCAGAGGCCCTGCTGGCAGTCCCTCCCCCTGTGCCCCTGCATCGAGATTCCCAGTCTACACCAGTTTGTTCTTTCACCATATTTCATAGGAAACCCACACCTGGAAGATGAAGGACTTATTAAGGGTCATGATGGAATCATATACTGACTCAGAGTGAGAACCTGCATTTGGGTCTCAGCAAAATACTCAGCAGCTGTGTGACAGTGAAATTCACACACAGCTTTGGGTCTAATTACTGATGTGCAAAACGGGGGCAGTATTTCCTATCTCACAGGAAAACAGTAGGACTAGCCAGAATAAATATAAAAGAGCCGTATAAACCAGAAACACTGCAAAAACACAAGGCGTGACGTCCACCATTCATGTTAGAACTTAAATTGAACACAGGTCACATCACTGTCTACACAGATCTAAGAATCACACGTAAGTTAGGCGTGAAATTAATGAAACAGCGTTTTATTTCCCCAGATACACTCACTGCCAAACTCTCACCGGACCCGTCACTGGGCACAATTTCTCCTTCAGACAGGTCTGCAGCAAAGGGAGCAAACATACTCATTGATTTTCCTTCACTTGTCCATGTGACATTAAAGGCTTTTTATAACCTTCGGCACAAAAGAAACTTAAGGGATTTAGGACTCCTCAGAGCAGCCGTTCCCACTATTTCAACAGTTATGTCCCCTCTGCCTTTGACCTCAATATGAAGCTTCCCATGGCCGTCCACATGGCAACAGCCCTGCTCACCGTTCAATACTGTGTAACTGGGTCCAGTGCCCCAAAGGCGTCTGAACCCTCGCATGACGGAGCACACACAGCCCCCAAATACAAATGCAAGAGTACTTACTATGTAGCTTTTTAAAACTAAGCGCCCCATTGCAAACGTTCAATTTTAATCCCAGATTTTATTTCGCCAACACACAACGGGACAGCCTGCCCCCACGGGGGGAGCACAGGCTGACCACGGCCCCTGAATTAACCCCTCAGGAGTCGGACACAGAAGTGAAGGCGAGAGCTAGGCTCGCTAGCTCTGACCACTGGCACCAGGTTCAGACCACTGGCATTCTGTCTGCTACTGGCGCCTGGGGACAGTGAGGACCCCTCCCGAACCCATGTCCAGTAACCACGGCGAGGTGTGTACACCCCAGACATGGGCCAACACCCCACGCGGCTTCCCGCCCCCCTCGCACCAGGCGCCTGAGGCTGGAGGTTAAGTGCCGCCAGCACATCACTGGGGGGAACCCAAGGTCAGTAACACTGAGTCTTCATGGACACCACGCCACAGGCTGGCAAACACGCAAAGATCAGTGACATAGAATATATAGAAAGTACTTAAAATCTTTCCCCCCGGTTTTTATATATAGCTTATTTCACAATCATTCTGCTTTCCCTGTGGAGATATAATGTATCTCAAAGTCAAATACTGCCACGTGCTTAACCTGCTTGACGCCTCATTATTTAGCTGTTATTATGAAAGTCTGCGTAAGTAAGTACCCCTGCTGCTTTACTGCAAAATCAGTCACTCTCGTAACTTCCAGCTATTTGTACCAGCCGAGTAGGCTGTGTCCTGATAGACGGGGGAGTAGAGGCTGTGAGACCACTAAGCTCAGGGGCAGTACCCCAGCCCACTGTGTCGCCCAAAGAAAACAGAATTTACTAAGCTCACTCCTGCCTAGGCTTGATTGTCCCAAATGGCATGGAGATTCCGAGGGAACGGCACTGACAAACCGATACGGGATCCAGACCACCAAGGACTAAGGAGCCCCAGCCCCTTCACTGGTCGAAGGCACACCGTCTGGGAAACACGCTCACAGTCTGCATTCTCTCCTATGGGAGGTACAGCAGATGCGTCACGTGATGGTCGTTACATGTAAGTCGTGTACGAACCCATGAGACGTGGAGCGGCAGAGGGAAGATGAACCAACCTGCCAGCCTCCCGCTGCAGCGAGGGGCCACCCCAGCTCCTGGCCCTTCGGAGGCAGCTCCTCCCAGACAGGGGGTGAAGGAGGTCAGGACCCAGGGACAGCCTCTCAGCAGCCGTTCTGACAAAGGTCATACTGAGACAGGCTGGGCCCCTGTGCTGCAGGGCCTGCACCTGGACACACGTCTCCTCGAGCAACAGATACAAAGAAACTGTACAGCACTGAAAATAACTGCATGCTTGTGCAGTTGGGGCAAATTCCAGACAAGATACAAAAAGACCAAAAAACCCAACTGCCACGTCTGAGGAGCCGGGAGCAAAAGCAGGGAAGAGGCCGACTGAGCCACCAGAACAAGGGAAGAGAGTCAGGGCGACGTGAACGGGAAGAAAAGCTCAGAGCCCGGGGCGGGTCCGTGCATGTGCGCGTGCGTGTGTGATGGGGCAGCTGTGTGTGTGTGTAAGTGGTGGTGCAGGTGTGTGTGTGTGTATGTGTCTGATGGAGCAGGTGTGTGTGTGTGTGTATGTGGTGATGGGGCGTGTGCGTGTGATGGGGCAGGTGTGTGTGTGTGTGTGTGTGTGTGTCTGTGGTGGGGCTGGTACGTGCATGTGTGTGTGTGTGTGTGTGTGTGTGTGTGTGTGTGTGTTTGCGTGGAAGTTTCCTCCTTCACAACAGACACGCTTTATGCACCCAACTCCCAGTGTTTCCAAGAAAAACATGAAAAATAAGGTCATCTACAGAGGTGCTCAACAGAATTCAGTCTGGTTCTTCACATCATATGAACCAAAATGATCACAGGTATCGAAATAGCAGGCGAAAGGATGAATTCTGTGTCCCGCAGCAGCCAAGCTGACCCCAGAGCAGGGCGGCCTCATTACACTTCCCCGCAGCCCCGCTGAGCGTATCAGCAATGAGACACCAGAAAACAGGTGGGTCTTCTTCCAGACGTTCAGCTACAACATACGTAAGTCACTGGAGCATACAGTACTTCTAAAATAAGTAAAAATCAAACAAAACGAAAAGCCATGATTCATCCCAAAGTCGATCTTTTTTCTAAATTGTGGTCAACTACATGTAACGTACAATTTACTATCTTAACCATTTTTGAGTGTTTAGTTCAGTGGCGTTAAGTACATTCACACTGTAGTGCCACCAGCGCCACCAACACCTGCAGAATGTTTTGTATCATCCCAAAATGAAACCCTCTACACAGTCCAAAGCTGATCTTCTTAATCAAAAATTTGAAAAGTCTTCTATAAAACCACTAAGGTAAAACCAAATGGCATTCAAGTTCCTAAGGACCCTATTTGCCATTAAAATGCAAAAGCAATACCACCGTGTCTGAGTCTGAAGAAATTTCCAAACATTTCCTAAATAATTAAGCAGCTTCTGACATATTAGATCAAATTATGTGGGAAAAACTAAAATTCTCACATCTTTCACCTCTAAAAGCTGTAATTTCAGCCAATTCCTCTTTCTCCCCATTTAATATGATTCTTTCCCATTTCCACACCTAAGGTCACAGCCTCAAGTCCTCGGCAGTGACTTCAAAGTGAAACACTATTACATAAAAATATTTTTAAGGAATCTGCCTAGTGGATGGCATCAATATTCAAGTCATAATGGAAGGCAGCTTTCTTGGTTCTAGAGGTTGGTTACCTGCATTCTTATGAAAAGCAAATAAAGTGTCTCAATTTGGAAATATCTGCTATATGAACTTGAAACTTCTTATACAACAAACTGTCTAAAAATAGAAAAAACTCATTTCAATATTTAAAATGCACTTAGATCCCCACAGAACAGTACTTAACTTTTAATTGATTTTATCATTATTTTTGATGCTTCTCAGAATCAGTAATGACTCACCTGGAAGAGAGAAACTTATCTGGAAAATGCATTCCAACTTTAAATTGTGTTATACTCACAGTTGTTGACAGACACAGTTTGCAAAATCTTTGTTTCTTCACATGTGACTTGTTCATGTTTTCATGACTAACCAAGACTTTCAGAAAATAGAAAGAGGCTCAAAAAAATATCTAACCACGTTCTAAACAAACTTCCCTATAAGCAGTAAATCTGTTCACATTTGCAGCTGAGACGTAATTGATCGGGCAGAACCAAAACAGAGACAGGTCTATGAACTTTTTTGAAAAATAATAGAGTCGGTAATATAATCTATCCATAATCATAAGTTAAAAAAAAAACTAAGATCTTATTTTTCCAAAATACTCGGTGTTTTACATTGGACTGCATGGTATAAAACAGTGCCTTGTAAGTTACGAATGGGACCCCGGTGAACAAACCAGCAAGTCAAGATGCTGTTTATGATAAAAGTAGAGAAATTCCCAACAGATTACATTCTTCTAATTATCACAGAAGAGCCCATTCTGATTCATTCTGTTTAGCTAGAAAACACATAAGGAAATGTCAGAAGCCTCTGTTTCATAGCCCGCAAAAGTATCCTGGGACACAGACAGACATACTTGGCAGGACACAACTGATTCTAGAAATGAATAAACTCTGATAAAACCCTGTGCAAAAAAGAAGCAGCATCTCGATCTTTTCCTCAGGACTTGAGTCTCTGAATAAAACACTTTAAGTTAGAGCGAGTGAGACCCAGATCCACAGGATAACACGCTTCACATAAACAATTCTCTTTGTTTAACTTGAAAACAGCGAAGTTCCAAAGGATTTTTTTTCAGACTTTTTTCCCTCCATCGTGTTTCCTTAAAAGTAATGCAAACCACCTTACTTACAACCTCTAACCACATACATCTGCCTGACAATGAGAAATCACAGGGTCAGAAAATCTCCCACTTCAAGATATCCATCCTATTGTTTGATTCATTGAGGTCCTCGAGGTTTGAAGAACATGATACCTGGCCAGTTCCTACCCTGATTGCAAGGAAAGCCTTGACTGCAAACAGGCCCCAAAGCCACGCCACGCGAGCCAACAATGTGGTTTGCCTTAATAAATACCATCCACAACGGAAACAACTTTGAAATTAAGATATTCAGCTTTATAAGACGACCGGTTTCCCTTCAAAATCCAAGGCAACAATCATCTGAATCTATTTCCTTCTTCAAATAAAAACAGGTCTCTGAGCTCCAGTCACAACTCACTGTAGAACTGAATCGTCCATTTGTTTTTTGCTTGTTTCAGTCAATATATAAGACAACCACCTTAGAAAACCAAGATATCTAAATTATGCAATCAGATTTCTCAATTTTGCACGGATATAACACCAAGAATCTCAAACCAGAAGAACAAAATGCATTTACCTGTGTTCCTGTCTGGTAAGATACAGCAATGCTTCTGCAGAATGCCGGGCAAAACCTGTTTCAAAACAAATAAATAAAAGACATGTGGTTATCATTCAGGTGGAGAAAGGCGTCTCATTAACCGTTGCAAGTGTTTTTCTAATAAGGCCATTCAATGTTGCACAGTCAACATGCCCAGAACGATCTAACAAATTAAACAGTACTGAAAAATTCTGATACATACATTTTTCATCAAAGAGGTTAATCAGATTAGGTAAGTGTGCTGATTATATATGCTGCTCCTAGGACGGTAATGGAGTTCTGTTTAATGTATGTCTCTAATGGGTCCTCAAAGCACCTTGAAAGCTGCACTCGGGATGTCTACAATAAGGCAAATGGGCCCACCAATTCTGTGATGGCTTTTAAAATACGAGATGCAATTAGAGCCTGAAAAGGGAGGCTTCATGGGGCAGTTCCTTGGGTCCATCTTCTAGGATCTAAGCCAAGACGCTTTTATCAAGGATGAGTCACAAAGAAAATGTGAAAGAAAAGCCTGCGTTTACACACACAGTTCGGCAGTAAAAGGTGAAGGAAATATCTTATTTGATAAGCAAAAGGAAGGTGAAAATAATGAAAAATGGCTTTCCCAAGAAACGTCAGCGCTGTAAGGTAACTGCAAAGCGCAGACTTAAAAAGAATTCATGACTGAAGAGATCTCTGTGGGAAGTTTGTGACTATGCCTTCTCAACTCAATTAGGGGAAAAGCTGAACTTCCGTCTTAAATCCTCTACCGATGAGGCTGCAACCATTCCCCAGACCTCCCTGATTACAAACCCCAACATTCTCAGCCAGGAAGCATGCGTTACGCCCCTCTGGAGCAAATGAATCGGGCAGTGGAGGGGAGAAGCGGGTGCTGCAAAGACGCTGCAGTCTCAACGCTGCCCTCGACCAGCTCAGGGTCTGCTGAGTATACAACAGGCTCTAGTAAACAGGTTCAATGAATGCAGAAGTTTTTCTCCAGAATAATGATTCCCTTCCCTTCCACGCCCTCATGATGCCACTACGTCGAGACAAGAAACCCTGGGACCATGTTTGACACTCATCTCTCCCAGCCCTCGATGTCCAACTGTGCAAACACACACACACACACACACACACACACACACACACACTTCACATCCTGGGCTTCTTGTAAATCTGCATCCCTTCTGATTCCAAAGCCAACACACCCACTTCCAGAGGGACGCTCCTTGACTTACCTATCCATATTTAAGACTATGGCCTAATCACTGTCGGAAACGTGGGATCAGACAAGAACAGTCAATGGGTGCTAAAGCTGGGGGGGTTTGATGAGGAGATCTGAGTGGTTTTAAAGAATCCCCGCACAGGGAGATCAGCTCGGTGCTTTGTGACCACCTGGAGGGGTGGGATAGGGAGGGTGGGAGGGAGGGAGACGCAAGAGGGAAGAGATATGGGAACATATGTATACGTATAACTGGTTCACTTTGTTATAAAGCAGAAACTAACACACCATTGTAAAGCAATTATACCCCAATAAAAATGTTAAAAAAAAAAAAAAGAATCCCCGCAGAGCCCCAAGGGATGCGAAAGAGTAATAATTACACCCGAGAGAGACGTGACCAAAATGAGCATCTCTGTGAGAGGAAGTGGGCGGGGCCGAAGGAAAGACAGCAGGAGCCTCCGCTGCCGGCTACACAGCACCCGCCGTCTACACGGCACCTCCGTCTACACGGCACCCTCTGACACTGGGTCCTGGTTTTCTTTTCCTAACTCTTACATTTGGAATTATTTCCAAATATAAAGGTTTTTTTGAGTTTTGCTCTTGTTCCTTGACCATCCTCTGCTCTCTGGGCCCTTCTTTCCTGTGTCATCACTTTCGCCGGCCTCATGAGGAAGCCAGGTGGGCTCCAATCAATACGCCACTTTTGACTGGACCCCCTCGGTCCCCGAGGCTCGTGGATAAGAGCTATGCTGTTTAAACAGGAAATAACGCTGTTCCACTGTGAGATGCAGATGGCAATTCAGTGTCAGGACGTTACTACATGTTCAGTCCAATGGCACGTTGGTGAAGCCACCTTAGCTTAGTCCCCAGAAGAGGCCACGTCACCCCCTAACAGCCGCCCCCACCACGTCGTGTCGCCAGGACGGCCGGTCCCACGAGGGTGTGGGGATGCTGCTCACAGGTGGTGGTAGCAGGAACGCGGAGGTCCGGTGCCTGCTGGCGTCTCCCCGTGAAGGTTGGGCGAATCCTGTCTGTGACCCCTGGTGCTCCCTGCTCAGCTCCCCGCAGGTCAAGGATGCTCGGTGCCTCTGGCTTTGAAGGGTGGAGGCCCCGAAGCCGCTGCCCAGACGGAGGGCGCAGCACACACGTGGGCCCTGTGTCTCTGCTCTCACCTCCCAGGCAGCCGGCAGGGTGGACCGAGTGCACGCGAGGAGGACACCGGCCAGAGTGGATGGGACAGACATGCTCAAGGGCAGGCGATGTCACTGCCCCGGATGTCGGGGCCGTTACCGCACACAACTCCGCTCGTGAGCACGGGCGCGGGCGAGGCTGCGGCAGGAGGGCCAGAGCTGGGGTGCGGGTCAGGACTGCTCCGGGCAGGCATTCAAACCCTGGGCCGTCACCCGGCAGGCCTGGACAGGAATTACAAGGACCAAAACCGGTAAAGTCACACCAGCCAAGGGGCAGAAACCGCCTGCGTGGGTATCGCCGGGGGCCGTATGCAGACTGCAGGGATCCTGTCGGGGACTAGGGGCCGGAGCCCCGGAAGTCGCATTCCTCTCAGCACCTGGGCTTTCCTCCAGGTTCCCCGTGGTGGGGTGGTGTCCCCGAGACCCACTGCAGGGGGCGCCCCCTCAGCAGCACTGTCTGCGCCCCGCGAGGTGCTCTCCCCACAAAAACGGGCGTGAGGAACCTCCTGGAGACACGGGTGTCCACGACCTTGACTGTGCTGAGGGGCTCACAGGCGTGTACAAGTGTCCAGACGCAACAAGCTGTGTGCCCTGAATGTGCGCCGGCTTTGTATACCAGTGATACCTCAGGACACTTGATAACAAGGTTTCTGCTCCAAATTCTCCGTGGATTTCTGCTGCGCCTTTAAACACACGTGTGTGCACACACACGCACGCACACACCGCACGTCTAACGAGCTCCCAGCACTGCTCACCTGCTCAGCCCGAAGAACCACCGGTGCCCAGGCTGCGCCCAAGCAACACGGCCACGTGTCTAATGAAACCGTCCCGTCGGTGCACGTGGTCAAGTTTTGAGTGGGCAGAGCGACTACAGTAAAAATCCACAGGCACAAAAAGAACAGGATGGGCGAGCACAGAAGAAAGAGGCTGCAGCGTGTCTCTGTGAGATACACGGCTCTCTCAGAAGAGCTGGCAGTCGGGGACCCGGCCGCCTCCGGAGAGGTGCCTGCAGGGGCCCCAAGGGCAGGAGCGAGGCCGCTGGAAACCTTCACCCAGTGCGGCCCCTCCAGGTGCCCACACACGCAGCCCAGCCCCTCTCCAGCCACCAGAGAACGAGCTGAACTAGGGGAAGCCAGAGCAGCGCAGGCTCCAGCGGAGCCCTGAGTGAAGACAGGAGAGCTAATGGCTGGCTGGCTCCCCTGAGCCCTCCTCCCACCTTCCTCCGGAACGAGAGGGGCTGGGCTTCCCCCCCACCTACCCTCACCCTTCCGTTCTCCTCTGAAAAACAGAAAAATACCCCCTGTGACGTGGGCCTCCAAATGGAAACTCCGGCTTCCCATCAGGTCCCTGTGTGGTCAATTCCTCCAGCCAACAAGCCCCACTCATCCACCAAAACACTGTCCGTAAATTTTAATCTTTCACTTAATTAGGACTTACAGCTGAGGATCATCACACAGTTAAAGAACACTCCCACTGTGAGTGTGAGACACTAAAACAGACAGAAAACTGGAATGAGAGAAAAGCGAAACATTACAGGGGAAAAGAGAACTTTTCAAATAATGATAATTAATATTTCAGAAAGCGAGAGAAGATATTTCGTCCGTGACTCAAGAAAAAGATGTTAAGTTTATGAAAGGAAAATTCACAGAACAAGAAGGAGCTTCTGGAAGTTAAAAACAGGAGAACCAAATTTTTTACAGAAAAATAAAGAGTTGAAAAATATTCAAGGAAATCAATCAGAAGGTAGATTTTTAAAAAAATACAGAGAGTTAGGAGAAAAAAAGAGAGAACAGAAACGTATTTGGCCATCCCTGGAGTATCTGACCAACAGCTCATCCAGAATGAAAGGTCCACGAAGCAAAAGGGAAGACAGCACCCGACAAGCCACAGCAGGCCCCGTGTCTAAGGGACAATTTCAGACGACAGGACCCCGGGGCGCCCAACACAGAAGGACCAGCCTCACGCACACCACAGGGAAACTTGAGCACAAAAGGAGGGTTCCAAACGCACCCAAATGCAAGACACTGGATGCCAGGAAGTGTGGGAACAGGGCCTTGGAAATTCTAGGGGAAACTGCCCCCAACATCGGCCATGGATGAAAGAGAGAGGAAGGGCCAAGGAGGAGAACCAGGTCTTCCTAAATGACCCGCCGAACCCCCAAGAGGCTCCTGCCAGAGGACGTTCTCTGTGGCCGCCGCAAGGACCCGAGGGGTCCAGAGGCGGGGGTGTCACGGAGGGTCAGGGGTCCCAACGTGGCGCCTGGGCGGTGGGCCAGCACGTGGGGGGGGGGGACATTGCCCAGACGGACAGCAGGCTGAGGCTGGACACGCAGGAAAGAGGTGAAAATGCGATGGAGACATTAAAGAGAAAGCCAGGCCTTTTAAAAAAGGCAATTAACGGTGAATGAAAGATGTTACCAAAAAGGCACAATCCTATCAATTTAATGTGATATAAGTACTAACTATTAATTTATCCCAAAGTCAGGATGTAACCACATTGGGCATTTGGGGAGGGGGAGCCCCAGCCTCCCCCGGCCGCAGCGGGAAGTCAGGGGAGGGGGAAACGGTGAAAGAATGGGGACGGCGTCTCTGGGTCCAGGGCAAGGTATGAAGGGGGTATGAAGCAGCTGACTCTACCCTCTATCATAAGCCTCTTAAAACTACTTCTCGTTTTATAGTATGTACCTGTGTAAATTAAATGAACTTACAATTAACTCACATAAAGTAGTGCATGGTAAGTCTGCACAATGATTTTTACAACTACAGGAAAGCAGTACTAAAATGTCCTTAAGGAGAGAAAATTTAAAACAACCAAGACACTATTTGAATTCAAGTCCTTCTACTAGACATTTTTACATCTATCTCATTACAATTTAGACACATCTAGAAACTCAGGCTTCACCTACTTACTCAACACACACACCCAGTAAATCCAGATAAAAGCAAACACACGGTTAAAAGCTAGAACAAAATCCGAGCAAACCCAGCCCTGACCCAGAGTCACTTTATGTTTATAAAGGGACATGCAATAAGGAGTTAAGAATGAGGCAAATGCTTATATTTAAGTGACAGTAATGAAAACAGTGTGGTGCTGGTGAGAGAAGAGACAAATGGATCGGTGGAACAGAAGAGACCCCCATAAACATAGTCGACTGACCTTTGACAAAGGAGCGAAGGCAACGCAATGCAGCAAAGACAGTCTCTTCAACAAACGGTGTTGGAACAACTGGACATCATGTGCAGAAAAATAATAATAATCTAGACACAGACCTTACACCCTTCATGTAAATAAGCTCAAAGTAGGTCACAGCTTAAACGTAAAAGGCAAAACTATAAAACTCCCAGAAGATAACGGGGAGAAAATCCAGATGACCTTCGGTGTATGGTGATGCCTTTTTAGATACAACACCAGAGGCGTGATCTATGAAAGAAATAATTGATAAGCTGGACTTCATTAAAATTAAAACCTTCTGAAAGATGCTGTCAAGAGAATGAGCAGACAAGCCACAGGCTGGGAGAAAAGACACATGTGATAAAACCTGTGATCCAAAATATACGAAGAGCTCTTCAAACTCAATAACAAGAAAACAAACAACCCGATTAAAAAATGGTCCAAAGACTTTGACAGCTCAGCAAGGAAGACATACAGATGGTAAGTAAGCAAGAAAAGATGCTCCACATCGTATGTCATCAGGGAAATGCAAATGAAAACAACAGTGAGACACCACTACACACCTATCAGAATGCAAACAGCACAGACACTTTGGAAGACAGTCTGGGGATTTCTCATAAAAGTAAACATACTCTTAACCTATGATCCAATAGTCAAGCTCCCTGGTATTTACCCAAAGGAACTGAAAACCTTTGTCTGCACAAAACCCTACACCCTTTATCCACAAATGCCAAAACTTGGAAGCAACCAAGGTGTCCTTCAGTGGGAGAATGGATAAATAAACCGTGTTCCCTCCAGACAATGGAATATTATTCAGCTAAAAAGAACTGAGCCTTCAAGCCATGAAAAGACATGAAGGAAACTTCAATGCATACGACTGAGTGAAAGAAGCCAATCTGAAAAGATTACAGACTGTATGATTCAACCCTATGACATCCTGGAAAAGACAAAACTGTGGAGAGAGTGAAAAGATCAGTGGTGAAAAGAGGGAGCACAGAGGATTTTTAGGGCAGTGAAACTACTCTCTATGACTCTGTAACGATGGATACAAGTCACTATACATTTGTCAAACCCACAGAATGTTCAACACCAAGAGTGAGCCCTGATGTAAGCCAGGGACTCTGGGTGATGATGATGTATCATTCATTGTAGGTTCGTGGATTGTAATGAATGTCCCATCTGGTGGAGATGGTGACAGTGGGCTGGGGGAGGGCCGGGGGACAGGGAAATCTCTGTGCCCCACCCTCAATTTTGCTGTGAACCTAAAACTGTTCATGAAGTGGGAGAGCGGCATGGACATATATACACTACCAAATGTAAAACAGATAGCTAGTGGGAAGCAGCCGCATAGCACAGGGAGATCAGCTCGGTGCTTTGTGACCACCTAGAAGGGGTGGGATAGGGAGGGTGGGAGGGAGACGCAAGAGGGAGGGGATATGGGGATATATGTATACGTATAGCTGATTCACTTTGTTATACAGAAGCAACTAACACACCACTGTAAAGCAACTATACTCTAATAAAGGTTTTTTTTAAAAAAAAAGTCTTTTTGAAAATGCATATATTTTACCAGAAATTGAGGCATTTCTCATTTCATCACAAAGTGAACAGACACTGCTGCCCCATGCCCCCTACTCCAAGCAGAAAGACAGGGCCTTTTGTTCTGCGGGGCTGGCTGGCCTCTCCGGGAGGAAAGGAGAGGACAGTGGTTCATAATCAATCAGACTAAGACTTGGGGTGACTTCACTAACCGAGTCTCAGCCCTTCAGGCTGAAATGCGATCTATGAACTACTCTGCAAAACAAACGTTCACAGACACACCACGGAAAGAGTTTATGATTTAATAGCATGTTGTGTAATAAAAAGATAAATATCAACACACAAATTAAAAATCAACTCACCAGATGGAATGAATCGCCCCTTTCCACTGCTACAGTACTAAGAAAACATGAAAACCTGCGCTGATGTCCCTTCCAACGACAGAAGCGCTACTTTCAGGGCAACAACAGAGGCCTCTCCTCTAGTCCGGGGCGGGGAGGCAATGGGGAGGACGGTGTGCCGTGTCACTCACAGAAACACACCGATGTGGACAGACGGGGCCCTCCACCGCGTCGCACCCCTGTGGCCCCAACCCCCCGGCCCTCCGCGAAGGTCTGCTGAGGGTCCAGGAGGCCCGGGCGCGCGCCAGCTCCGCGACATGCTGGCCCTACCACACGGGCACAAGGTCCCCGGGGAGCCGTGCCCAGGGCTGCAATGCAAACGCCTCGCTGAGGCCGCACGAGCCTTGTCTGCTTTCACGGCGGGGGCGGGGGCGGGGGCGCTCTCAGCTGCACAGAAACAACCCAGGAGGCTGGGGGTCCACGCGGCCCCATCAGAGCCAGGATGGAGCCCCTGCCTGGGCATCCTCTCCATCAAGTACCAGCCGCGAGGAGGCCGGGGGGTGCCGGGACACCGGGAGTCCGAGCAGAGCTTCCGCCCCTTCAGCATCCGTGGGGACGGTTCTCCAGGCCCACAGCTCCGGACAGGGCAGGGCGGCGTCCCCGGACTCAGCCCCCAGCAGAGCTGTGGTTTGCTGGGCGGATCTTTACGTGCTGTGAGAGCCGCACAAGCTGGGGGCACAGCCGGGGCACTTCCCAGCCTTCAGGGAACCACGTCCGAAAGGGGGCAGGGCACGCGGGACCCCGCCCCCTTCAGGGAACCACCGTCCGAGAGGGGGCAGGGCACGCGGGACCCCGCCCAGAGGCCTCTGCCATCAGAACTCTGGCCAGAAATGCCATCTTTTCTCCTGGATGCCCTCTCTTGGGGGGGGGGCCCTGAGCTTGGCCTCCAAGGCCAGCCCCACCCTCCTCCCCACAGCAGGCAGGCCGTGCTCAGCCCCAACCTGTGCGCTTCCCTCCGCTCAGAACCGTCCTCAAGACCTGGTCCGTGCACAGGAGTTTTACACACAACTTGACCAACGCTGGGGCGTCCAGATTAAACGTCCCCCCGGGCGAGTCTCAGGGTGTTTCTAGGTGAGACCAGCATGACCCAGCGGACCCAGTAAAGCAGGTCTTCCTCCCCAGTGGGGGGCCTCACCCAGTCCCCGGAGGGCCTGGACACAGCAGGAGGACACAGGGGGGAATCTGCGGCCCCTCTCGCCACCCCTCCCCGTGCCCGTGTGGAGCCCTGTCGGGTGGGGCCCTTCGCTCCCTCCCTCACTGAGCACCCTCCGTCGGAGGTGACCAGAGCGGGCACTGCTCGTTCCAGGGTCACCCTGAGGCTCCCCTCTTCCTGGCAGTGGGAATCCGAACACGACCCCCTCCCGCTAAGTGGAGCTTAGAACCAACCTCTGGGGTCTGAGGAGGTGACTCTGGTGTACGACAGGGTCTCTAGGGTTTGGAAGATTCTGCCCCCCAGGACGGCCTGACTTCAAGCCTCACAGAGTCAAAGGCTCGACTTCTGAACGTGAAGCACAGAAGGCCCTTTATTATCACGTCCTCTGACTGCAGAGGGGAAGCCATGGGTAGAAAGTTCCAAAACACACGTGCACACACACGTGCATGCACACACACGTGCACACGCACACAAGCGGGCACACATGTGCGCGCGCGCACACACACACACACACATACACACACATGCATTTTGTCCAAAATCATCCTCCCCGTTACAAGTGGAAAATGACCAAGATATTTCCATTCTTATCAAAGAGACCATTTAACTTTAACTTTTTACAGAACATTCATCTGAGCTTAAAAATAGCGGGCGTTGGCGCAGAACGAGTTTGGACTCGCTGTTTCACAACACCAGCGCTCACTGCAGCTTTTTCTAAATTTCAGGAACTGTTGGTTGAGGAGGTTAAGAGCTAATTAAGAGCTAATTGAGAACTTATATTCGTATAAACAGATCTGAAAAGGCATAACAATTTAAATGATGAGAAGAAACACCATTTCTAACTTTTTTAACAGATCACTGAAAAAGGACAGATACTTAAATTCGTGGTCCTGTAGCCTCCCAGTAACGGGAGGCTTGATGTGGGGTCATCTGGTCCCAGAGAATTCAGTCCACGGAATTCAAAGGAAGTGGAGGCCACCGACATTTGATATATGCTTTGGGGACTTCAAATAGCTCCATTATTCTTGTAAAACTAATGGTGGTTGACTTCTTTGAAAATCCAAAGAATTCCACGTTCAATGTTATAAAATAAGTACCTCACCCCTTACCTGTCTCCTTCCTGCCCCTCCCCATGAGCTTCTGAGAGGAACCCTGGGATTTCGATCCCAGAACCCCACCCAATCCACTCCGCTCAGGGTCACCTCCCAGGCCGGGGTGTCCCCTCCCCGCTCTGCTGGCCTTCTCTTCCTCCTGGCCTCCCAGCTCTGGAGCCTCTGCCTCTTCCCGTCTGTGCTCGTGGCCCAGGTCATCCTCCCTGGGCCCTAAACCACCTGACGACTCAGCTTCTCCACCTCAGCCGTAACCTTCTCTCTCCTGGATTCAGAACCATGTCCCGCTGCCTACTTGCTGCCACCCCGGGATGTCTAACGGGGATCTCAAAATCAACACCATGGGCCCTCCTTAACCACACCTGCTCCTGCACGGCCTCATGGTGTCTACACGGCCTGTCTCCACCTGCTCAGCGAGAACAGAGGCCCCCATGCACCTTCAAAGCCTCGGTCGGATCCGTGGAACGTGGAGCCTCCCAAGAGGCTGGAACCTTCGTTGGATTCACCAGCTGCTCTCAGATGAGGGTGAAGAGGCAGGGCAGCCTCGTCCCCGAGGAAGGGACACCCTGAGGGATGGCCAGGGCCCAGAGCTGGGCCAGCACCCATCACAAGGTGGGCTCCATCACCCTCCAGGACATGTGGCTCCCAGGTCACAGACACAGGCCGCTAGGCTCCATCAGGAAACCACAGCCTCCTACCTGGAGCACCAGTCTCTGATCAAAAGGGATCCCGTCCCGGTTGCCAGGCGACCCTGCCCAGGCCCCTGAGGCTCGCTCTGCCTCCGCCCCCGTCTCCTTTCACGATCGTCTTTCCTACTTTTCTACTGTAGACAAGGGTGCATACCGGTCCCATCTATTTAACTAAATGTTATTCAATTTATCTGCAGCGTAAGAAAATGTGAGTGCACGGACCATGTGTAACCAAGATGTTCACTTAATCGATCGCCTTTTCTGGGTTAAAAGGCAGGAAACCATCCTTCAGGGCTGTTCCAGAGTGTTTTTCTACAGAATGGAGAAAACTGCCGCGCTGGTTGGGTTTTCCAGGGAAGCAGAACCAACTGGATAACAGGATGTACAGACACTGCGTGTGCACGTGTGCAGGTGTGTGCCTGTATGTAAACATACACATCTATGTGTACATACCCTTCAGCCTCCATAATCGCGTGGCCGACTCCTCATAATTAACCCACCGTTCTCCTGCCGTGAATGAAGCTGCCAGGACACGGGGGACAGGGACCTGCCTCCCTGCTCTCGGTTCTGCGGGTACATCTCTCGATCGTACGGCAGTTCTACTCGTAATCTTCCGAGGAACCTCCACGCTGGCTTCCACAGTGGCTGCACTGTCTGGCGCTCCCACCGACAGCGCACGAGGTCCCTGTTCTCCATATCCTCAACACACGTGCTATTTTCTGGTTTTCTGACGGCAGCCGTCCTATCGGGTGTGAGGCGGCCTCTTCACCCACACGTTGCGGCGCTGTTACGCGACAGCTCCCCCGCGGTCAGCTGAGAGCTTTAGGAGTTTCCCCACCGCACCCCAGCCGCGTGTCGGAACCTTTGGGATGTCTTCCTGTCCTTCCCCAGCCCCGGGTCGACTGCGGGAGGGATGCTCCTCACTCCAGAACGTGTCCCACAATTCCCTTTGCGACAGGACCCTCGGTCCCGCGTCCTTACCCATCGTGTACCCTAGACGTTCCCACGCCCGCCAGGTGCTCCTGGGACCCGCCCCCTCCTGAGGCCCTCGTGGGCTCCCAGACTGCCTCCCCGCCTGCTCGGGGAAGCCCCCTTGAGACTCCCGCGGATGAGGGGCTCCCCTCCCCCACAGCCCTGAGGCCGCCCGCATTTGGGGGTGAAAGGGTCACGACCCCGGCTGACCTCCTCCAGCCCGCCTGCCACCTGATGGCCCAGGAGGACAGCACAGACACAGGGAAGCCCGCGCCTCTGTCCTGCCTGCACCTGCTTCCCAGCTGCATCCTTTACATCCTTCCCACGGCCTGACCTTTCGGACACTCTCAGCCTCTCAACCCCAACCCGGCAACCTTCCTTCCTCTTTCCATCTATTGAAATCTCGAGCATTTTCCCAAATTAAGCTTAAATCAAATACCCTCCTTGACTTTTCATGCCACGTAGGTCCTGGTCACCTTTATCACCTCTCCCACATGGCACTAACTGTGTCCCCTGCCAGGAGCACCACCCCCACGGGCTGCAGCTGCATCTCTTTATACCCGTGTTCCCGGCCCAGAGCATCGTAAGGCCCCGAACAGGAGGGCGCCATCCACGGGCAGCCTGAGCCCCAAGGCGTGCGTGGGGGGGGGGGATGGACCCACAGACCCCAAACGTGAGGACACTAACGGGAGGGGGGAGAAGAAGGGGGAAAGGGGTGAGGAAGAAGACAGAGAGGAAGAAGGGGAGACCACCACCAGGGAAACACGTCTGGGGGACCGGGAAGCGCCGGAAGCTGGGGAGGCTAGAGCCACGGGGCCCTGCCCAGGAGCACGTGTTCCATTCCCTGGAGAAGGGGCACTGTGTGGAAAGAGGTCCGCAAGGCGACGCGACCCCGAGGAGAGCAGAGCACAGATGGGAGGTCGACGCAGGTGGAGGAGAGCAACGCCTTCTGGAGGCCGGGAAGGAAAGTGACCACAACAGCACAGAAGCCGAGACGGCCAGATTTCTAGCTCTCCACGCGGCTGGGACCCTGTTTCTCAAATTACACTCCCACGGTGGGGCAGGGGGGAGATTCAGGGTCAGAGAAGGTGAGGAAACACTGGACTCGCATCTCATCTCAGTGGCCGACAGTAACCACGAGCACCCTGACGTCCCCACGACATCCTGCAGGAGGAGCTTCTCCCCGATGGCGGGGGGCAGCTTTTCTTAAATGTTTCTAGGAGAAAATGAACGTCTAAGGATCGTTTCTGTAACTTTCTGTGCAGCCACGGGATGGAAACAAGACAGGCCACGCTCCACCCGCCGTGGCTCGGGGTCCCATGAACCGTCCGTCCCACGCGGTGCCCAGGACCCACCCTACCAAGCCCTGAGTCCGCACGAGGGCGAGGACCGCGGGCAGAGGGCCGGAGCTTCTGCGTCCTGACGCCGCGGCGACGGCTCACGCATCCGATGACACAGGAAGGACGCGAAGCACAGGTGCGGGTGGTGCGTCTGCTGAGTGTGAGGGAGCCTGCCGTCCGCAGAGCTCGACTCACAGACAGAAGCAGAGACACTGACGGAGCAAAACCGCCCCCGTGGGAACGACCAGAAGTGACAGCCGTCGGGGCACGAGGAGGGAGTAGAGATGGGGTGTCGCACACCAGCTCCCGCAAGGAGCCACCTGGATAGATAAACCTGCTGGGTCTTGGTCACCATCTGCACCGGTGGTGCCACTCACGGTGACCGGATGCTAACATGGTGTGGGTGTGTGTGCGTGTGTGCAGGTGCCCGTGAGTGTGTGCGTAGAAACACACACGTGTGTCGGGAGGGAGGCATTTCTCACTCAGAATATTTATTAAGGCGCCATTTCAAGTATTACAGACAAAGGTCCTGCCTGACCCCCGACACCAAGGTTCCAGGGCCCGGACGGGGGAGAGCAGCTCAGTCCTGGCCTTAGACGCAGGGACCACACAGACCCCTGGGACTGCTGGTGGGAAGGACGCAGATGTCCTGAGGAAGGAAATGCAGCCAGGTGGGGGGCAGCTAACATCTTTTGTTACATTTCACAGGTTATTCATGGACATCACAGCGACAGACTGAGTGTTACCAATAAGAAGGGAGTTGGGCCGGTCAGGAGAGGGGAAACTTTGTGTTCTTTTACATTTATTTCTACTGATGTATTTCTTAAACGGTTTCAGTTGCAATTTTGCTTTCAAAATCTAGTAATCTGAGCAATATGGAACAGAAGAGGAACCAGGTTCTCTGATAAAATATCCTACAACCAGCCAAACTATAGGGGGCAAACGTCTCACCTAAAACCAAGGGATAAATGAGATTCGTGGGGAGACTAAGTCCACGCGGATCTATGAGTGCCCGGAGAGAGTTTTCCAGCTCAAGGAAAGATTGCCTATTAATTTTCTAAAAAGTAAAAATCCCTATTCTAGGTTGCAGAACTTTGCTGAATTGTTTTACTTATTTTTTCTTTTGGCTGTGCCACTCGACATGCGGGATCTTAGCTCCCCGACCAAGGATAGAACCCGTGCCCCCTGCAGCAGAAGCGCGGAGTACTAACCACTGGACCGCCAGGGAAGTCCCTCTGCTGAACTGTTTTAAAAAGAAGTATTCTACCTTAAAGTATGTAAGGTCAGATTTATTACTGTTGTCACGCTGCATGAAATTTTTGCCAGTTCTTGGGATGATCCCTGAGGCTCTGCGGGCGAGGGCGGATCACACTTCTCTGTTGGGCCACATACGAGCCCCCGCCCGCTGTGCGCCATCTCCGGGGGATACGGCCGAGGGACCCACGACGCGTGAGCGCGGCGCATGCAGGCTGTGGGTGCCGCTGCTCGGAGGAGAGCTCGTTCGTGTCAAGACGCGGAACCTGCAGCAGGAAAGGGGCGACGTTCTCAGCAGAGTCCCGCCAGCAGTACGCACTGTGTCACCAGGACCGTGGCGGACACGAATGTTCCATCACGGGGACGGAAGCCTGTGGCTGAGCCCGCACGCTGTCCCGGGACCCACAGGGCAACGGCAGCGGAGGAGGGTAGCCTGGCCGCCGGGGCCGAGGGCGAGAAGCGTGGAGATGGGCTCCAGGGTGATCATCCGGCCAAAGGAGTGAGAAGAGGGGACAAACCTGACAGAAAGAGGTCAAAGGGAGGAAGGAGGGTCAGGGACACTGGTGATGAGAGCAGCCCCGGCGGGAGGACGCTGCCCTTCCCCCCTGGAGGAGGGGGGAGCGCTGGTGAGGACCACAGGCTCCCAGTAGAGGCTCTGGGGGTGTTTGTCAGCAGCAACTACTCAAATACATGCTTCCCCAGCAGCAATCACGTCTTTTCGGTATGGAGTGGGGAAGATCAGTGATGCCATTAGTCCACTCTTGGAACTCTGCCAAGTAGGAGAAGGACAGACTGGGGGGGCCGCTAGGGGGGCCGTTAGTGGCAGAAATAACGACTTGACAGACTCAGGCGGGCTCTGCTCCCCAGGGACCACGGAGACGAGATGGGACAGACGGGGGACAAACCAGAGGGTTGGGGCCAGGTACCGACCGCGGCAGGGCTGACCTCAGAGCAGGAAGGTACCCTCAGCACAAATGAGAAGTGGAGCACGAGGTCCCACACGAGGGGGGCCTGATGGAGAAAATCCGGCACCACCGGACCTCAGGTCCCCAGCTCAGCACGCCCTGCGCTCCCCGAGAAGAGCCTGTCCCTCTGGCGGACGTTCCAACAACAGAATGGCTGTTAATTCAAAGCTGACGAGAGCGTGAAACTGGTCTTTGCAAATGACAGTCAGAGAGCAAAGAACCCTCCGCCCAGAGGCCGGGGGGGGAGGGGGCGGGGGGACGGTGAGAGAGTACATTCCTCTGGCCTCGTTCTTGTAGCCCATGGACTAAACAGGTCAGAACCCAACTCCTCCGGGGATCCTAGACCAGATTTGTTCCGACAGCATCTCTATCCGTGTAAAGATGAAAAGGTTAAACTTATAACCATGAGCTTTTTAACATATGACCAAGCCAGCTTTCATCAGTGTGGACCCTGGAAGCCTCCTGGGTATATTTATTTTAGGTTTATTGAGGAGCAAGTGACCAATAACACTGTAATCTAAAGCGTAGGCATCAGGATTTGATACACGTGTACACTGTGAGATGATCACCGCCATCGTTAATGGACACGCCCCTCACCTCACAGAGGTGACTCCTGTGCATGTGTGTGCGTGTGTGCATGTGTGTGCTTTGAGAACACTCGGGACCTACTCTCAGCACCTTTAAAGGACACGATATGGTATTATTCAATGTAGTCACTATGCTGCACGTTAGATTCCCCAGAACTTATTCGTCCTACAGCTGGAAGTTCAGGTCCTTTGACCAAGGTCTCCCCATCGCCCCTCCCCCAGTCCCAAGTAATCACCATTCTTCTCTCTGCTCGATGACATAAGCTTCTGTGCGTGTTCGCTTCTACATATAAGTGATGCCACACGGCATTTGTCTCTCTCTGGCTGGCTTATTTCACTTAGAATAAACGTCTGCCAGGTTCATCCATGTCGCCACAAGCGGCAGGATTTCCTGACCCTCACATTTTCTTTATCCATTCATCTGTCACCGAACACTTAGGCTATTTCCACGTCTTGGCTCCTGTGACTAATGCAATGAGCACATAGTGCAGATACCTCCTTCAAGATACTGATGTCATTTCCTTTGGATGCACACCCAGAAATGGGATGGATGGACCATATGGTGGTTCTATATTTAATTTGTTGAGGAACCTCTATACTGTATGTACCAATTTATATTCCCCCCAACAGTGTACTAGGGTTTCCTTTTCTCCAACAAATAATCCGATTAAAAAACAGGCAAAGTGCATGAATAGACATTTTTCCAAAGAAGACATACAGGCGGCCAACAGGCACATGAAAAGATGCTCAACATCGCCGATCATCGGGGAAATGCAAATCAAACCACAGTGAAACATCACCTCACATCTGTCTGATGTCAGAATGGCCCTCATCAAAAAGACAAGAAGAAATTAGTGCTGTTGAGGACATAGAGAAACAGACGCCCCCTCAAGCCGCCATCGACCAGCACACCATCCATCTGGGACTCCATGCACCACCAGTGTAACGAGATTAATGGGGAATCCTGAGCCGAGTTAATAACCACTGTCTGCTGAAAAGTCTCGAATTGAAACATGTGAGACTCCTCCCCTCCGCCCCCTAACTGCAAATCCTAACGCATTTTCCTGGAAACGCTGGCTCCCTCTCACTTCCCAGCAGCTGTGGGAGCCTCACGATCCCCCTCGCCCCCGCTGCGCCCCGACCCACAACCTTCGTCCCTGTCACAAGGAAGAGCAGAGCCGGCGACAGGGACCACAACACCGACAAGCCGTCCCCTGACCCCTGTGACGTCAGAGACGCATCCCACGTACCTGACACTGAACCCCCAATGTGTCCTGGACACCACGTTCTCCTAAAAGGACTTGCGTCCCTGATGTCCCATCTCTGCCCACATATTCAACCTGCCCCCACCACTGACTTTTGCACACGAGCGTTTAAACAGGCTCAGATTTCTCTATCATTAAAAATGAGATCGGCTTCCAGCATGACAGCGCAAAAAAACCCCGCTGCCGACTCCCCAGCGAAGGTGTGAAGATTATAGCAAAAAAATAAATGAAAACAACATTTCAGCCTCTGGAAATGGTCCTGAGGACAAACAGCAAGTGAGGAAAATCTGCACAAATTTGGGGAGAAAGATGAGAGTCTGTGGTACTGGAACTGAATCTGCTCCCTCCCGCTCCTCCCAGCTCAGGGAGGCCGAGCCTGCACCCCGGACGGGGCCAACAGCAGTGAACGCGTGCAGGGTCGGGACCCCTTCCTCCCCGCCCCCCGGCCCCACACATGGCACCAGTGTGCTGAGGACAGGGGGCCCTGACAGCCCTGCCCGCCGGAGATGTGCTGGTTCCACGTCGGACCGGCAAGCCGAGAGGACCTGAGGCTGCTGCCGCCCCCCCACCAAGCGCTCAGTTCCTGGCGGGACGGGATGCTGCTCGGAGAGAAGCCTGTCTTCTTCCCAACCCCCAGCTCCAGCAGCAGCAGCGAGAGCAGACAAAATAGACTTTGAAATAAAAGGTGTTACTAGACATAAAAAAGGACATTTTATAATGATAAAAGGGTCAACCCATCAGAACATATAACAATTATAAATATATATGCACCTTAATAACAGAACACCAACGTGCGTGAATCAAAGACTGACAAAAATGATGCTGATAATAATAGCTGAAGACGTCAATACCTCACTTTCAATAACGGGTAGAACAACTAGACATAAGATCAACAGGACAGAAGCCTTAAGCAGCACTGTAAGTCAGCTAGACCAAAGACACATCTACAGAACATTGCCCCAACAGTAGCAACAGAGTACACACTCTTCTCAAGCGCACCTGGAACATGCACCAGAACAGACCATACACTGTCATGAAAAAAGCTCAACAAATTTAAAATGAGAGAGTTAACACAAATTATGTTCTCTGATCACAATGAAATGAAATTAGACATCAATAACCGGAAAGAAATTGGAAAACGCACAAATATGTGGAAATTAAACAAAGCACTCCTAAATAACCAATGGAACAAAGAACAAATCAAAAAGGAAATCAGAAAATGCACTGGGATTCATGAAAAATGAAGACAGCTAAAGCAATACTTACAGGAAAATTTATAGCTGCAAATGCCTTTATTAAGAAAGAAGAAAGATCTCAAATCAATAAGCTAAACTTCCACCTTAAGACACTGGAAAAAGAAGAGCAAACTAAACACAAAGCAAGAAGAAGGAAGAAAATAATAAAGATTAAAACAGAAACTTGTGAAACAGAGAATATAAAAACAAAAGAGAAAAATGAAGTCAAAAGCTGGTTCTTCGAAATGATCAACAAAATCAACGTCTTTAGTTAGACTGACCAAGAAAAAAGGAAAGGTTCAAATTACTAGAATCAGGAATGAAACAGGGAACACTATACAGACTTTACAGGCAGAAAAAAATGAAAAGAGAAAACTATGAACAACTTGCACCAACAAATTAGATAACTTAGATGAAATGGACAAACGCCTCAAAAGACACAAACTACCAAACCTGACTCAAGAAGAAAGAGACGCTCTGAATAGACCTTATAGCAAGTGAAGACAATGAATTAGTAAACAAAAACTGTTCACAAAGAAAAGCTCAGACCCAGATGGCTTCTCCACTGAATTCTTCCAAAAAATTCAGGAAGAATTCGTACCAATTCTTCACAAATTCTTCCCAAAAATATAAGTAAAGGGAACACTTCCCAACTCATTTTATAAGACCAGTTTACGCTGATACCGAAACCAGGCAAAGACCTGATGAGAAAGGAAGGCTAAAGATCAATATCTCTCATGATCACGGATGCATAAATTCTCAATAAAATACTGGCAGAACTAATCCAGCAACATATAAAAATAATTACAAGTTCTTGATGAAAACATTCGACAAACTAGGGATAGCACTAGGGAACTTCCTCAACCTGATAAAAGACATCTACAAAAAACTACAGCTAACATCGTACTTAATGGAGAGAGACTGAATGCTTCCTCCCTAACATCAGGAACAAGGCAGGGGTGCCCACTCTCACCACTGCTATTCAACATAGTCCTGGATGCCCTAGACAGGGCAGTTAGACAATGAAAAGAAACAGAAGCATCCAGATTGGAAAGGGAAGAAGTAAAACTATTTGCTGGTGCCATAATCTTGTACATAAAAAATTCTAGGAGGGCTTCCCTGGTGGCGCAGTGGTTGCGAGTCCGCCTGCCGATGCAGAGGATACGGGTTCGCGCCCCGGTCCGCGAAGATCCCACATGCTGCAGAGCGGCTGGGCCCGTGAGCCATGGCCGCTGAGCCTGTGCGTCCGGAGCCTGTGCTCCGCAACGGGAGAGGCCACAGCAGCGAGAGGCCCGCGTACCACAAAAAATAATAATAATAATAAAAAAATAAAATAAAAATTCTAGGAAATCCATTAAAAACAATTAGAACTAATAAATAAGTTCTACAAGGTTGAAGGATACGAGATCAATATAAAAAATCAATTGTAATTCTATGTACTTGAACAATCTGAAAATAGAAACAGTTCCATTTATAATTACATCAAAAAGAATAAAATACTTGGGAATAAATTTAACAAAAGAAATGAAAATCTTATGCTCTGCAAACTACAAAATACTTTTGAAAGAAATTAAAGATCTGAACAAAAGTGCCTCCATGTCCATGAATCAGAAGATTTAACTCTTCAAACTGATGTACAGATTCACTGTGATCCCCGCCACAAGTCCAACTGACTTCTTTATAGAAACTAACAACGTGACTCTAAAATTCGTATGGAATTGCAAGAGACCCAGCACAGCCAAAACAATCTTGAAAAAGAAAAACAAAGTTGAAGGACTCACATCTGGATTTTGAAACTTCCTACGAAATAGTAATCAAGACATTGTGGTTCTGGCATGAGAACAGATTAATGTAACAGAATTGAAAATGCAGACATAAACCCATAGATTTCACGGTCAACTGACCTTCAACAAATGTGCCAAGACCACTGAATGGGGAGGGTAGACTTCTCAACAGATGGTGCTGAGACAACCTGACAGCCACGCACCAAAGTATGAGGTGGGACCCCAATCTCATACCATACACAAAAATTAACTCTAAATGGCAAAGACACCTAAACTCTTAGAAGAAAACATCATGGTAAAATTTCATGACTTTGGATTTGGAAATAAATCGGTGATGATGAGAAAGGTCTGGAGATGATGGTGGCGATGGTTGCACAACAATGTGAACATCCCTGATGCCACGGAACTGTACCTTTAAAAATGGTTAAAATGATGAATTTCATGTGATGTATATTTTTCCACAATTAGAACAATAAAATGTTTTTAATCTTTAAAAACTAAAAAAGTAGAAATTGAAAAAAGGAATAAAGTTCTGATACAATGTGGATGAACTCAACCTTGAAGACATTAGGCTTAAGTGAAAAACTCCCGTCACCTAAGACCTCAGGTCACATGATTCCATTCATATGAAACATCCAGAAAAGGGAAGTCCACAGAGACACGCAGTAGGTTAGGGGGCGCCTAGCACTGGGGTGGGGGATGGGAGGACAGGAGGGATGAAAATGTTCTGAAACTGACTGTAGTGATGTTGTATAAACTAAAAATCATGGGATTATACACTCTCAATGGGTGAACTCTGCAGAGTGTCAATTATATCTCAACAGAATTGGTTTTTTTCAAATGAAAGAAAAACTTGCCCTGAGTAGAAGGAAAGTTTGCTCTTATTTAAAAGAATGAGTGTGATGTTTTTTCACCTTTCCTAATAGTTCTTGCTTTGAAATTGAATAATCAAGAAACAGAGGCTTCAATATATTATTTAAAATAAAACATAGGGGCTTCCCTGGTGGCGCAGTGGTTGGGAGTCCGCCTGCCGATGCAGGGCACGCGGGTTCGTGCCCTGGTCCAGGAGGATCCCACATGCCGCGGAGCGGCTGGGCCCGTGAGCCATGGCCACTGAGCCTGCGCGTCCGGAGCCTGTGCTCCGCAACGGGAGAGGCCACAGCGGTGAGAGGCCCACGTACCGCAAAAAAAATAAATAAATAAATAAAACATAAACAGTAGAATAAATTCCTTCTGAATTTCTGGGGAAGAAAGAAGAAAGCTCAGAAAAGACACACAGCGCAGAGCAAAGTATGTAATCTTTTCAAGTTTTCAAGCATATAAAAGCAATGATATAAACTTAAACAATAGCACAAGACATATGTTACATTAAACAGGGTAAAATCACCCAGAAAGAGAAAGACTAGGATTGTGTCAAAAAATAAAATGCAACTCTACGTTCTCCGAAACAGAGAGACATAGAGAAGAATCGAGATATATTATGGTTGAGCTCAGGACAAAACTGTCAAAAATAGGAAGATTTCATAACAGATAAATAGTAAAAGTCAGAATCTATCACGAGTGCAGATGCACTGAAATGGTTAAAGGAAAAACCGTAGAATATTTAAGAAGAAAGTCAACAAAAACACAGCAGCACACGGCTGCTACCACCCATCTCGCGTAATATCTCAGGGAGGCAAGTAACGCGAGGCTGTGAAGACTGAATAAAATACGAATAAAGATCATTTCATATATCCAGATAAATGGAGACGTGCATACCACTATGTGATAGAGTCTCCCAGTGTCAGTTCTTCCTAACTTTATCTGTAAATCCAACATAATCCCAATCAAAATTCCAAACACGATTGCTTGGAAGCTTGAAACGTGATTTTAAAGTTTATCTGGATGAATAAACACGTCAGGAAATGAAGGGGGATCACCCTGTCAGATACTAAAAAGCTTCCTGTTAAAACAGTATGAAGTTGCTAGACCAATGGAAGCAAAGAAAAATCCAGAAACAAACCAAAGTACGGATGGAAATGCACAGCCTGATAAGGTTCCATCTAAAACTCAATTAAAATGGACAAAAGATGGATTAATCGATTAATTTAGGTGTGGACAACTGGACAGCCATGTGAAGAAAAATCAGTAGATCCTGGAATTGGTCTGTGATCTGATTAGATTTGCAGAGCTGGGTGACCCTGTGTCCGTGGTAAAGGGGGACCAGGAATCCACAGTGGCTTGGGTGGCTGACGCCTATAATCTGACGTCAGCGGAAGAAAAGGCTTGAGGTCACTCAGTGTTTGCCACCATAGAACATCTTAGGGAAGATAAATGGGGTCGATCAGTTGTTTCTATTTGTTCTGAAGAACTAGAGGGAAGAAAATGATGAGCTGGGTGCTGAACGTCGGCTGCATTTCGGAGCCGGGGAAACACACCGGGCGGCCAGCTCAGCTCCGCGGAGAGGGGACCCCTGGCCCACAGTCCGTCACCCCTAACCCCAAGGAGCAGGGCAAGGGCACAGGTGGCAACACAGCCCCACCAGGGCTCAGGAGGCACCAACCTGCGACGCTCCTGGAAACCTTTCACCCAGAACAGCGGCCAAGACGTGACATGACGGCCTGACCAGGGCAAGAACAGGACAGAAAATCCAAGGACGAGGGTCTGCGGAGAAGCATGAACCAGGAAACCGTGTCTCCCTCTGGGAAGTGGGGAGACAGCGAGGGGGAGAAACGGCCCATCCACAGGGCTGCTGTCCCCACCCACCCCCTGGGGACACGCCTCATCCTGGGAGCGAGGACGGAAATTCTCAGGCCTCCTCTGCAGGGAAGTGATGCCTGAAAAGTAGACAACGGCTCTGGGGACCTGTCAAGGGGGAAATGTAATGACAAAACTGAAAAACGGCTGCATTTGAGGAAAATTGACAAAGAAATAGCCACAGAAGAAGGAAAATCGGGGTAATGTAGTATTCAAGTAGGCAGAGAGAAATGCTAAGGAAGCGATGGTTGCGTGGATACAAACTGGTCAAGCGCATTACGAAGAACGAAACAAGGGCCTGGAGTTTGACTCTGAACATCAAATTGTTTTGTAAATCAGTGGTGACACTTTCTCAGCCCATCTCCAAACCCTCTGCTCCCTGAAAAAACCACTTCCCTGATCCTTCCCTACTTCCCTCCTGGGGGCCGTCATGCTGTCCCGCACGTGTCCTGCCCACAGGGCACGTGGAGGCCACCGGGTCCTTATTAGATGCCACTGTATCCAGACCGCAAGCCAGAGGTTCCGGGGAACAATCTCAAACTCTCATGGGTTCTCTGACCAGCTCCTGGTCCCTAAATGTTGCAGCTACGACTTGAGACCATGTGTGTACACTCGTTATGAAGCCCAGAGAGTCGTTTGTTTTTCTTATAAAATGTATTAAGTTCACCTTTATCCAGCCACCAGCCTGGGAGCAGATGGAGGTCTCCAGGGATGAAAAAGCCTTGAGACCTGGTTTCCTTTTAGTGATTATCAGTGACTGGCTGTCACTTTCCACAGAGCAAATTAAGAAACATCTATTTGAATTACTGTACATTCAAGCTCTCAGAGTACACACGTAAATGGAATTTTTCTTTTGCTGCAAAAGAAAATGTGCACCATAGCCTAAGCTGGAGAGAAAAACCCTGCACAATCTATCAGGACACAGGACGGGGCGGGCAGGGCTCCTCTGGTGGGAATGAGGGGCACATTGGGAGGCGTGACCACAATCCAGGCCCCATCAGGGGCTACTCCAAGGGCTTTTTTTTTTAATAAATTTATTTATTTTATTTATTTATTTTTGGCTGCGTTGGGTCTTCACTGCTGCATGCGGGCTTTCTCTAGTTGCGGAGAGCGGGGGCTACTCTTCGTTGAAGTGCGCGGGCTTCTCATTGTGGTGGCTTCTCTTGTTGTGGAGCACGGGCTCTAGGCACATGGGCTTCAGTAGTTGCGGCACGCAGGCTCAGTAGTTGCGGCTCACAGGCTCTAGCGCGCTGGCTCAGTAGTTGTGGCGCATGGGCTTAGTTGCTCCGTGTTAAGTGGGATCTTCCCAGACCAGGGCTCGAACCCGTGTCCCCTGCATTGGCAGGCGGATTCTTAACCACTGAGCCACCGGGGAAGCCCTGGTCCAAGGGCTTTAAAGAAAGAACAGTCACCAATGAGATGAAGGCTCAGGCATGACTCCCAGCGTATAGGAATGGTTTGGGGGTGGCTGATGGGCCACAAAGGGGAAAATAATAAATTACCTCCAAATTACGCAAAGCTGCACAGTAAACGAAGTGAAGAGAAGAGGCTAAGAGGCCTGAAAGGGGGAGCTGAGCGATGCTGGTGGCAGGTTGGGGCCGGGGGTCCACGTGCAGCCACCTGGTAACTGGCTCCCTGAGTCCGTGTGCAGGTGATGGGGATGCCTGTGGAGACCTGGGCGTCCTTTTCTGTTGAGGAAATTTAGACCGAGTTGGAATCACCGCTTTCCTAAGAGGGCAATTCCACGTCTTCAGGTCCTTGAATGTCACTGTCTCCACGGAGGACCAAAGTGCCAGGGGACACGAGGACGCTTCAGAATCGTTTCCCGACTGTCTCACACTCCTGCTCTCCAGCCGTGCCCCTCGAGGACTTGCTGACCTGTGACGGCATCACACCTAGAAGAGGGACAACCTGTATGTAGAGCGTGTGACCACGAGACGGCGGGATGGAGCATGTATCAGATGTACGAGACCTAGCAGACCACATCCCCCAAAGCACCGTGTGCTCGGGACAGAAGTCACATCGCGAAAACTGGCATTCACCGCAATGTTTCTGGGGCACTTCTGTAAAACCACCCTCAGAAACAAGAGCACGTCTCTGGATCACCCACCGTTGTGACAGACCCTCCTTCTCTGCGGCCGACTTGATTTGAGGTGAAGTATGAGTAGCGCTGCTCCTGGAGCTGTGACACAGTGTGTGCCCCACACCTCACGGGACCTCCTCCCAGGGAGATACTGTCACACGTGTTTCATGAGTGGCCACGGAGGCTCACGTCTCTGTGGACAAAGTTCCCATGGATTCACAGTCATGAGATTTTCTGAATCAGAAATCAGAACAGGAACAGTGGGCCTCCAGCTATGAGCTCAGGAAGGCGACAGTGAAAGGTCACGTGAATAATGAGTGGGGTCGACGGCAGCTCCAAGTACATGACAGACCTCGTCTGCACCTAATGGATATAACCTCAAGGTCAGACTGTCACTCGTGTGACACCTTATGACAAACAGAAATCAGAGTCTTAGGAATAAATAAGAACAATGTTCTTTCTCTTATAGGCCCCTTTTTTCATTGTATCCTTAAGGTTAGGTATACTTCTTAAATACAAATAATAAAGGAAAAAATGTGAAAATATTTTTAATTAGCTGAAAGCAAAGCATATAATCACTGTGAAAACTGACACCTTTAAATAACTGACAAGTATCTACGTTTGAAGCAATGGGCGTGATGGATGGAGCTGATGAGAAATTTTGAAAATAAACTTTTAAGTGTTGAACTATCTTCTCAGATGTTAATAGACATTTTCAAAGTGAGTGTAAAATCAGTACAATTATCACAAGAAAGTTGAGAAAATATGTCTACAATATTCACTTGGGTGGAAGACAAAATATACCACTTAAGAAATGCTGGGTTCACCTCCTGGAATTTTACTCAAAACAGAATTACTCAAAGATTCATTTCCCCATTAGAAACCAACATGAGCAGGGGATTACACACTGAGAAATCCTCGACATAAAGCATAGATGACGAGGTTAAAGTAATGTCTTAGATAAAATAAATTCTAACATTCTAAAATAAATTCTAACAGCCAACATAAGTATGATTTGTTCATCATCATCAAAGCCCAAATCTAAAACGCTTTGTGTTTATCGCTAAAAGATTACTGTCACCAGGCTCAGTCTGAATCCAGAGCGAAAAAAATCTGTACGACTGAACTATAATAACATCGTCCTTCTTTCGCTCTCAGATACCTTGGATATCACAGCGAATCAACGCTATAATATGGACCCAACACCTGCCAGAAGCGTATACGTGACCTCACATCCTCTGTTCCTTCTCCACCAAATTAGAGAAATCACAGCTTAAAGGGTTTACGTTTGCTAATTAAAACAATCATTGGGGCTTCCCTGATGGCGCAGTGGTTGAGAGTCCGCCTGCCGATGCGGGGGACAAGGGTTCGTGTCCCAGTCCGGGAAGAGCCCACATGCCGCGGAGCGGCTGGACCGGTGAGCCAGGGCCGCTGAGCCTGCGCGTCCAGAGCCTGTGCTCCGCAATGGGAGAGGCCACAACAGTGAGAGGCCCGCATACCGCAAAAAAACAAAAAACAAACAAAAAAAACAATCAGGGGCATAAAGCTTAGATAATTAAGCATACTTGAATTCAACACATTCCAACATAAAACTGTAAATAAATAAATAAAGCTGGTTGCTCCCGGGAAAGACACAGCGGAAACACAGGTTTTCTCTTGCACAGAACAAACCCTGATGGTCAGAGACAAAATTTAATTTGCAGATTCTGCCTCTGAGCCCAGCATTCAATGGTCCCTTGATCTATGGTGACAGCAGGTAAACAGCGTGCATATTGCATCCCAGGCTTGGACAGCAGAGACGGCTGACTGCCGCTGGGCGTCTGTGTGACAGGCGGGAGAACGACCTTCCCGATAGAGAGAAAACAAACAACGTGTAAACAAGAAATCGCAGCCCCAGACCGTTGAGGTTGTGAAAACAACAGAGACCCACCTGCCTGCAGACCTGGGAATCCGACCCCGTGCCACGGAGCAACAGGAAAACACCACCTCTGAGCAGCTTTTCCCAAAAGTCACGTGGGACAGGGAGAGACCCAGAAAATTAAGAAGGCAAATGCCAGGCTGATTCATAGAAAGGGAGAAACGGCAAATCTAGGAATGAATGAGATTATGAGTGTGAGGCCCACAGGTAACAACGTTGGGGGGAAACACTTAGAAGCTGGGGTTGTGACCTTGAGAACCTGCGGCCTAGGCCCCGCGGGCTGCCCATCCCTTTGGCGGGGCTGCCGTCCCCACCCCACCCGGGGCCTTGTCTCTACCTGCTGGCGGGACAAGCTGGGAATGAGGGTGGCAACAGCCTGACGGGAACCAGGAGGGAAGAGCGGATGGAGACGCTGCCCTGGAACCTCCCCGCATGCGCCCCCAGCCTCCAGAGACCCCACCACACCCTGCACCTGCCCCAGGTGGGTTCACAGGTGCTCCAGCACATAGTAGGGAGAGAGGAAACGGAGAAGAGGCTCAGAGAGAAAGGTCTGGTGCCGCAGTGGAAGGCTCTGAACGACACGGGACAGGAAGCCTGATCAGGTGTCTGCTTTCTAGTTTCGGGAAGTTTTTAAAGAGGGGCTGACGGCCCGAGCTGAGAGCAATAAAGAACGCTAGAGACTGGGGGGATTCTGTCCTGTCCCTAAAATAAAGCAATTAAGTAACTATCACACGCCCCCAAAATATGGTCCTAAGATCATATTTTTTCTTCCATATAAAATTTAAGAGGAAACCCCTGAGAGTGGATTAGAATATTGTGCCTTTTCAACTATCCCCTCAACCTGTTCTAATACACGTGGAACAGGGAGGGTCAGAAATTAAAAGGACGCTCTCGTGCTAAGGGAACACATTAGACAGGGGGGCCTCTGCATGCACACCCACCTCTCCCCGCTGGGAGGACTAACGAGACCCAGAGGCTGGTAGCCAGCAGTGTGGAAGCTTCAGGAAGGCCGTCCTGCCGGAGCGGCCCCGGGACACACGTCCAGCAGAGAAGCAGCAGCCTCCCAGGAGAGATGCAAAGGCTAGCGAGCTGGGACCGCGCTCTCAAAGCCACACTTAGGGGAAAACGTGATCTTTTCTCACAAGCAAACGCCCCATACAAACAGGACCTGGCAGGAAGGCAGCAGCTGGGAGAGCAGAGGATGAAGAGAGTCAGGTGGAGGATTATTGCTGCAGCGACCGCACTAAACCCGGACGGACATCGCAGCATCATCAATACAGAGAAGCAGGAGGCTCGAGAGGAGTCTGAAGGTGGACCCGACAGCGCAGATCAAGAGAGAAAGTGCAGCTTTAAAGTACCATCCTGAAACCAGTCTTACCAGCCAGAGCGAATACAGAAGCATCAGGCTGGGGTCTCAGCTGCGCATTAAGAGTAAGTCCCCTGTACAGTAAGGGTTTACCCTCCTGTAAGTCCCCAGTCCCCTCCCGCATTAACGAAACTCCAGCGGGGATGGATGGAAGGTCTGCTGAGGAGGTTTCCACTGGCCAGGCAGCCAAAGCAGAGGTCAGAGAGCACAGGCGCGAGGGCAGCCCTGTGCAGCCCTCCCAGCCCACGTGAGGTTACGTGTGCGGAGGGACCACCCCTCGGCTGATCACCGAACGCCACCATTTCCAGATTTGAGAACCCACTCAAGCCTCCTCCATCTAGAAGAGACTCAGATTTTCAGCAAGTTTATGTCTGAGATTCCTAAATCCATTTGGCAGTTTTCCACTCAAAATTCCAAAGAAAAGAGATGTGAAAAGAAGCAGGTGTGTATTTATGCCTTATCCTCATAAATGACAAGAACATTGACTAATATAAATATTAATTTTTATTTTAAAATGCCTTACTATTTCGATCGATCCCTTACAAAAATAAACTACCAGTGTTAACGCGGGACCTGGCCATTGGTAAGCGCCGTGAATTTCCAACACAGATGACACTCACCATTTCGTGACCGTAAATGTTTACTGAAAGGAATGTTGTCTGACCGCCGTTCTTGAATCCTACATGTTATAACTCCTAACTCCCAGTGAGTGGAAATTTATTCATTTTATTGAATGTAAATTAAAATATGATATCAAAGCATCTTGACAAACAATCAAAGAGGGCCTCCTGCAACCACGAGATCACCCCTCCTGTGTTTTTCTGCCCCAAAGAGATTCTAGAACACTGAGATTTTATTTCCAACAAGTATGGACATGAGTTAAATGCTGAAACGTGATGAGATGCCATAGCTGGCTACCTGAAATGAGAACTAAGAAATTACCCTTCCTAGTGGGCCTAAGGTCATCCGATCTTAAACACTGGGGATTCAGTCATTATTTGTTGTTAAGAGCTGGCCACTCAAGCCAGGGAGAAAACGATGCTATTGGCATTAATGCAGCCTTGGCTGACCTGGCCCCATCCAGGCGCCCCGTCAGGGTCCACATCCTGACTCCCAGCTCCAAGCCCAACACCACCCTGCTCGCTGAATTTCAACCGCCACATAACCACGCTGTGAGCGACAGGAATAATCCATTCCAGAGACAGCTCACGGGAACCACGCACTCAAATGCGGCAGTGCACACAGAAACCGTTTACAAATAGTAAAGTACAACACAATTTGGGGGCAAATACCTGCAGTCAGCTCGGCCGCCAACTTCACACTGATACACCTGAGGGACCTACATACCGACCCGACTCTCAAATGACCCACATTCTCTGTGGCAACAGAGAAGCACTGTGATTAATTTCCCCAATCCTGTCCATCAATTATATAAGCTACTGAGTAAAACAGGAAATAGGGCTTCCCTGGTGGCGCAGTGGTTGGGAGTCCGCCTGCCGATGCAGGGGACACGGGTTCGTGCCCCGGTACAGGAAGATCCCACGTGCCGCGGAGCGGCTGGGCCCGTGAGCCATGGCCGCTGAGCCTGCGCGTCCGGAGCCTGTGCTCCGCGACGGGAGAGGCCACAGCGGTGAGAGGCCCGCGTACCGCAAAAAAAAAAAAAAAAAAAAAAAAAAAACAGGAAATAATGTCCAGACACATAACCACGCATAGCATGTATCTACCTGTGTGTGTGTCACCACCAGGCTTCCGGGAACAGGGAAAATCACCATTTCAAAAGCTGAGGCTTCAAATTAAATTACTTCCCTGTTGGATTCAAAAAGTGTGGATTCAGAAGCAACCCTGGGTATGGTCTATTCTAAGTCACTTATTTCACAGATGTAGAACCTGAGGAAGGGTTAGAATCGAGTGAATTTCCTGAGGCCGCGCAGCTATTTCCCATCACTGCTGATGTCCAGGGCTCCTGCAGGACCCCCAAGAAAGGGTCCATCAGCCACGGGACGCAGTGCTTCCCACCCGGTCAGACAGCAGCTTACGAGGCAATGACTCAGCCCGTGGCCAAGGTCGTACCGCGGCGCAGAATCTGCTGCCCACGGGATGCGGTGCTTTGTCCTCCGCTGTTCGCTCTGGTCATAGCTGGAAACGAGCTGCCTAAATTCTCAGCACTTCTGCACCTTGGCGTCTGTGTATCACACGTTCCGACAGTTCCAGCAGTATTCGGAAGACAGGTTCTAATTTCTTTCTAATTCAATTCTATTTGGACCTACTTAGAAGAGCCACAATCATAAGTGTGTGAAATTATTGCTTCTATATGTATTTCAGGAGCATTACAGAAAATGGTTGAAAACACTGATGCAGAAGGTTGGAATTTCTTTCAAAAGTCTGCTAATCTAAACCGTTGGTGGGATGTGAATTTATATTTAGCTGCCTTTTGAAACACTTTCCTAGGACCATTTAAATGTGTTTACTTAGAGCCCCAGAGTATTATCTGGGGAATGAAATAGCACATAAACTACCAGCAGAGAATAATCTCCTGGCCGACACAGCAAAGCATCTGCCAGCAAATACCCTGCCACTTGGAGGCGCACATCCTGCTGCTCCGGGACACAGATGACGAGCTTGTGCCGCTCCATCTTGGGCCCGGATCAGTGGACACTCACCAGGCCGGCTCTGCCGGCACGTCCAACAAACACTGCTGCGGTCAAGGCTGTCAGATACACTTCCTGTAATTTTCTGAATAATTCCCTCGCTTGTTTGGAATTCTAATTTAATTTCACAGTACATGGTAGCAGGTTTGCAAAAGTCCTGTTTAGAATAAAGCTGGTCAATTATCTGTGAGTCTACTTGTTAACTTATTCTTTCATCAGTACCCACAAAGAAGCAAGAACTGTGCTGGGAGCTGTGGACACAAGAAATATTTGTTCTTTAAAAAAAATGTCCGAGGCAGATTTAGAGTTAAGGCTTCAAACTTCTTACACAAGTATTTAGAAATTCTACTGCATGTGTGAATAGAGAAGAATTCAAGTTCAAAGCTGTAAGTGTAAGAGAAAGAGTAAGAGGGATGAATTACTGACAGGGCTCAAGTTTTACTTTCCTTTTCACTCCTTTATAAATTAATTCTGAGCATATAGAATATGCTCCGGTGGCAAGTATTCCCTCCAAGGAAGCAAGTCGACCTGAGTGCCATGAAGACCCCGGCCCACGTCTTCACGGGTGAGAGCAGAGGGCCATGTGTTCCTTCTCAATTGTCTATGTATTAACTAAAAATGAGAAAGGAAACCTTCTGAACAACAATAAAATTAACAGACTACAAAGTGAATACAAAATACGGAAACAAAGAGATAAAATTCACTTTGCAGATAAAACAACGAGCCACATAGAGGAGCCAAGAGAATCTACTGACAAGCTGAGACAGTCACCAGGACGTCTGTGCACCAAATCAGTAATGAAACTCAGCAGGTGCGAACCCAAGAAGAGGAGCCAACCAGAATGAGCAAGAGAGTTTTTAAAATTCTATTCACAACAGGACCTAAAACTGTACGATGCTTTTCCAAGTATACATCTAACCAAGGATGTCCAACACCTAAGTGTGGAAACTAACAAATATTATTTAGAACATAAAAGAAGTCCTAAATAATGTGGAGACATACACTGTGCTTGTAATAGAGAAGACTAAATACTGTAAAGCCATAAGTTCTCCATTAACTACTCTATAAATTCTAGCTGATTTGAATCAAAATCTCAATAGTGTTTTGGAAAACCTGATAAGTAGTTTTCACATGGAAAAAAGTAAGAGGTCTAGAGTAATTAAATAATTTTTTCAAAAACAAGATGGGTATATTTGTCTACCAAGTATTAGGTTTTAAAGGCATAATAATTAAGATGAATTATTGCCAAAAGGTTTACTAAATAGACCAAGGAAACAAAATAGAAAGCACTGGAATCGACCCATACTCACGTGGGAACTTGACATATAACAGTGATTGATGTATTTCATATTGATGAGAAGGTGACTAAATTGGAAGAACAGATTATCCCGACTGAAAAATAAAATGACATCCCTATCTCACCCCAAACCAACTCTAAGTAAATTAAATATGTAACAGTGAAATGCAAACTTTAAAGGCTTAAGGAGAAATAACTGGCATCTTTATCATATGGAAGGTGTAGAAGATATTCTAAAGAAAATTAAAAAACAAAAATTGCAAAACGAAACAGTCAATTTTAAAATTTAACTAAAATTAACATATGCACAACAATAGACACTACAAAACGGTTACAAAAGAAGTCACAGCTGATAAAGGGTTAGTATCTCAAATATATGAAGAACATCTATAAATTAATCAGAAAAGACAAATAAACCAATAGAAAAATGAGCCAAGGATATGAAGAGACGATCAACATAAAAGAAAATATGAAGAGTCAATAAACCTTAGGAAAGTATGTACAATCTCATTAGTGATCAAAGGCTCACAAACAAACAGAAAAACACAATGAGGCTACCCCACAGCCTTCAAATGCCAAAAACTAGAAGTGTTACAACAGCGATTGTTGAATGAGAACGTGAAGTGAAGGAGTTCTCACAGGCTGATAATGGGGGCAAACCACATTTTACATCAAACTGAAAATAAAGTCAAGCTGAAGATGGTCTTACCCTACGACTCCAAGATTCCACTTCAAGGTAAATCCTAGAGCAGGTTCTCAAACTCTAGCTTGGATCAGAATCACTGGGGTGCTTTTTGAAAACCAGATTTCTGGGCCTCAATACCAAAGTTTCTGGTCCAGGAGGTCTGGGGCGGGGCCCAGGAATTTACATTTCTAGCAAGTTCCCAGGTGATGCTGAGCTGCTGGACCTGGGACCCCACTTCAAGAATCACTGCTATGGGGACCGCTGCTCTTTCACCCAAGGAGATGGGAGAACTGCCCACCACAGCCGAGCTCTAATGCCCGAAACTGGACATGACCCAAATGCCCGTCAGCCTGAGGAAGGGTAAACCGAGTCATTACAACAGTGCAGTACGCACGGACGTCCACCCGCAAACACCTGCAAACAACTCTACATGTTTTATTATTGACGGTGGAAACAGAGATGCGATCTGTGACAAAAACACGCCTGGGGTGACATGAACCAGATGCCTGGGAGGACCGGTCCAGGGTGGGCACAGAGCGATGCAAGTGAGGGGAGGATACAGGAGCCTCAAGGAATCACACCCTTAAGGCTTCACTTCTTGGAAAACTGAAAGTATGAAGCACATTTGGCTTGATGTCAAGATTCAATATACCTGAGAAGGGATGGAGTGGTGAGCGTTATGTGGTTCTCTATTCCTAGGTCTGCACTTGGAATAGTTTATAATAAAATGAACAAAATCCTATATCAATATGAACTGTCTAAGAATCAACTGTACATAGTAAACGAATGCTTTATAAAAGCATTTTATTTGGATTAAACCTTGTGTCAGAACACAAACACGTGACTTTGTAGCTAAGGGAGTTTCTCAACCAGTGAGTCCCTAACGTGGTCCACAGGCAGGTGGGCACCTCCTGTCTGCATGGCACGTGGGCACCTGGCCCCCCAGGAGCTTAGGGGTATGTCCAGGGAGAGGGACTCCAGTGACTGGAACAAATGCTCTGCCAGAACCACTGGCTGTGCCGTTAGGGAGAAGATGGGGGTCAATAAGAACTGGGGTGCACTTACAAAGGTGGGTTTTTAGTTGAACCTTTGAATTCAACTAAAAAAAGAGGAGCGATGTGTCAGGTAAAAGGTGGGGAGACGTCACTGCCTGCAGGAGAGACACACGTGCGAGGTGGTCAGGGAAGGGTGGGCTGTTCACCTGGAACCCAGGTTCTGACCTGGGGCCATCAGAACAGAAAACGGCAGGTGACAGGAAACCGAGCACTTAAGAGAATCCAGTAAAGGACATGTCGCTACCCAGTTCTCACGCCAAGCGAAGTTCACCTTGATGACGCTCTTCCTCTTACAGCTGCATCCAGCTATCTCATCACTAGGTTGTCAGCTCTGCTGTGAACGGAGCTCCGTCCCCCGCCCCCTCTGTCCACACCTGGACGGGCAGAGGCTGCAGCCCCCAAGCTGCACAAACTGAACCAGCCCACACTCCCTGCCCAGAGCCCGCCCGCAGCTGTCACCCCAAGGAGCACCGGGCTCCGTGGCCCGACCGAGGCTGGAAGGCCCTGGGCCCCGCTCTCTGCTCCACTGCTCTCTGTCCGCGTCCCATATGGTCCCGTGGGGCCTCGCTCCGTGGGTCCTTCTGTCTCGACCCCCGAAGGTCTCTGGTCGACCAGGTGGCCGTCTCATCCACAACCACACGCCCAGCAGCTTCCTTTCCCTGGTCCTACTTCCCACTCCCTTCACAGAAATTACAGCTTTGCATCTACCGTATCACTATCCGCCTGCTTATCCTTGTCTCAACACATAGGCTCGAGATCGCTGAGTATTCACCGTCAAGATGCACGCCTGGGACACACAGGTGACAAGGAAACATTCTGTGGGATAAATGAGCGAATGACCGAACACTCGCCGTGTTTATATTTTTGCAAAGAAACGAAAGAGAGAATGGTTTAAGAACAGAGTGACAGGTAAGGGCGTGGGGCTGCAGAAGGAGGAACACTCGCTGACCTTCCCTAAAGCGCTGCGAGCCTCGGCCACGGCCCCAGCGCTTTCCCGAGGGACCCGGGCTCTTCCCAGGCCCCAGGAAGCTGTTTAGGCCACGACAAGTGACATTCATTCCACCAGGATGGGAAAAGCCAAGGTGACGTTAAATAGATGGAGAATCTCGCAGAGGTCTTTGAAGTACAGGTTATTTTAAAACCCCTGCAGGCAGGCGAGCACTTTTGCCATTTGCTAATATCAGGAGAGCCGGAAGCAACGAGTTATTGGTAATTAAAGTGATTTTTCTAAAAACCTGGGAAGTCTTCCCAGGACTCCATTCTAATTTCTAACCAGTGGATTTGAGAATTTACATAACAAAGGTCACACTTGAAATGTGGGGTTAGTACTACTAGAAGACCAGTGAAAAAACTCCCTGCAGCCGTCACAGAATCTACAGCAACAGGGCAAAAAGAGCAAAACTCAAGAAACAGTTACCCTGCTTTGCTTTATTTCTTTAATTGGGAAACAGTGATCTAAAACATAAGCCAAATTTATTAATACTATGAAAAGAAATCATCTTGGCTAACAATAATTTATTTTTTATCACCATTAACACTAAAAAGCTGCAAAAAAAAAAAAAAAGCAAAATCTCAATATTAGAAGTAGTACGATGAGCAGCCTATTTTAAGCCCCACCTTTTTTAAGTTTATGTTTGTAACACAACCAAGCCCCTCCTCCGAGCACGTGCCCACCCTTCTGCACGGCCTCCATCCTCTCATCGGGATGACATACTTGCGACTTGAATACCTAGGCCTCTGGAAGGGAGCCATACGCCAGAGTGAACGCGGAGAAATGCCAGGATTCTAAGAACATTTCCGTCTGGTTTGTCAAGCCAGCTCTTCATTAAAGGCCGTCACGTGTCCTGATGCCGAGACAGCAGACAACCTCACAAGATTTACACAGCCAAGAAGACAACGCAGCCCAAATGCTGATGCCGTGAGGTCATTAGCTGATGAAGTTCCGTGTTGCAGCAAATGTACTAATACCCGAGGTTCAAACCCCAGTTCCACCATCCACCGGCTCTTCAGACAAACAGCAGTCTCTCCACAAAGCCCCGGTCACCCAAACACAGGTTTTGTCCACCCCTCAGTTTTTTAGTGACAATAAAATACGTGTGTAAACCCATGTTTTAAATAAATAGACTATTTTTAGAGCAGTTTTAGGAATATAAAAAAATGGAGGAGAAGGAGTTCATATAGCCCCTTCTTCACTCCCCCGACCCTCCCCCCGTGTTATTAACATCTTGCAACGTATGGAACGTCTGTTACAGCTGCTGGACCAATATCATATCAATACATTATTATTAACTACAGTCCACAGTTCAGTTAGGGGTCACTCCTGGGGTTGGACATTCTACAGGTTTGGACAAATGTATCCACCACTATAGTATCATACAGGGTAGTTTCACTGCCCTAAAAACCCTCTGTGCTCCACCTAACTATCCCTCCCTACAATCCCTGTAAACCACTGATCTTTTTACTGTCCCCATAGTTCTGCCTTTTCCAGAATGTCTTATAGTTGGAATCACACAATCTGTAGCCTTTTCAAATTGGCTTCTTTCGCTTCGTAATATGCATTTAAGGTTTCTCCATGTCTTTACATGGCTCGAAGGCTCATTTATTTTTAGCTGAATAATATTCTCTTGTTTGAATATACTACAGTTTATCTACTCACCGGCTGAAGGACATCTTGGTTGCTTCCAAGTTTTGGCAATTATGGATAACATTGCTACAAGCAACCATGTGCAGGTTTTTGTGTGGACATAGGTTTGCAACTCATTTGGATAAATACCAAGGGTTGTTGGATTGTTGGAACTTCAACTGTTGGATTGTTGGATCAAATGGAAGAGTGTAGTTAATTTTTTTAGGAAACTGTTAAACTGTCTTCCAAGGTGGCTGTACCATTTTGCACTCCCACCAGTAGTGAATGAGAGTTCCTGTTGCTTCACATCCTCATCAGCATTTGGTGCTGTCAGTGTTCCAGATTTTGGCCATTCTGATAGGTATGTAGTGGTATCTCTCACTGTTTCATTTTCCATTTCCCTGATGACATATGATGTTGAACTTCCTTTCATATGCTTATTTACCATCTGCATTCAGGTGTTTTTAGATTTTTACCTACATATTTCTTCTTTGATGAGGTATCCATTCAAACCTTTTGCCCATTTTTAAATTGAGTTGTTTTTTTATTTTTGAATTTAAGAAATCATACTAATCCTTTATCAGATGTGTCTCTTGCAAATATTTTCACTGAGTCTGTGGACTGTCCTTTCATTTGCTTGACGTTGTCTTTCACAGAGCAGAAGATGTTTTTATTTTAATGAAGTCCAGCTTACCAATTATTCTTACATGGATCATGTCTTTCAGGTTGTATCAAAAAAGTCATCGCCATATCCAAAGACATCTAGATTTTCTATGTTATCTTCTAGGATATTTTTAGTTTTGTATTTTACATTTAGGTCTGTGGTCCCTTTTGAGTTTCTTTTTGTGGAGGATGTGAGTATGTGTCTAGATTCATGTTTTCTGTGTGGATGTCCAGTTATTCCAGCACCGTTGGTTGAAGAGATTACCATTTTTTCCATTGTGTTCCCTTTGATTCTTTGTCAAAGATCAGTTAAGTATATTCAGCGAGGTCTATTTCTGGGCTGTCTGTTCTGTTCCATTGATCTACTGACAAGTAGATATTTCACCGATACCACACTCTCTTGAACACTGCAGCTACATTTACAGCAAGTCTTGAAGCTGGGAAGTCAGTCCTGTGCCTGTGCTCCTTCACTGCTGTTTTGCCTATTCTGGGTCTTTAGCCTCCTCTCCATAAAAACTTTAGAATCAGTGTGCTGATATCCACAAAATAATCTGCTGGTGTTTTGATTGGGATTGCATTTAACCTATAGATCAAGTTGTGAAAAACTGACATCTTAACAATACTGAGTCTCCTTGTCCATGAACATGGACTATCTCCATTTATTTGGTTCCACTTTGATTTCTTTCATCAGAGTTTGGTAGTTATCCTCATATAGATCTTGTACGTACTTCGTTAGATTTTTACCTATGTCATGTTTCAGTGCAAAGATAAATTTTTTTTTTAATTTCAACTTCCAGTTGTTCACTGTTGGTATATAAGGAAGCAATTGACTTTTGCATATTAACCTTATATCCTGCAACTTTGCTACACTTATTAGTTCTGAGTGGGGTTTTCTGGTTGATTCTTTGTGATTTTCTACATAAACAATCAGGTCATCTCAAACAAAGACAGTTTTATTCTCCTTTCCCAATTTGTATACATTTTATTTCCTTTCCTTGTCTTGTTTCATTACCAGGAATTCTAGTACGAAGCAGAAAAGTAGTCGTGAGAGGAGATATCCTCCCCTTGTTCTTGATCTTAGTTTATCACTATTAACCATGATGTTAGTTGTGGGGTTTTTGGAGATTCTCTTTACCTGGTGAGGAAATTTCCCTGTAATCCCAGTTTGCTCATAGTTTTTATCATGATTAGATGTTGGATTTGGTCAAATGCTTTTCCCACAACTATTGATATGATCATGTGACTTTTCTTTTTTGGCCTGCTAATGTGATGGTTTACATTAATTGATTTTCAATACTGAGCCAGCCTCCCACACTGGGGATAAATCCTCGACTTGCTCTGTATGCCTCAAAACTCAGTAACTCTTGTCCCTGCTCCCACTACCCCCATTCCACCCCAATCTGGCTCCACTCTCAGACAGCTGACAGTCGCCCGTGACCTCTGTGGCGCCAGTCTGACAGACGTGTTTCATCATCATCCTCCTTGGTGTGTCCACAACATGAGGCACAGCATGCACCCCCATGGTCCTGAAACTCTTTTCTCTTCCTCAATTTGCCAACTTCCTGATTCTCCTTCTGCCTCTCTGATCACTCCCTTACAGTCATTCATTCATTCAACAAACCTTTCTAGAGTTCATTCTAGATTCCAGCCCCAGTGTTACATGTTAGGCATGCAGTCCTGCCCGACACACGCATGCCCTGCTACAGCACCCAAGTTACCAGAGAGCAGAAACGTTACAAAGAAAATGCTTATGACATGGCATGATGGGTGTGTCCCCCAAAGTATGTTGATGTTTTAACCCCGAATACTTCAGAATTACCTGGACACGAGATCTTTACAGAGATGATCAAGTTTAAGTGCAGTTATTAGGGTGGGCCCTAGTCCTACGTGGCTGGAGTCCTTATAAAAAGGAGGAATTTGGACACAGAGACAGACACGCACAGAGGGAACGAGATGTGAAGAGGCACAGAGAAGAGACGGCCACCTACGAGCAAACGGGGGATCCCTCCCTCGCAGCCCTTAAAAGGAACCACCTGACTGCACCTCAATCTTGGACTTCCAGTCTCCAGAACTGTGACACAATAGATTTCTGTTGTTTAAGGCCACTAATTGTGTGGTACTTCATCACAGCAGCCCCAATAAACGAAAACACACAGTGAAAAGCACCTGGGCAGAGGGGTAGGAAAGTGCAGCGGCCAGAACAGGCCTGTCACCCAACACGGCGAAGTGCAGGGGAACCAGCGACCCCGCTGGGGACAGAGGAGGAAGCAGCACGTGACGGGACAGCATGTTACACGTCGTAAGCCACGGGAGCCGGTCCTGAAGCCGTGAATACAGCTCTGTGCTGAGTCCCGAGGGCCCTCTCCATGAACCACCGACGCTGGGGGTCTCGGGGACCCCGACGCAGAGCTGAATCAGGCATTACACCCAAGCTTTAGCACCCAGCATTATGAAAGCCCTGAATTTCTTCCTTACAGCATTTATTTATAATTATTTACTGTGTCATTACACAGCCCATCTCCCCAAAGATTTTTAAACCAGGTCTTATCTAAGTGTGACGATCCAGCGTCTGGAACCAAGGCCCCACATGGCAATAGCTGAATCCATCAGTGGGTTCACATGTGACAACAGCACCAAGTGCAGCAAAGCCCTCTGTAAAGACCTGGCAGCTGTGCAGTCAGGCAGCTGTGCGAGCACATAAAGCCACGCACGGCTCATGGATTCATCCTTCACGAAACTGTAGAAGTGACAAAGATGCTAAGGTGACAGTGGGTAAAACAATCAGTACCAACGCTGCTGAGAACATAATATTCTATCTGCAATTTATACAGAAGCATAAGAAGCTGGCGGATTTGGTTTGCTTATTCGTCACAGGCAGACGACCCATTCGCTGGCAGGAGAAAGATGCAAATGGCCACAGGACCCCGAGCAGAATGAAGGTGATAATAATTCACTGAAATTTACAGCCAGTGCGCAGACAAAAGACAGAGGAGGCACCACGACGGTGGGATTGGATTCACCGCCAGCCTCCGTTCTTCCTGCTGGAAGGCAGGTGAGAGCAGGTGAAGAAAGCCCACCGGAGATTTCGGGCTGGTGGGTGGGACATCATTACGTGCAGGGTGAGACCGAGGAAGGTGATGACAGGCCCGGTCCCACAGGCAGTTCCTGCTGTTCAAACTCAAGACGCGGAAGAGGGCACACGGAGGAGTGGGCTGGGGGCGGGGAGCCGAGCAGGTGCGGGGAGGCGGTTTATCATCCCACCGAGTCCTGACGCGTTGATTCAGCTTCAGCCACGCAGGTTCCCAGACCCGAGCGCACGGTGAGAGGTCGGTGCCAATTCTTCTCCAAAACACGTGCTGGTGCGGGAGAAGCGCGAGCGCCCGTGGCCAGGGGCACAGCGGCTCAGCTCGGCCTCCGGGGGCTGGGCTCGGGGCCAGCGTCCTGCCTGGCGTTCCCGTGCGCCCACGGATGAGGGACCTTAAGAGAGTTCCTGAACCTCTAGCGTGCCCTTGACAGTCAAGGAAGGATAGTAATAAAGACCCCTGAGGGAGAGAGCGGAGACGAGAGAGGAAGCACACGGAGCCACTGGCACGGCGGACCGGCGCCCGGAGCCCCTGCCCCGCCGGCCCCGGGGCCACGGCACGCGCTCGAGGAGCTTCATCAGCTGAGCAGACAGCCATGCCTTTCCACCGCGGCCACGGACTGCAGACCTGTCTGCGCACCTGCCGGGGGTCTGTCCCAGCAGTCGGTGGGTGGATGAGAAAGGAGTGAACCACTAACGGACACAGAGCCAACTGTCCCCAGAAGCCCGCGGGCCCTTCTCGGACCACGTCTGTCAACACACGCGGTAAAATACACACTAAACAGCTACACTGAGATAGAGTAAAAGTCAAACATTTTAATCAAGCTGTAGAAATATAGGAGGTTGATTAACACCTTATTTTAAATGATCGGGCAGCAGATATAACACTGACACTGATCTCAAAGCGCCGCTCACTCGCGACATGACATGAACACACCTGCTGGAAGCACTGAGTCCCACTCAGAAGCTGCTGGGAACAAAGACCATTTCCCCGCACAGACTCACAGAGCACTTGAGTTCCTATCTGCTCCCCCGCGAGGGGTCCGTGCACCCCAAGTCCTGAACCCCTGCCCTAAATTAAGATGTGACGCGTTTATAGTCCTGGAAACATTTCACAGAATGTCAAGACTCAGCTTTGTGTCACAACTATCTTAGAGTTTTTATCAACAATAACGGGATATCAGTGTGTATCAGGGTCCCGGTGAGACGGCTGGCACCAACCAGGAGCTGGAGTAGAGTCTGGTAAAGAGCCCACAGGAAAGTCTGGGCAGGAAGGAAAGTAACAGGCATCGCGGGGCTGGGGGCAGTAACCGATGCCAGCCTCGGACCTGCAGGGGCCAGCGCTCTTTACTCTCAGATTCTTCGTCTGCAAAGTGGGAGGACACACACAGTACACACCGAGGGCGTCTCTGACAAGATGACAACAGACTCTGCCCACGCTCATGCTTCATTCCATGTTTTCTCAGAAAATGAGTTGACTTACTTGGATGGCATGCAAATGAAACAAATACCCAGGATGCCAAGACGACAAAGCTGTGAACCCAGATCCCTAGGGGGGTTTTCTATATGAAAGCCAACAATGGACGTATTTGTCACACGGCGCCCTAAACTAATGGTGCCCATGCAATAAGACAGAATTTCGTAAAAATCTGTACACAGCCAAAGCCCTTGAAATTTGCTGAGGAACGAGGACGATACATCCCTTCGAAAAAAAGCTTTGCCTATCCTACCGAGTGTCTTTGTGATTTTTCTGGTGACTGCATTTACAAAGCCAGCTGCTCCTCTGCATGTCACTATACACAAAAATAAGAGCCTCAGAAACAAACCCTATGTCACCTGGTCCGCAAACACTTTTTAAAATGTTTCCAGGAGTGGGAGAAAATATTTGCAAACGATGTGACCAACAAGGGATTGATTTCCAACATATACAAACAGCTCATACAGCTCAGTATCAAAAAACAAACAACCCAATCAAAAAATGGGCAGAAGATCTAAATAGACATTTCTCCAAAGACATACAGATGGCCAAGAGGCAGATAAAAGGATGCTCAACATCACTAATTATTAGAGAAATGCAAATCAAAACTACAATGAGGTATCACCTCACACCAGTTAGAATGGGCATCATCAGAAAATCTACAAACAACAAATGCTGGAGAGGGTGTGGAGAAAAAGGAACGGTTTTGCACTGTTGGTGGGAATGTAAATTGATACAGCCACTGTGGAGAACAGTATGGAGGTTCCTTAAAAAACTAAAAATAGAACTGCCATATAACCCAGCAATCCCACTCCTGGGCATATACCCTGAGAAAACCATAATTCAAAAAGAGTCATGTACCAAAATGTTCATTGCAGCTCTATTTACAATAGCCAGGACATGGAAGCAACCTAAGTGTCCATCGACAGATGAATGGATAAAGATGTGGCACATATAAACAACGCAATATTACTCAGCCATAAAAAGAAACAAAATTGAGTTGTTTGTAGTGAGGTGGATGGACCTAGAGTCTGTCACACAGAGTGAAGTAAGTCAGAAAGAGAAAAACAAATACCATATGCTAACACATATATATGGAATCTAAAAAAATAAAATAAAAATGGTTCTGAAGAACCTAGGGGCAGGACAGGAATAAAGATGCAGACGTAGAGAATGGACTTGAGGACATGGAGAGGGGGAAGGGTAAGCTGGGATGAAGTGAGAGAGTGGCATGGACATATATACGCTACCAAATGTAAAATAGATAGCTGGTGGGAAGCAGCCTCATAGCACAGGGAGATCTGCTCAGTGCTTTGCAATGACCTAGAGGGGTGGGATAGGGAGGGTGGGAGGGAGATGCAAGAGGGAGGGGATATGGGGACATACGTATGCATATGGCTGATTCACCTGATTCACTTGGTGTACAACAGAAACTAACACAGTATTGTGAAGCAATTATACTCCAATAAAGATCTATTTTAAAAAACTGGTATTTAAATGTTTACAAAACTTTTCCTTGTTAAATACATATTGCATTAATTAATCATGTATATAAGGTGCAAAATATATAAGGAAAGGTCAACTGTTTAATGCTAAAATATAAATTAATTATTTAATAAATGCATAAAACTGAGTATTAAACAAAGTAAAAACTGAGTAAATAGTCCTCTCTCAAACAAAATTCCTTGCAAAACAAGAGAATCCATGAAGAATTAATGAAATTTATCTTCTCAAGAGTGTGGCAGGCTGGATATTCTAATTACACCAACACTGGAAACAGATATTCAGAACAAAATAACAGTGAAAATCTTTTTTAAATTTACAGATGTGCTGATGATATATCTTTGAAAAGTTTAAAAGGCAGGCGAATCATATGCAATAAATATATAAGTAAATGATAGACAAACCTCAAACTATTCCTCACATCTTACACAAAAATTAGTCAAAAATAGTTGAGACTTAAATATAAAACTTAAAACTATAAGATTTTTGGCAAAAATCACAGGAAAAAAATCTGTGGCTTTGCGGCAGGCAAAGAATTCTTTGACACAACTCCAAAAGCACAGTTCATAATAGAAAAAAATGATAAACTACACATTATTAAAATTAAAATATTCTGTTGTTCAAAATAAACTTAAGAAAAAAAAAAGACAACTCACAACTGGGGGAATATATTTCTAAACCACATAGATGAGAAAAGACTTGTACCCAGAATACATAAGGAAATGTCAAAATTAAACATCAAAATACAAACAACCTTTTTTTTAAAGCAGGCAAAACATATGAACAGACCCTTCATCAAAGAATAAAGATGGAAAGTAAACATGTGAAAAGAGGCTCAATGTCATTCGTTATTGGGGAAATTCAATAAAAACCTCAACAGAGATGCAACCATCTACTGTCAGAAAAGCTGGGAGAGTCACCCAGCCTTAGAAGCCCAAGCCACAGGGACCCGGAGCCATGGGGACCCAGAGCCATGGGGACACAGAGCCACGAGAACCCAGAGCCATGGGGACCTGAAGCCAGGAGGACACGGAGCCACAGGGACCTGAAGCCACAGGGACCCAGAGCCACGAGGACCTAGAGCCATGGGGACACGGAGCCACAGGGACCCTCGTGCTTTGGGGGAGGCAGCACACAGGGAAAGGGTGTGGCAGTTTCCAAAGAAGTTCACACATGCTTTCCCTTCAACCAGCCCCCCATCCTGGTGCTGAAATGAAACCCCCATGAGAACTAAGAACCTATTTTCACATAAAGTCCTGCACAGGAACATCCAGAGCAGCTTCACCCGTAATCATCGGAAGTTGCAAATAGTTCAAATGTGTTTCCACAATGGAATCGATAAAGAAACTGACACAGTCACACCATGGAACACCGCTCAGCAAGTTTCCAAGCGGAACTCCTGGTGCCGCAGCAGCGGGATGGACCTCAGATGCACTGTGCTAAGGGCAGGGAACCAGCATCACAGGCTATGCAGTGTGTGGCCCCGTTTACACGGCGTCCACGAACAAGTGGATGTGCAGGGACAGGAAACAGTCAGCCGGTGCCTAAGGCCTGAAGAATTCTGTCCATAACCTGTGGAGCACAGCTAAAATTACACCTGCAAGGAAGTCTTCCCCCCTTAAATCTTCATATTAACTAGAAATAGCACCATAAATAAACAAATAAACTAAGCATCCAACCTAAAAAGCTAGAAAAGAACCACAGAACGTAACAAAGAAAGGAAAGAGGAGGAAATAATAAAGAGAAAAGAAGAAGCTAATGGAAACTAAACAGAAAAAAGCTCACAACAGAGATGGTACAACAACAAAAAGCCTGGTTCATTAAGAAATTCTGGCCAGAATTATGCAGAAAAAAAAGAAAGAGCATATAAATTATATCTCAATTAAGGTGTTATTAAAATTGCTTTAATTTTAGTTAAAAATCAAAGGCACTAAAAACCAATATCAATGAACAGGAGAACATAGCTTAAAACAACACAAAGATCAAACAGATCCTAAGAGACAATGAACTTTTTCCAACAAATTTGAAAATGAAGATGACATGGAAAAGTTTAGATAAATGAAATTTCCCTAAGCTGTCTCAAGAAGAAATAGAAAATCTAAATAGTCCCTAATCATTACAGTTATCGAGTCAGAGGTTTTAAATCTTCCCACAAAGAAAACACCACGTCCACGCGGTTTTAATGGCAAGTTCTACAAAATATTTAAGGTAAAAGATTTCCAGTTGTACAGAAACTATTCCAAAGCAAATAAAAAGCACCCAGCTGCAACTCACTTTATGAGACTAGCATAAATGTAGTAGCAAATCCTAACAAGAAAAATAGGAGAAGCAAAACAACCTGGCTAGTATCATGCAGCAACATGGATGGAAAATCATAAACAAAATAAAAGCAAGCTAAATATGGAAAGGTAAAAAAAATGGTACGAGGTGAGCCGTATCCCACAAATGTAAATCTGAGATTAGAAAATATATGAATACCCACCCCATTAACAGATTAAAGAAGAAACACTGTATTATAATCTCAACAGAGGAAGAAAGAGCACTTGTGAAAATGTAATACCTGTTCATGATTTTTAACAGTACTTAGCAAAACAGGAACAGAAAAGAACTTTTTTTTTTTTTTTTTTTTGCAGTACGTGGGCCTCTCACTGTTGTGGCCTCTCCCGTTGCGGAGCACAGGCTCCGGATGCGCAGGCTCAGCGGCCATGGCTCACGGGCCCAGCCACTCCACGGCATGTGGGATCCTCCCGGACCGGGACACGAACCCGTGTCCCCTGCATCGGCAGGCGGACTCTCAACCACTGCGCCACCAGGGAGGCCCCAGAAGAGAACTTTATAAACTCAATAAACCTACAGCAAACATTCCATGGTGATGAGAAACCACACAAATGTGCCCACTAACACCTTTTCTTTTCATTAAAAGAAGAAAAATGAACAAAAAGCTTAAGGACTAGATAAAGTCCAGGGGAATTAAAGACGTAGTGGTAAATGATGCAGCTTCTAGAAGGCAGTGCAGGAGGCTGCATGAATATTCTGTGTGCTCCACCTGTTCCCGGGAGCTGAGCTCTGGGGCTGTCCCGCCCGCCAACCCGCCTCTGGCTGCCAGCTGGGGTTGTCCAGTTGATGATGGGCAAACGCAGGAAGACGGTAAGTTTGGGGCGTTTGCTCCCCAGCGCCCTCCCTGATGGTCAGGGGGTTCCAAACAAATTTTCGATTCTTCAAAGACACTAACAACCACAGCTCTGCCTGCAGCTCCCGTGGGCCTGCACCTTGTCCTTCTGACCCGAGAGCAATGCTCTCCAAAGTCCCTTCACCAAACTGTCCTCATTTCAGGGTGCCACCTGCTTCCCCACAGGACCCGGTGACATAACCACTAACCACAAAGAACAAGATTAATGAGTGGACTTGACTAACCTTAAGAATTTCTGTTCATTAAAAGAAACCATAAAGAGCATGGAAAGACAAGTACACATTGGGAAGAGAAATTTGCAATATGTATAAGTGATACAAGATTTGTATCCAAAATGTTAAGGATTTCTAAAAATCAGCAATAAGAAGATAATCAAGTAGAAAAATCAACAAAATTTTTGTATAAGCATCTATCACGGTAGGAAGTATGTATGGCCGACAAATATAAAAAATAGCCAATCTCATTAATAATCAGAAAAATACAAATTAAATGAGATATCACTTCACATCCAAAAGACGAGCAAAAAATTGTAATCTCACTATGACAAGTGAGAGAATTGAGAGAAACCCAGGGCCACACCCAGGTCCAGTGGGAGTGGACAATGGTACAGTGACTTTGGAAAGCACTTTAGCATCATCTAGTAACAATGAAACAGGTCTTCCACAAGAGAAGGGCATACAGAAATTCACACACAGGTGTCAGGAGATATAAGCAAGAAGAATCACAGCATCCCTGAAAGGACAAAACTGGAAGCAATACAAAACTGGAAACAATGCAAACGTTCATGGAGCCGAAAATGGAGAAATCAACTGTGATGTACTCATACAATTGAAATTTTTAACGAACAGAGCTCAGCGGCAAGCAAAATGCAGATGAATCTCAAAATACTGAACTATAAGATACAAGAGTAAATCAGAGAAGAATACACCACGGTTCCATTAATATAAAGTTCAAATACTTGCAAAAGTAAGCAATAGTTTGTTTAGGGAATAGAAATATTTTTAGTAAAACTACTTTTTAAGTTTCTTTTAAAAGGCAAGGGATTACCTCCGTGAGGCTCAAAGAATCAAAGAGGGGGACTTCCCTGGTGGCGCAGTGGTTAAGAACCTGCCTGCCAATGCAGGGGACACGGTTCAAGCCCTGGTCCAGGAAGATCCCACAAGTCACAGAGCAACTAAGCTCATGCACCACAACTACTGAAGCCCGCGCGCCTAGAGCCCGTGCTCTGCAACAAGAGAAGCCACCACAGTGAGAAGCCCGCACACCTCAACGAAGAGTAGCCCCCACTCGCCGCCACTAGAGAAAGCCCGCGTGCAGCAACAAAGACCCAACACAGCCAAAAATAAAAAATATAAATAACTGTATTTTAAATAAAAAGAATCAAAGAGGGGCCCAGAGAGAACTTTGAATAAAATCGTGAAGCCTCAAGTTTTTTCTTAAACTGAGTTTTTATCATTTTTTCATACTTTATACATATTTTAGAAATATTCTTATATCTGCACAATATTTAATGAAACCATTTTAAATGAAAAGAATGCTACTGCCACTACAAAAACACGTCTAACAACCCGAGAAACTTCCATCAGCCCCTAAATGATAGCCAGCCACCTGGCTATTTTTCCAGAGGAAAAAATAGGTTTCCACCATTCCAATTTCTTTTATCATTTATCACAAGCAGGAAACATTATTAGCATCTGAATGGTGATCCTGTAACATTTGTTTCTATTCAAAGCATAATTCTAAATTAGCTTCCTGAAAAACCACTTTGAAAGACGGCTGAGTCCAGGCAACTTGAACAACGTAAGTCAAATAAATACAGCAGGTGTGCTGCACTGCACAGTTTGATCTCGGTGATTCTGGAAAATACCATGGCTAACTGCTGCCCACCTGCTGGCCCAGGACGGTCCCTCGTGAGGTGGGCATTTAACACATGCAGGAGACACACCCCTGGACCAGGGTTCTCAATGGGAGACTGTCCTTGGGGCGTCTGGCAGAGCTGAGAGAGCATTTTTGGTGTTTACAATGACTGGGGTTATTAGCGGCCTTAAAGAGCAGGACCAGAGATGCTATATTTCCTGTAACGCCTGGACACCCTGCACAGCAAAGACTGGTCCTGCCTGGCCCGCGACTTTGAGGTGGTTCTCCAGA